>NC_022010.1:66102328-66114251 GCF_000317375.1 Microtus ochrogaster
GGCCAAGACTGTTATCTCTGGATATACAGACATCCTGAGGCCTAACAGTTCTAAACACAGGCTTTATAGTTTTTGATAGAAAAGACTCATATTTGATTGTTTCTTAATCATACGATTATAAGAAAAACTATATTTTGCGGTTCTTGTTCTAAGTTTGAGCAGGCTTCTTGAGGATAAACAGCTGGAAATACCAGAGTAATTTCTATGCTTATACTTCTGGGGCCACTTCGTTAAAAGCAATAAACTGAAGTAACTCCATATATTTAATTTCTGTCGACCTCAACTTTAAGGTCAACAGGTTAAAATCGTAAGCCAAGCCTCTCTTTCCCTTAGCGACACTGCTGGTCAAACTCCCCGCAGCAAAGGCTCTAAGGGTAGCAGCCCTTGGGGAAAACAAGTACCGGGAAGTGCCGCCACCGGGCGAGGTGGGCGGGGCAAGGGACTTCCGGTCGGAGGGAGGCGACTGCTAGTGCGCAAGCGCGAGCCTCATTTCTCGCTTTCTCTCTTCCCCTCCCCCTCCCTTCCCCAGCCCGAGGGGTCCTGAGGTGACAGCGCCTGGAAGTGCGACTGGAGGAGCCGGAGGAGAAGATGGACAGGGCCAGGCCTGGGCGTCGGCGTTCTTCGGCCGGTGAGGAGGAGGGCTTGCGCGAGAGCTGAGCGGACTGGGCTACCTGCGCTGCTGGCCGTCGCTCCGAGGCGCGGTGGGGAGGGCGGGAGGGAGGGCAGGAGGGAGGGAGCGGCGGGGGCGCGCATAATGGAGAGCTCCGGGGCGCGCAGGCACGACCGCAGCTGTCGGAGCAGCTCTTGCTGCAGTCTGTCCCTTCTGCACCCCTTCGATTTGCTCCCTCCTGCCGAGACGCTCTCCTTGATTGTCTGCGGCCCACGGATCTTCCCTGTTTGTTGGCCAGCCGCTGACCTGCCACGCCTTCCTCGTATTTCCACCCGCGTTCGCTCTCGCTTCCACCCACTCCGCACTCGTTCTCACTTTCCTGCGTTCCTTGGAATCCTTCTTGCCCGGCCGGCCTTCTCCCCCTTCCCGTGGCAGCTCGGAGAGGCTGCACGGAAGGAAGGCGGGGCTTGCCGATTGCCCCGCTGTTCCCCCAGTAAATAGCCTGCTGCCTCTTTTCGTCCCAGCAGGCTCCTTTAAAATAGCATTTTTCTTTTCCAGCCTCCTGCATCTTCCAAAAGTGATTCGAAAGTCAAAGGATTCGAAGCCGGGCTTTTGTTGTTTTATTTTTATCTCATCACATTTTTGTTTGTAATTATTTCAAAGCTTGAAACTCAAGAACCACTTAAGTTTGGTGTAAAATTGATGTAGCGCTCCTCCCAGTCAAGTTGTTATACGCGTCGTTTGTTAAGTGCACATTTTAAATCCTTGAGTCAAGTCCCGTGTTCATAGAAATGCAATCTAGTACATAAAACAACATCGACGAATTCATTGATTTTTTTTTTTTGTTGTTGTTGTTGAGAAAGGGTCTCCTTGTGTAGCTCAGGATAGCATCAAATTCTCAGGCTCCCCCCACCCCCCTTGAATGCTGGGGTTACAGCCACCCCGTTTTTTCTTTAGTTTTTTCGAGACAGCCTTTCTGTGTGAAGCTCTGGCTGACCTGGAACTCGCTCTGTAGAGGATCCTGGCTTTGGACTCCCGAGATCCTCCATGATCCACCTGCCTCTCCCTCCCTAGAGTGCTAGGATAAGCCGCCAGTGTTCAGCTCAGCCCAGCCCATTTAAAGATTTATTGTATTGTTTATTTTTGTAAAGCTAGTGTAAATAGTTCCAGATCTATTTATGCATGCCCAGGTGATGTGTCTAAAACTTTTACTGTAGAATGGAAGGAAGTGAGCAGAGATCTCTGAGGATCTGGCTTCACAGAATGGAGATCCTGATATCTCTTCATATGCAATCGATCTTATCAATATTTTTGTCTTTTTTTTTTTTGAGGGATGATCACCATGCAGCTATGCAGCGCAAGAGTCTCCTGTTTCAGTCTTCCCCAGTGCTCGGGTTGTAGGTGTATGCCACCATGCCTAGCTTTTTTCTATGTATTTTAAAGATCCTAACTGTTCTTTGTCTTTGAAAGTATAATTTTGCAAGACATAAAGGTGCTTTTGTGGTGTGTGTCTCTACTGATCAGTTTTGTTTTAGTCTTCAAGAGAAATGGGCATACTAGAAAAATGCAGTGTCTGACATCGTTTGGTCAGTGGTGCCGCTGTCCTTCAACCCTAGCACTCAGGAGACAGAGGCAGGGAGATCTCTATGAGGCCAATCTGTGGCTGCCTGGCTAGCTTATGCCCCGAAATAGCAACACACAAACTGTATTCATTTAAACACTGCCTGGCCCATTATATCTAGCCTCTTCTTGGCTAACTCTCATATCTTGCTTTAACTCATATCTAGTAATCTCTGTAGCACCATGAGGTGGTGGCTTACTGGGAAGATTCTAACCTGCGTCCATCTTGGGCCCAAGCTTCATGGCGAGTGCCTCATTGCCTTCTTCCCAGCATCCTGTTCTGTCTACTCCGCCCACCTAATTTTCTGCCCTATTAAAAGGCCAAGGCAGTCTCTTTATTAACCAATGAAAGTAACACATAGACAGAAGACCCACCTACATCAGTCTACAGAGTTCCAGCCAAGACTACACAGAGGAACCCTGTTTCAAAAACAAAACCAAAAACAAACAAAAAAAATATACTGTGTAATTTCATTTTAGAGGTTTTTTTTTCGCCTTTTAAGATAATGGTTTTGTTTTTTTCTTTGAGAATTTCTTACATAGATGCAGTATATTTTATTTTATATTGATTTATGAATAATACCATTCAAAATTTCCACTTCCTCCCCTCCCCCTCCAGTCCTAAGAGAGGGCAGGGTACTCTGCCCTGTGGGAAGTTCAAGGCCCTCCCCCCTCAATCCAGGCTTTGGAAGGTATAGATCCAAATAGACTTGGATCCCAAAAAGCCAGTACATGCAGTAGAGACAAATCCCAGTGCCATTATCATTGGCTTCTCAATCTGCCCCAATTGTCAACCACATTCAGAGAGTCCAGTTTGATCCCATGCTCATTCAGTCTCAGTCCAGCTGGCTTTGGTGAGCTCCCATTAGATCAGGCACAATGTCTCAGTGGGTGGATCAACCCTTCACGGTCCTGACTTGCTCATATTCTCCCTCCTTCTGCTCTTCAACTGACCTTGGGAGCTCAGTCCAGTGCTCTGATGTTGGTCTCTGTCTCTATCTCCATCTGTTGCCTGACGAAGGTTCTATGGTGATATTCAAGATAGTCATCAGTCTGACTACCTGACAAGGCACCCTCTCCTCCACTGCCCAGGGTCCTAGCTGGGGAAATCCCTGTGAACACCTGGGAATCCCTCTAGAGCCAAGCCTTTTGCCAACCCCAAAATGACTCCCTTAATTAAGATATCTTCTTCCCTGCTTTCATATCTGTGCTTCCTCCATCTCAACCATCCCACTCCCCCAAGCTCTCCCCATCTCCCCTTCCCCCTACCCCACCTTTATGCTCCCAACTTTTGCATGGCAATCTTGTCTGCATCCAATTTCCGGGAGGATCTATATATGTTTTTCTTTGGGTTCACCTTATTATTTAGCTTTTCTAGGATCACAAACTATATAGGCTCAATGTTCTTTGTTTATGGCTGGAATCCACTAATAAGTGAGTACAGACCATATTCATATTTTTGGGTCTGGGTTATCTCACTCAGGATATAAAGGCATATACCCCATGCTCAGTCTTTTTTTTTTTTTTTTTTTTTTTCCGAGACAGTTTCTCTGTGGCTTTGGAGCCTGTCCTGGGCTCTTGTAGACCAGGCTGGTCTCGAACTCACAGAGATCCGCCTGCCTCTGCCTTCGGAGTGCTGGGATTAAAGGCATGCACCATCATCGCCCAGCCATGCTTAGTCTTAAAATATTTTTGTTTTGATTTGTGTATTTTATATCAACTTATTTATTTATTTAGTGTGTGAATGCTCTGTCTGCATGTATGCTTTTATTTCAGAAGAGGGCATCAGATCCCACTATAAATGTTTGTGACCCTCCATGTGGTTGCTGGGAATTGAACATAGGACCTCTGGAAGAGCAGTCAGTGTTCTTAACCACTGAGCCACCTCTCCAGGCCCTGGAAGCACGTTGTAGCAGAGTAATATTACCCCCTTTTATCATGACCCAGTTTTCTTGACTTTGTTTTAGAAAGAATTTTTGCTGCATCACCTGAGGGTCATATACTCAGAAAACCAGTGACCCAGTACGGTCTTTATACTCACTTGCTCGCAGCTTCAGCTTGCTCTGAGATCTAGTTGCAATATCTGAAGATGAGGTTGGTGGACTCACCATCACCATCTGCACCCTTGGCCTGACTGCACTAAGAACTCGACAAATTTAATGGCTTTTTTTTTTGTTTGTTTTTTGTTTTTTGAGACAGGGTTTCTCTGTAGCTTTGGAGCCTGTTCTAGAACTCACTCTGTGAGTGCCATCACCACCTGGCTAAGAACTTTACAAATTCTAATTCTTTCAAAAACCGTTACAAGTGCCTTACTATTTTTGACTTGTAGATGGAACTGGAATTTAGGAACCATAAGCATCTGTTAGTGAGAACTAGTGTTAGAAACAGGGTCAGGATTAAAAATCTGGTCTCTAAATCAGGCGGAGGTGGCATATGCTTTTAATCCCAGCACTCGGGAGGCAGAGGCAGGCTGATCTCTGGGAGTTCGAGGCCAGCCTGGTCTACAAGAGCTAGTTCCGGGATAGGCACCAAAGCTACAGAGAAACCCTGTCTTGAAAAATAAATAAATAAATAAATAAATAAAATAAAAAAAAATCTAGTTTCTAAACTCAGTACCTATAGCTTTAAAGCTTTAACTTGTTTTAATGCCATTATATTACTAATTAGTCCTACTTTGGAAAAAATTCCATGGCTATAATACAACTAGTTTGGATTTAAAACGAAGCAAAAGCCTTCAGAATTTAGAAATTCTTTGTGTGCTCCTGTACATTGTCGCTCATTAGGAAAGTGGTTTTCAAGTGAGGGTAACAGAGAAGGGCTGAAGGGAGGAGAGGAAGGGGAGGAATTGATATAATTCCTTGTCATTTAAAAGCAAAAAATAAACAAATGGCTGAGGACTGGTGAGATGGCCCAGTGGGTAAAGATGCTTGCTGCCAAGACTGACACATGAATTCACATGGTGGCGGGAAAGAGACAACTACTGGTCATGGTTCTCTGACCTCTGCATGAGCACTGGATTATGTATGACCTACCCTCCCCCCAATAAATAAATGAAAAAGTAGCTGAGTGCTTCCTGATTTCTTCTTCAAGTCCATCTTGAGAGATTAGTGTACGATGTGCATCAGTTGGTCCAGGTGATGTCTCTGCTTTGCATCATTGGAACTGTATTGTGACCTGGACCAGCCAGTTGTTCTTTAGTGACAGGCTCCTAGGGTGGAAAATCAAAGAATGATGAGATAAAGAAGATTAGAAAGCTGGGAACCTTCCTCCTCCCAGCATTCAGTTCTGTCTTCCCGCCTATCTAAGTACTGTCCTATCAAAAGGCCAAGGCAGTTTCTTTATTTAACCAATGAAAGCAACACAAATACAGAAGGACCTCCTATAACAGTTGAATGAGAGGTTCAGCAAATTGATCAACAATTCAGATTGGTTCAACAATTCAAAAAATTGAAGCTGGTTGTTTTGGCCCACACTTTTAATCCCAGCACTGTGCAGAGGCAGATCTATGTTAATTCTAGGCCACCCTGCTCCACATAGTGAGTTCCAGGACAGTCGGCCAGGGCTAAATAATAGACCCTGTCTCAAAAACAAAAAACAAAACAAAAAACCCAAATCAAAAGGTTGGGTGAAATTTTTAAAATTCTGGTTGTGAAAGTTGAAATAGAGATGTGTAGTTCAGAATAAGCAAGAGAGGCCTTCATTGTTGAATGAGTTGATTGAGGGGATTTAGTGCTTCACAGTAATGAAGAGGAAAGCTATGAACCGAGAACGAGAGACCTAGGACCTGGTAGATTGAGCTGTAATAACTGTCACAAATCTGGGTGAGGGAAGATACTGAGTTGATGGAAGTTTCATAATGTGACATTAGTATATCTATACAGGGTACATGATTTAATACATGTATATAATATGACTTGTAGTTATCAAATCTGAGTAATAATTTTTTTTTATCTTTTCAAAGGTTAGCCATTTTCACATGTTGGGAATTTGGTACTGCTCTAGTCATTTTGAAAATATAGATTGTTTTAAATAGTAATTATCCCACCGCATTGTGAAAACAAAAAACCCCAAGTCCCCCCCCCCAAAAAGGAAACCAAATTAGTTGGCTGAAGAGATGGCTCAGCAGTCAAGAGTACTGGCTGCTCATCCAGGGGACCTGGATCTGATTTCCAGCATCCACATGACAGCTCGTAACTGTAACTCCAGGTCCATGGGTTCTTAAGCCCTCTTTTGGCCTTCTTGGGCACCAGGCATATACATGGTATACAGACATATGCACAGGCAAAACACTCTTACACAGAATAAAACAAACAAAACAAGAGCTAATCTTCTATATTTTGGAACTTCTGTTATTTTGAGACAGATCTCACTATATAGTTCTGGCTATCCTAGCTGTAGATGAGACTGACCTTGAATTCAGAGAGATCTGCCTCCCAAGTGCTGAGATTAAAGGTGTTTGCCACCACGTCACGCAAGCCAAGAGACCCAGGTCAGTCTTCAGAGGCCACCGTAAGATAGGCCCCACAAGGTTGTCCTCCAAACTCCCACCTCCTCCTGACTCCGTCTCTTCCTCTCTACCCACATAATTTTGTTGCTACTGCCCGTCTTCCTTTGCCCATGGAATACAATTTGTGTTGCCCAAATACTCTTGGGTGTGGGGCCCTCCCCCTACTAATGGCCACACCTTTAAAGAAAATGGATTCTCTCTCTCCCATTAACTGTCGATTGTCACTAGTTCCTCAGCTCAGAATGAGACTTGGTGATTACCTCCCTCTTTCATGCTGGATTTGGGTCTGGCTTGCACTTGCATGGGTTGTCTTCTCTGCACCTTGACCAGTTGTGGGTCTTTGTGTAATCACCGTCTACTGCAAAAAGGAGTTCCTATGATGAGGACTGAGAGATGTACTTGTCTATGAGTATATGATAAGTCAGGAGGGGTTTAATACTATGTCCTTTTAGCATAATATTAGTAGTAGGTTCTCCCTACTATCAATTGTCTAGCCCTGGGTTCTTGGCCCAGATAATGGTGTCCAGGGATAGGTTCCATCTTATGGAGAGGCCCTTAAATCCAGTCAGCAAGGTCCTCCCATGGCATTCCCGTCATTATTGTCTTGTCAGGCTAGTTGTTCCGTAGCTCACAGAATTGGGTGGGTAAGGTCATTGATTCCCTTTCTTTTCCAGTAGTGAGCACAGCACTGTCCAGCACTGTGAAAGCCAGTCTGTAGGGATAAAGCTCTAGATACAAGGTTCTTCCTATTTGCATGCCCTTACTTGTATACTCACCATGTAGCTCAAGATAAAGAACTCCTCTTAAATCTTATCAGACTTAACTTGCACTTCTCCCCAGTTACTATCCCCTTTATTCTCCCTCTGTTGTTCAAAATAGTATTATCATAGAATTGTTTGAATTGTAAAATTTCACAGTTGTGCATCTGATTTCCGTGGGACAGAATGTCTGAGATGTATCCATATGGCATTGAGAAGTAACTCATGGTCTTTTATTACTCAGCAGCTTTCCTTGGTACAAATATGTTTATGTATATTACTAGTGGGAAATAATTTGGGTTATTTCTAGTTTTTGGTTATTAACAACAAAGATAGCATGACAATCTTGTTTCTCTTGGTTATTTATCTAGAAGTATAATTGTTAGGTTATTGAAGGTAGGCAGGTGAATATCTCACTAGACACTGGCAAAGCAGATACACACATTTAACTTTTACTGGCAGAGCCTTTTCTTTCACCAATATTTGGTAATGTTTATCTTTTAAATTTTATTTATTGAGTTATGAATTTCCACGTCATTTTAATTGCCATTTCCCTAGTGGTTGTGTCTTGATTATTTGGATATATACATATCTCAAAATGCTTATTCAAGGCTTTTGTTTAATTAAAAATTGAATTTTATTGTTCTTATTCCTTTTTCTCCCTTTCTTCCTCTTTCCCGCCTTCCCCTGTCTTGCTAACATGTGTTCTGCTGCAAGTACATGCCCCAACCCAGGGAGTTCCTTGTATATACTGCTTATGAGTTCTTTGACAAATAATATACTAGAATTTGTGTACTAGTATGAGACTTTGCTCTTTACTGTTGTAATGATGAGTTCTGCTAAACCAAATTTTTAACTTAAATGAAGCCCACTTTATTGATCTTTTAATTTATGGTAATATTTGTGTACTATTTGAGAAATCTTTGCCTCCTCTAAAGCTTTGAAAATATCCTAGTTTTTCTTGCATAAACCTTGTTTTACCTTTGACATTTAGAGGTATGACCCATTTGTAATTAATGTTTTTTTTAAAGTTCCATTTGGTTATCACATTGTTTCCCTGGGTCTGACGTGATACTTACTATGCAAACATAAGAATTTAAGTTCAAATTTCCAACATTGTCATAGAAAGCCTAGTGTAGCTGTGTGCACCTGTAATGCTAGCAGTTCTTGTGGTAGAAACTGGAGGATCATGGGCTCGCTGGCTGTTGGCCCCATTCCAGGATCAGTGAGAGACCTAGCCTGAAAAGAATAAGGCAGAGCGCAACGAACAGGACACCTGATGTCCTCCTGTTCTCCCCACATATGCAAGGTGTGTGTAACCTTCACACATGTCTGCATACATGCCGACACCACACATGTCCACATATATGCACTCAAATGTACAACCCCCCAAATTGCTTCATTATTTATTGGAAAAATCATCCATTTCTGTCGTGTTCACCCTCTACCTGCAAGGATGACGCGACCACCGGAGCTCTTCCTGCTAGCAGTTTATTCAGGACCTTTTTTAACAATTGTATTTCTGCTGGGCAATGGTGGCGCATGCCTTTAATCCCAGCACTCGGGAGGCAGAGGCAGGCGGATCTCTGTGAGTTCGAGACCAGCCTGGTCTACAGAGCTAGTTCCAGGACAGGCTCCAAAGCCACAGAGAAACCCTGTCTCGAAAAACCAAAAAAAAAAAAACAAAAAAAAAAAAAAACCAAAAAACAAAAAACAAACCCTGGATTGCCAGGTGGGCACTGCTCATAGGTCCACGCATATGCAAGCAGCTGACAATCATTTCGTGATAATAGCATAAGTCAGACTTTAGCCATAGGAGTTGATTATACATCTCCATCAGGTGTGGCTTCACGCAGCTTGCTACAGTTCCCCCTTTTGTTTTGTAAAGCAACAGGTAAGAGTAGAGGTCTGATCTCTGTTAAAAATGAATCATGTACTAATGTTTGTCCAGGTGTCATCCACTCAGAGAACACTAGACCTGTCCGGTGCCTTTTGACAGAGGTGGGAGTTAGACACCAACCCACATGCAATCAGACTTGCTCTTCTTCAGGCTGATGTATGCTTACCTCAAGTGCAGTGCGCAAGCCTCGCATCCTGTGCTCAAATATAGATAACCAAGCTTGAGAGGATTGTCCTGCTTCAATAGCCGTGAAGGCCTGAATGATCATAACTGCATTACGATGCTGTGAAACTCACAAATGCACCACAGGAATACCAGGGAGGCAAGCACCATTAAGCCTGCCAGGGCTCCTCTTCCCGCCCACTCCCTCAGATGATCCATGGAGTGATCCAGGAAGATAGTTCTGCCAGGCTGGTATCCATGCATGTGAAATTTGCAGTCACAATTGTCACTCGCAGCTTTTCCAGTTGTTGTTCGAATTCACCAAACCAATTACCTAAAAGATAACTAGACAATTCTTTAGACAGATTAGGTGCATGAGTCATATTGAATGTTGGTCACACACAGCCCCGGATGGATAGAAATGTCTGACAGACTAGGGTATAGACTTGCCTCTTTACCTGGGTCCTTTTTTTTTCCGTATCCTACTATTTCCCACACACCCTCTTCCCCTTAAGTGAACAGAGGTGTGTTACTGTTTCAGACTCAGGACTTTTAGGAGTGGCTCTGCCATGACCCCAGACTCCAGGAGCAGTCAGAAATCACTGCTCCTTCAGCAGTCCCCTACCCCAGCTGCCATACCCCCGTGGCACATTCATTCTTGTCAGCTGAGTGCATGGAAGACACCTTCTCCCTCGCGCACCTCTTTGGCTCCCCTAGCAGCTCAGCTGATCCTGCTTCTGCTAAGTGACCGTATGCTACATTCTCATGGGTTGTCTGATCTTACACAGGATTTAAAGATGAATGCCCATGACAACAGGCGTTAAGATTGCTAGCAATAGGGTTCCCAATCGCCACTGTACCCAACCTCCCATTTGGTCTATGGTATTCTACCAACCCTTTGGCTAAAACAAAGCACACAGATGCCTGCTCCTACAATAGGGCAGTCTCTTGATTTAAATTCGCTCTGCCACAGACTCTTCAGAGGTGTGCAGAGCCTGAAACTGCCATTGTCTTTTCCTTGCCCTGCGGCTACGCTGCATTCTCAGGCAGCCCTGTGGGGTCTCAGCTCCAGCACTTGTTGTTGCGTTTGCTGATACTCTTGGCACTGCTGTGGTATACGCCAGGCTAGGCACCAACTGGGCTGAGGCAATGTGCCTTCCACCACAGCCACCTAGCAAAGCTCTGCTCCGGCTCTGCTCTAGCTGCCTTCCTGCCCCAGCCGCACCCGCTCCGGGCCCAAACTGGTGCATGGAGTGGAGCGGAACTCAGGAAAGCAGGCTGCTCTGCAACCACTGAAGGGTGGAGCAGAACTTTGGAGAAAGCAGGCTTGCTGCTCTGAAGGGGTCCCGCTTAAATTATCTTATAGGGAATTTGGGCGTTGTCAATCTCTGGCTACTTCCTGCAGAGTGGGGATGTTGCATTCCTAAAGGTATTTACTACAATCTACTGCCATTTTCCAGTGGCGCTCGGACTCAGGTCGTAGGGACAGGGGAGAGGCAGAGGCTCCACCTCCTCACTGAGCTGTGAGGTGGAGGCGTGGCAGCACCCCCCCTCCCCACCCGGTCCGGCCGGTTGCCCCGGGCTGGGACAGAGGTTCAGGCCAACAGATCTTGTTCGTTCTATGCCCTGAGGCAGGCCCCGGGTGTTTGCAGCTTCGCAGACCCTCGGCCTGCTTGGCCTTGGAGCTGCCTGGAGCTCCTAGGCCTTGTCTCCGCAGCCGCTCACACTCTACTGCAAACTCAGGAGGTCTCGGTAATTCAAATCACATGAATATAATTCCCTTCCTTAGCGTACCTTGTTCGGTGGCAAAATCCAGATCTCTACCAGGCTTATCCCAGGATGACACATTAAGATTGCCAGAGACAGCAAACCAAGAAGCAATTGTGTCACATTTAGCCAAAAACCTCTCCAAAGCGCTCCTTAACAGCTCGTTAAGAGCCAGAAAAATCAGATGTGATGTTGAAGTGCCCATTCTAAAATCCTATTCTTCCTTTTATTTTCATCTTAAACCGTCCACTTTGGTCGTGGCTCTCACGTTGATCCGTCCGCTATAGTCCCGGCCCTATTACCCCCACTCTCCTTTCTTCTACCGGAGAGAGTGGAAAACCCGCTTTTTGTTGCAGATCCCCAATCTTTACCTTGAGGATTATTTGGTGCACCCCCTGACTGCAGCCAATTCTGGGCTCCACGGAGAGAGGTTTAGAGGATCCCTGTAAGCTTGTCCCATACGACTTGTCCCCGTAAGGGCCACCAACTGTCACGTTCACCCTCCACCCGCAAGGATGACACGACCACCGGAGCTCTTCCTGCTAGCAGTTTATTCAGGACCTTTTTTAACAATTGTATCTCCCCCCCCCCCCCCCCCC
>NC_022010.1:66116916-66122813 GCF_000317375.1 Microtus ochrogaster
CACTTTCTTCTGTGTCCTGCAGAATGTCTCACAGACTTTCATGAAGCAGGAACCCTGAAAGATCGTCTTCCGAGGGCTGGGATTGCAGGCCTGCACTACCAAGCCTGGCTCAGGATTTCTTTGTAATAATCTGCTTGCTCTCTCTCTTTTCTTCTTACACAGTGAGAGGGAATCTCACTGTGTAGTTTTAGCCCTGGCTGGCTTGGAATGCTCTCAGTAGATTAGGCTGGCCTCAAATTCATAAAGACTGTTTTCTGCCTGCCAAGTGCTAGGATTAAAGGTATTCGATACCTCATCTGGCTCTGGAAGGTCCCTTGAGCTGAGAAGTTTGAGGCTAGCCTGGGTGATATATCCATAATTGTCAATTAATTACATTGCTGTCATATTTTCTTCCCTGACTGTTTTCCCTTTTCCTCCATTACCGTTCACCATTTTTCACAGTGTTTAGGGTTGAACCCAGAGTGGAAGAACTCTTTCACTAAGCCACACCCTTTTCCCATAGTCTGCTCTGTAGATATATGACATTTTTTACTTCCAAATAACTTTTAAGTAAGAAAATTTAAAGAAATTGGGCAGAATTTTTATGTATTATTCATTCAGTTTCTTCTGATGTTAATATCTTAAATAATGACTGTATGATTATCAAAAATAAGAAGTTAGCCTTGATGTAATACTTTAACCTATAGATACATTCCAAGATTCTCCATTGTATTTATTTGTTATGCCTCCTTAGTCTTGCTGCTTTTATAGCCATGACACTTTGGAAAAGTACTAGATAATTTGTGTAGAATGTTCTTCAACCCGAATGAACGTGTGTGTGTGTGTGTGTGTGTGTGTGTGTGTGTGTGTGTGTGTGTGTGTGTGTATGTTACTGTTGATGATGTCAGCCTGATTATTTGGTTAAGGCAGTATCTCTTGCTTATTCCCCTGTATGGTTACTCATTTTCTCCTTATGATTTATAGGTATCTTGGCCAAACTGCAAGTTAATAGATGGTGGTGTTAGATATTTGCTCAGTATTTTGGCATCTGCTAGTGGATCTTGGTTGAATTCTTTTGTTGATTTTTCTATTTCCTTTATCACCTTTTTGGCCAAGATCAAATATAGTACATATCTTCCTTATTCCTTCTTCCTTTCTTATGGGGAATTTTCCTGTAAGGGAGAGCTGTCTTTCCTCAACTTATTTATATCAAGTTGTTCTCAGATAGTTCCTTCCTTCTGCTTATTATAATCTACTGTTGTTGTCAAAGTTTTCCACTTTTAGCCATAGGGTATCTTTCAGATTGGCTCCAGTGTGTGTGTCCATCTGTATGCAGATGCACATGCAGAGAGAACATGTGCACACAGGTATGTGGAGGATCCCCTCCAGTGCCGTTCCTCGGGCATTTGTTCCCACCCCTCATTTGTTGATAGGTTATCTTGTCCTAGAACTTGAGAAGTAGGCAGGGTTGCTGTCCAGTGAACCCCAGAATCTGTGGATTTCCACCTCTCTGGTGCTACGATTACAAGTGTGAGCCACTATGCACACACATACACACATATATGTATATAATGTATATGTATTTGTACATGTATATACACATGTATATGTTTAATGTGAATTCTTGGCATTGAATTCAAGTTCTTGTTCTTTTAAAGTAAGTAGTTTTACTGACTAATCTGTTTCCATAGCCCCCCTCAACCCTTTGACATGGTGTTATTATTTTTTTGGGTGTGTGTGCTTTCTCTCCACCCCTCCTCTGTTCTGCTCTGCTCTCATCTCCCTCATCTCCTTCCTTTTCCCACAAACTCACAGAGATCTGCCTGCCTCTGTCTCTCGAGTGTTGAGATTAAAGGCATGAGCTACCACAGCTTGGCTTTTTTTCTCAGTATTGTAAGAAATGTTTTTGACTTTCAGGATGCTAGTTTTCTTCGTTAGACTGTTGTTGTGACACACTTATGAGAGAAACAGTTTGAAGAAGGAAAAATTTAATTTTGCCTCACAGTTTCAGAGATTTTGGACACTGCCTTTAGGCTATCAAAAGGCAGAAACATCTTGGAGGAAGGGCACTGTTCACTTCAAGGCAATCAGGAAGTGAAGGGAGTAACGGAAGTGGTCCAGGGCCGTAATACCAGGCTTCAAAGGCGTGACCCAGTGAGATGGTTCCTTAACAAGGCTTCACTGTCTTTCCTCCGCTTTCCAGACTGTTCAGATTTTGACCCCATCACTTAGTCAGCCCTCATGGTTTGATCTCTGGGAGCACCCTCACAGACACTCAGGTGTGTTTTACCATCTCAGTGTGGTGCAAGTGTCTTTCAGTCCAGTTGACCGCAAGACCATTCATCACCCTTACCTTGTGTTCTCCGCCTAAGCCTTGGAAATCAATTATGTTTCCAGGGAATTCTGGCTCTCGCTATTTTTTTTTTTTCTCTCGCTATTTTTGTGTGTTGTTTTCGAGACAGAGTTTCTCTGTGTAACCTTGGTTGTCCTAGAACTAGATCTGTAGACGAATTCAGAGATCTGCGTCTCCCTGCCTCCCGAGTGCTGGGATTAAAGTCGTGTGTCATCACTCCCAGCCATTTTTTTAATTGAATTAAAATGAAAAGAATTTCATTTAGAAATCCAGATCTAGGACGGCACTACATGTTTGTCACTGGAATGGTTCCAGGCATTGTCAGTTGTCAGACCTAGAAAACACATACTCACTTGCATTAATTCCTCGTCTCTCTTACTCGCGTTTCTTTCTCTCTGCACAAATACAAGAAAATGAACTCACTATTGAGACTGCAGATTCCAGTCTAATACCACTAGTCTTAGTCTGGCTTTCCTTTTTCCTTATTTTTAACATTTTGTCTATTATCAACACTTTTTTAAAAAAATATTATTGATTCTTTGACAATTTTATGAAATGTTTTGATCATCTTCTCCCTGGTCTATGGAACTAGTTCTAAGACAGCCAGGTCTACACAGAGAAAACCCTGTCTCAAAAAACAAAATCAAACAAAACAAAATCTAGAATTCTTTTGAAAATTAACATTAAATTCTTGATAGTAGTTAGTTTCTGATTACTTTTTCTTTTAATGTAGCTAGTGGCAATACATTACTGAAAGGGTAACACTTTTGATTAATATTGGCACAAAACATACTTTTGAATTTCTTAGTATTTAAAATTATTTTTAAGGCAAAACTAGTTTTTTTTTATGGCGATATTAGAAAATTCAGTTGAACAAAGAAGACCACTGATGAGCCTGGAGAAGATGGCTCAGCAGTTAAGAGCACTTCTTGCACTTGCACAGGATGTGGGTTCAGTTTGGCATCCAGATGGCAGTCCTCAGCTGCCTGTAACTCCAGTTTCAAGGGATTTGAAGCCTTCTTCTGGCCTTACACAAGCTCACACATATAAACCTAATTAAAGACATAAATAAATCTTTGTTTCTAGAACTTGCTAGCCAGATACAATAAACACTAATATTTGATGTACATCCTTCTCTTTTGTGTATCTGTTTCTCTCTCTCTGCCTATCTAGTTATCAATGGTAAACATTTTAAAAAATGATTTTATTTTTATTTTATGTGCATTGATGTTTTGCCTGCATGTATGTCTGTGTGAGGGCGTCAGGTCTCCTGGAACTGGAGTTACAGACAGTCTTGAGCTGCCGTGCGGGTGCTGGGATTGAACCTCTGGAATAGCAGCAGTGTTGTTAACTACCTAGCTATCTCTCTAGCCCCCAGAAATCTTTAAAAATTACTTTATTATTGTGTGGGCTTCCTGTATATGATGTGTGTATGAGCTCTGGCACATGAGTGACAGTAAGACCAACTTTAGAGAGTTAGTTCTCTCTGTCCACAGTGGGATCTGGGAGCGAGCTCAGGCCACCCATGTTATGTAGCAAGTGCTTGTACACTGAGCTGTCTTGCTGACCCCCAAGCATCCTTTTCTTGCCTTACAGATAACTGCAGTCTCATGTAGTCTAGGCTGGCCTCAGACTTCTATGTAGTAAAAAGATGGACTTTGAACTTTTGAGCTTCCTGTCTCTCATGCCTGAGTGCTGGGATTACAGGTGTGCACAATCTGGTTTATGCAGTGCAGGGGACTCCACCTAGGACTTCATCCAGTAAAGTCAGTACTCTACTTACTGAGCTATATCCCTAGGTATAGCTAGATTCAAACATTGTGATGTATATTTTCATTTATTACTTTTGTTTCAGACTTTTCATGAAATCTTTAAAGTTCAGGAGCTTCAGGGCAGCCAAATTTAAAAGAAAAATCTGGACTCCCTTTCAATGTGTGTGTTCTGAGGTGTAGAGACAGAAGGGGAAGGAAACATAGAGGGGGTGTTTCTAGACAGTTTTGAGCTATACTGAAACTATATTGCCATTTTATTTTGTTTGGTTTTTGAGACAGGTCCTAACTATATAACCCAGACTAGCTGTGATTCAAGATCCTCTTGCCTCAGCCTCCAATCCAGTTCTGGGATTACGGGGTGTGCTACTATGGCTAGCCACTGTATTGAATTTATAGATTAGCTTTGGAAGTCATAGGCCTGCTCAGGTTCAAATGGAAGAAATATGATTTTGATGTTTCAGGGTTATTGGTATCACAGTATAAGATGACCATGTGGTATGGGAATATTGATAGGGCTATTCTTGGAAAATACAGTATGTATAACCTAAATAAGAGAGGATCCTTGGATTTGAACAGCCTGAAGCCTTTATCTTACTCCTGTCATTTCCTGATTGAAAATACAAAGAGCTAGGCCTGGAGGAGCTGGCCTGTAGTCCCAGCTCCCCAGGAAGCAGAGGCAGAAACATAGACAATTTAATACCTGCCTGTGCTACTGAGTGAGTTCAATTTCAACCTATATAACTTACTAAGACCTTGCTTCAAATGAATGAATTAACAAAAGGGGTAGAGATATGGCTTATCTAGTAATAGAGTAATTGCCTCTCCTGCATGAGGCCTTCCCTGAGTTTGATCCTTGACAGTATACAGAATTGAATCAAATGCTTTAGAGGTACTATTTTTTTTTTTTTGCAAGTGAAGAATTACAAAGAAATACTTTTTAATACAGAAAAGCAATAAATAGGAAGTTACTGGTGCTCAGTAAGATTAGCTGTCCCTTACTAATGTAAGCTGTGATGTAAAAGTTGAGGTATACTTTTTTCAGATTTATTCTGTCCTCCTGACTTAGGCTTTCTTCTCAGGGCTGGAGAGATGGCTCAGAGGGTAAGAGCATTGCCTGCTCTTCCAAAGGTCCTGAGTTCAATTCCTAGCAACCACATGGTGGCTCACAACCATCTGTGATGGGGTCTGGTGCCCTTTTCTGGCCTGCAGGGATACACACAGAATATTGTATACATAATAAATAAATATTAAAAAAAGAAACACTGGATGAAAGGATATAGTTGATATTAGTGCTTTTTGAGGAGGAGGGTGTTGGTTTTGAATCTAGGGCCTTGTGTACATGCTATACTGGTACTCTGCTACTGAACTTGGGCTCCCTTGTAAGTATTGGGTGCTACTTAATACTTAGTTATTTACAAATTTTAGGTATTTAAGTTTTAAACATGTTTTCTAACTTGTTACATTTCATGCATTCATTTTTAAAGTTTAGCTATTATGAGCTATAATTACCATCTCGTGGTAGGCAGAGACAGGAGGATTGCTACAAGTTTGAGGCCAGCCTGGTTTGCGTAGTAAGTTCTAGGCCAGCTGGGGCTACATAGAAAGACCCTTTCTCAAAAAAACAGACAAGAAATAAGGAAAATGAATGGCCAGGATCCTCAGTTTAGGAGGATTAAACATTTTGAAGAAGATAGCTATCTAGACAAATAACTGATACAGTATGAGTAATATAAATAATTTAAAATAAATGTACTGCCGGGCAGTGGTGGCGCACGCCTTTAATCCCAGCACTC
>NC_022010.1:66122913-66132888 GCF_000317375.1 Microtus ochrogaster
AAAAAAAAATAAATAAATGTACTAAACTCTAACATACAGAGAAGGGTGTGGCTTCAAGTAAAGATGATGCTTATGAAGATAGCTTTCAGACAAGTCCAGAGTATTTCATAAAAAATACCTGGAAGAGCAACCTAGATTGAAGAAATACTATAGAAAAACATCTAGAGATACCAAATAATGCAATATGTCTAAAGAAAACTTAGCAACTCCCTAAAGTTGAGTTACAGAGTTTGAAATCTGTGGGTGATGTGAAACAGCCATGAATGTACAGAGTTTTACTTATAAGTGACGAATGCCTTTGTTCTATTTTGGGTATTACAGTCATGAGTACCTTTGCGTGTTCTGTAACTATAGCTTGCTTTTTAGATTAGAAGGGGAAGAGACCAGGCAAGAGAATAGTATTTAGGAAGCTAGTGTGATTCTTTTCAAGACAGGGTTTCTCTGTGTAGCCCTGGCTGTCCTGGAGCTCACTATGTAGACCAGGCTGGCCTCGAACTTACAAAGATCCACCAACCTCTGTCTCCTGAGTGCTGGGATGAAAGGCATATGCCACCACCACCTGGCTAGCTAGTATGATCCTTCATTTACCTAATTTTTTGCTCATGAGAAGATATTTTTAATACAACTGGACTTAATTGCTTATAAATTAAGAATTTAATTGACATCTTTAAAACTATTAGAGTATTTCTGTAGAGCAATAGACAGTGCCTCTGTTAGTTGACTCCGTTCTTCTATACCTTTCAGTTAAACTAATTGTTTTCTTGTCCTGGTTTCAGATAACAAAGTTGTTAGCTGTAAAGTCAGAGGATGTTCTTGCTCAGTCACCATTGTCCAAACTCAGAGGCTCAGAATGCTGGAAGTTCCCCAAGGGGGTAAATTCACGTTTAAAATATATTGTTTTATTTGATATGTTTAAAATATTTTAGTAAATAAGTTTTTATTTTCTTATGTGTTGCTTTCGATTTTCTATGCAATTAAAGATTTATTGTAGCTTATTTCTAATATATGTTAGAATAGAACCTGGAGATTAGGATCTTTGGTTTTCAGTTTTAAGTGTACCTTATGCATGCCTGATTTATGACCTTATAATGGTGCCAGGTATGGGTTTTATCTTGTGGAGTGAGATTTAAAGTCCATTAGAAAGTGGTTGATTGCTCCCATGATGTTCACGCCACTATTGCACCAGTGGACATGTCTTGACAGGCCAATCATTGTAGCTTGTATGGTTTACAGCTCGAGAAGATTTATCAAGATTCTCCCCTCTCTGCCTCGTTACCGCTGCCAGGGATTGCAGTAGAATTCAGGATTCAACCAAACGAGCAGAGTCCAGGTGATGTTGCACAAGAGTGTCTTACGAGCATTCTGCGCAACTCTTATTCTAGATAACTCCAAGTTCCAAGCAGGGACAGAGAAACAGTGAACAATATAGCCTGGTTCTCATCACTAGCGCCAGATGGGCTCAGATGCAGAAGCTTCCATGGCTGAGGGGCTGTTTGCCTGATGCCCTTGAGCATGCTAAACTGATGAGGGGGGAGGGGAGGGAACATCTTACCTGTGGCATTCCTTTGGGAGGCAGAGGCATTCCTTTGGCAAGGGGAGTAGACAAAGTTCTCTGGGAACAGAGTTCCCACAGCAGGATAGTGTAGGAAGTCTGTCGCATGGTGGCTAAGACTGATGGTTCCTGTTTCTTCCGATAGTGTGCATAGCACCGTCCAGCACTATGAAAGCTGAATAGGAAGGGATGAAGTGTCCAGGTGGTACCAGCTTGATTCTGCCATGTTCTATGATTCAGTCGTGTGGTGTCTTCAGTAATAGGTGTTACTGTGGAGTCTGGAGGATAACCACGAGCAATGGCAATGCCAGCAGTGATTTCTTAGCCTAAAGGAACAGATGTATTGCAAAACTCTAAGGCTCAGGGATCATTATGGAAAAGGGGCCGAAGCCAGAGGTGGTAAAATGACTACAGGAGACATTGGCAGAGCAGGGCAGCTGCACATGGGAGCAAGCTCACAGTGGTTATGGCAGCATGCAGAAAACCTGTGCAGGCCCAAGCCAGACCAAATGCCACCAGCATGGTCAGAGGAGTTGGGCACACAGTCCTACCCCTAGCTGTGGAGCTATTGGGAACTGTTAGCTGCTGGAAGAGGGAGAAAGAACATGGTAGCAAATGTTTGCTCTCTTACATAACTGCTTTTCAATTAGACTCAAAAGCTAAACAAATGGTTTTAAGAAGAAAGTGACCCATGCTGGGTATCCTAGACACCAGCCATGGTTGTGAGGGTGGGTCTTCTGGAAAGACCAAGGTTAGGGCAGGAGAAAGCAAGGGAGGTCTACAGGGTTGCGTGCCTTTGTAGCCTCTAGAGGCCCTATCACCTGAGTACCCTTCAGGAGTCATTTTTGCCATCAAGCTAGCTGAGGCCTCTCCTTGTGTTTCTTCATAGTCCTCCCATGGTTTCAGCTAAGGACCAGGAATCACCAGTGTCTTGAGGACAGCTGCTGAGGGGATGTCCGTGGAAGCACAGTCTTGCTATGCAGGTTCCAAACACACACTCCAGGACAGTCTTGAGCACCTCTTATCCTTATATCAGCCTGCCAAGTAGATCATAGATGGGGCCAGAGGCTGCTTGTGTGCAACTGTGTGGTGACCTGACGATTACACATGGTTTTGGTTCTCCAGGCTTGAGCATCAAACCTGAACCACCTGGGCTGGCTCTAAAGATTCCATAAAGCTTCAATGGAGAATTTTATATTTCAGGTCCCAGACCATGTTTAGAAAAGTATTATGTTACTGAGTTACAAAGCTGGTCATGGTCCAAGTTGTTTAGACAAAGGTCAGCTTCAATGACGATATCCTTAGGTTTTCCAGAGATATCCTTTGTTTTAAAATTAGTGTCAAATTCTTTTATCTTTCAGATTGGCAATTGTGATGCCATATTCTTCTTTAATTGCTCAGTTCTCTGTGTTAGTCTCTCCTTTGAAAGAGGTGACACTCAAGCATCACCCTCAGGGGGAGTGTGGCAACCAAAGGCACCAGCTGTACAGGTCATCTGTATAGGATGGTTCTGGTGGTCCTGAGGCATATCCAACCCTGCTTTCCTGGCTTATCCCAAAGCAGCTGCTCCGTATTTGGGTAGGATTGTGAAATGTTTCTGGTTCCCTTTGGAACCACAGCTGTGGACTGAGTCACCAGAGCTGGCTGCCAGAATCATCATCCAAAGTGCTAGATAAACAGGATACCCCCAGATCATGGGGGCGGCTGCCATTTTTATGCCCCCTCAATCATTTTAAGAGTTTAGTGACACTTCATACATTTTTGTTGTTATTCAACTATCAAGACCATCCATCCTGCAAAATGAAACATTGTACCCATTAACTAATAGTTCCTTGGGCTGGAGAGATGACTCAGAGGTTAAAAACACTGGCTGATTTTCCAGAGGACTCAAGTTCAATTCCCAGCACCCACATGGCAGCTCAAAACTGTAACTTCATTTCCAGAGGGTCTGACCCCCTCACACAGACAGACTTACATGCAGGCAAAACACCAGTGCACAATAAAATAAATAAATCCTAAAAATATAGTTTCTTACTGTCTCACCTCAGTCTCACTCCTCTGTCTATAAATTTGGTTACAATAAGTACGTTATTTGAATGGAACTATCCAATATTTGTCCTCTTATTGCTGCATTATTTCACTTAGAGTAATGCCAAGACTCGCTCATATTGTAGCATGTTTCAGAATCTCCTTCATTTAAGAAAATGTTTGAAAACATGGTCTTACCATGTGACTAGGCTAGCCTGGTACTCGTGACCATCTTGCCTTCACTTCCTTAAATGCTGGGATTACAGGTTATGCCACCAGACTCAGAAGCTTCCTCTTTCTGTAATGTAAGGCTTACTGTTTAAATGCCATGTGTTTACGTGTAAATAATATGCCTCATTTTGTTTAACCTTTCGTCTCTTGATGCACATTTGAGTTGCTTCATCTTTTGAATATTATGAACAATTTTACTACAAGAGTATGTACAAATATCTTTTAGATGAAGTGTACGTAAGTCATTAAAACTACATCTGAGATGATGCCACATGTTTTCAAAGAAATTGCTGATGGGCTGGGAGATGGCTCAGTGGATAAAAGCGCTCTCTGTGCATGCACGAGTACCAGAGTTCAGATCTCTGTGTCCCTCGGAAGAACAGGAGTGATGTTTCATGGCCAGAGTTGCAACTTTGGGGGAATGGGTATAGAACAGCTCTTGGAGCTTACTGGCCAGCCAGCTTAACCAAAATGCTCAGTCTCACATTCAGTAAAAGTCACTTTGTCTCAAAAAGAAGGTGGAGCACAATAGAGAAAGATAGCTGGTCATGCACGTGCACACAGGTGTGTGCATACATACTACACCATATCTCCTGCCACATGCATACATGCATGCTCACATTCTCAGGATAAAGTAGTTATTCTTATCATCATGACCATTTTTGAATAAGGAAACAAAGGCCAAGAGAATAAATAACTTATGTGCTTAGGTCCACAAAATATATTAAACTTCTTTTTATCCTTTTATTTTTAAAACAGAGTCCCATGTATCCTAGCGTGACTTAACTCAGTGTGTAGCTGGGGGTGCCTTGACCTGATCCTCCTGCCTTCACTTCCTGAGTACTGGAGTTACAGGCATATGCCACTATCTACTAATAAGCCAAATTTTAACTTCTAGTCATAGGAAACCTAAACCCTGATGATGGGTCTTGTTATTTCACGTATAGCAATTCACAACGAATCACTTTTAATTTTTTCTAATTGTTATAAATGTATTCACTTCATAGACACAGCTCTTATTTAATCTGGCCTGTAGTAATTGTGCTATATCATATAACATATTTCAAAATGAAGTAATTAAAGCATACATAGGTTAGCCCATTGCCTTGTGCGTACAAGGCAATGTGTGCATGTTAGGCAAGTGTTTTACCTCTGAGCTACTCCCTTAACCCATTACCACTTCCTTCTAACATAGCCGCAACTATTATTGTTATTTAAGTTTTATAATCTCAATCTTGATTTCTGATTAATGTTAATATTTTAATATGTTTTCTTATAGTTTTAGTATATTTTTATATTTCAACTCTTGGAAAAAGGCAGTATTTTGTAGACTGCATTTAGTTTTCTCTCTGTACTATTAAGAATGTGGTTCGGGGGCTGAAGATTTGGCTCAGTAGTGAAAAGTAGTAGATGCTCTTGCCCAGGGCCCAGGTTTGATTCTAAGCCCCACGTGGCAGCTCACAACCATTTGTAACTCCAGTTCCAGGGTACCTGACACTGTCTCCTGGCCTCCTCAGGCACCAGGTACTCAGTGTAACTCACAGACACACATGTAGACAAAACACTCATACACATAAGATAAAAATTAATAAGCAAAAAGGAATTGGACTAATTGTCTTAAATATCTAAGTAAAAATACAAGTACCCTTAATCACATTATTATATTTTTTGTCAATTTTTTTCCTTAGTGGACAAGAAACCTAAGAAATAAAGTCATCTGTCTAGACCACAAAACCAAAAAAGGTGTCCATGGGCATCCTGTCACTTCTAAGGCATCACCAGAAAGGTAAGATAGGTATTTATGTGTAGGATCGGTTGATACAATGCATAAACAGTGTGAACAGGAATGATTATTTGATGCTTGTTGAGTCTCAGTTAACATTTAAGGTAGAAGGGTTTGAACTCAATGTCCTCTAAGATCCATGTAAGATTTAACTTTCTGTGATTATTGATTGTCTTTGCTAATTGTTTTGTGCATCTTGATAAGCTTTAGCTGACAATGTAAGGATTATAGGCTGATAATAATTTTTTAAAAAATTTTATGTTCATTGGCAGTTTGCCTGCATGTCTGTGTGAGGATGCCAGACCCCCTGGAACTGGAGTTACAGACAATTGTGAGCTGCCATGTGGGTGCTAGCAATTGAACCCAGGTCCTCTGGAAGAGCACTCAGTGTTCTTAACCACTGAGCCATCTCTCCAGCCCCTGATAATAATTCTTGATTCATATTTGTCATCAGTGGTTTAAAAGGGACACCATTCAGCAACTCTTGTGTCTAGGTAGGCTCTTCATCCTCCAGGGATAGGTTATGTCATATTCCCAGGGTGACTCATGCTTAGCTGGAGGGAGTCTGCCTAGTGTGTCAGGAAGCAATCACATTACTGAAATCATTATAGGCAAAGGAGCTGTCGTTTTGTCTTAGGGTTGCTAACTAGGCTTCATCATAGGTTGCTATAATGGAACACTGTGACCAAAGCCAGCGTGAGGAGGAAAGGGCTTATTTGGTTTATGCTTTCATATTGATGTTCATCCTTAAAGGAAGTCAGGGCACAAACCTAAACAGGGCAGGAACCTGGAGGCAAGGCCTGATGCAGAGGCCATGGGGTGGTAGGTACGGCTTACTGGCTGTTCAGCCTGCTTTCTTATGGAACCTAAGACCACTTGCCCAGCCGTGGCCCCACCCACAGCGGGCTGGGGCTTCCCACTCAGATCACTAAGAAAAATGTCCTACAGGCTTGCCTGTAGCCCAGCCTTAGGGAAGAATTTCTCAACTCAGGCTCCCTCTTCTTCAGTAACTCTAGCTTGAGTCAAGTTGACATAATATTAGCCAGTGTACGATGGACTTTGAAAACCTGCTGTAGCAGATGTGGGTCTCAGGTACATCCCTGGAATGTCAGACCTCTTGAACTCTGTGGCAGTGAACAGTAAGTAGTTAGCTCTAGAGTTTAAAATGTTCTTGGCCTCAGCCTCATGATTAAATTAATCCCAGTTGATAAGATAACCCCTGGCCAGCTGCTTCTATCACTGCCTCCGTGGATCCTCTCTGTAGGGTGTTAGCTTTCTCAGTCCCCCACGGTAGCACAGTTTTTACGTGCTAGGCTGTCTTTCAGGATGCTGTCTGGCAGCACTCATCAGATCAGATAGTAGAAAACTGGGACTTATCTTTGTCCGAGCTCTGTCTCAACCAAAACTTGCCACTGGGTTTGAGACTTGTGAGGGCTATGCGCTTGAGGGTAGGATTGCCCATCTCTCAACTTTTGGAAGTGATTTCTGCTTCCCACCCCTTGCCAGGGAGCCCAGATGACACTGTGTTTACCTTACTTCTCATCTGATTGTTGTCCGTCTTTTTTCCCACACCTTTCTGATGTTTCATTTCCTTTCTGGATTTCTGAAGCTCTTCTTCTCTTTCTGAATAGAGTCTGTTATTTCTTTTCTTTTTTCTTTTTTGGTTTTTCAAGACAGGGTTTCTCTGTGTAACAACCCTGGCTGTCCTGGAATTTGCTCTGTAGACTAAGCTGGCTTGAACTCACAGAGCTCCACCTTCCTCTGCCTCCTGAGTGCTGGGATTAAAGGTGTGCGCCACCACTGCCCAGCAAGTCTCTTATTTCTTATGCTGTCCTTTCTTGGCTAAAATGAAGGTAGCTTCTAGCCCACTATCTTCTCTATATTCCCCATGTACTTCATTTTGATAGTAAGATAATTTCTCTCTCTCTCTCTCTCTCTCTCTCTCTCTCTCTCTCTCTCTCTCTCTCTCTTTCTGACAGGTTTTCTCTTTGTAGCCCAGGTTCTCCTGCCTCTCCTCCCAAATGCTGGAATTAAAGGTGTGCATCCATGCCTGGATGTGAGTTAGTTTTTTTGTATTTATTTTGTGTGGGGGGCAGAGGTCAGAGAGTGCATGTGAAGAACATGCATGCTGCCACAGTCTCTGTGAGTTCATATGTGATCAATCCTGCTGTGTTTAGAAGGTCTTGTTTCCATGGTGTTCTCTATTCCCTTGGCTCTTACTTCCTTTCACAGGGTCCCCTGAGCCCTGAGATGAGGGAATTGATAGATACATCCCATTTTGAACTGAGTATTCCAAGGTCTCTCACAGTCTGCATATTGTCGAGCTGTGGGTTTCTATATTTATTTCCCTACCTCCTGCAGGAGAAATCTTCTCTGATGGCGAGCAAAACACTGGTCTATGAATATAGCAGAATGCTCTTAGGAGCCATTTTATTGCCATTTTCCTTTAGCAGAACAATAGTACTTCGCTTTCCCCTAGGTCCCTGGCCTATCTAGTCTCAGGTTAATGGCATCTGAGCACTGTTGGGGATGGGTTCCACCTGTGGAGTGTGCCTTAAACCTAACCAGATACTGGTTGGTTATGTCCACAAGCTGGTTAGTGCCACTGTTGTACTAGTGCGTCTTGCATGCATGCCACCATTGTAGACTGAAGTGTTTATAGCTGGTAGGTATCTACCTTGTTTCGGTGGTATGCAGAGTAACTTGCGGTACCACAAACACTAGTCAGTAGGGGTGAAAGCTCTAGTTGGGCACCAGCTCAACTTCTCTGTGTTGAGTGAGTTTTGTAGGCATTATCTTTGGCAGTAGGGTCTTTTCTTCTTCTTTTTTTGTGAAGAGCAGCCAATGGCCTTGGCAATAGCCTGGATTGTTTAGGGTACCCGTGGGGCTTTGACCAACAGCTCAATTAGATGTAGTCCATCTGGAACTAGAGGCTTCATTTGGTGACGAGAGATGTCTAGTTGGGGTTCCATCTCCCTTTTTATTTGACAATTCCATTTAGATCACCTGCATACATGTCTATATTTTAGGAAGTTTTTACTGTATTAGGTTTCCATATGACCCCTCAGATGGTTCTTAGTTTTAGCTGTTTCTCTTTGTATTCCCTCCCTGGCCCTCTTTTTCCCTTTCCCTGTCTGTTTGATTCTTCTATTTCATCCCTTTCCTCCTCCCAATCCTTTCATATCTATGTATTCTTTTTTTCCCTCCTGGGGTGATCCTACTCTCTCCGCTTGTTCCTTACTCTACCTAACATCAGTGGTTACATGGAACTTAACAGCTAACATCCACATATAAGTGAATATATATCATATTGTCTTTCTGGGTCCAGGTTACTTCACCCAGGATGATTTTTTTTTTTAGCTCCATCTATTTACCTGAGAATTTTATTTTTTTAACAGTTGAGTAATATTATATTAGGTTAATATACCACTTTTGATCTTTTTTAACAGTTGAGTAATATTATGTTAATATATCACTTTTTCTTTATCCACTCAGCCATTGATGGATGTATAGTCTGTGTGGTAATTTTAAAGAAAATGACCTGAGAAGGTGTGGCTTTTTTGGAGTAGGTATGGCCTTGTTGGAAGAAATGTATCATTATGGTGGTGAGCTTTGAAGTCTTCTATACTGAAGCTACGTCTAGTGTGACAGTTGCCTCTGCTGCCTGAAGACCAAGATGTAGAACTCTCAGCTCCTTTTCCGGCAGCATGTCTTCCTGCATGCTGCCATGTCCTACCATATCCTGTCATGATAATGGATTTAATCTCTGAAACTGTAAGCCACCCACAACTAAAATTTTTTTCTTTATAAGTGTTACCATGGTCATGGTATCTTTTTACAGTAATAGAAACCTTAACTAAGACAGAAGTTGGTACCAGGGACTGGTGGTATTTCTGTGATAGGCCATGTTTTGTTGGAGAAATTTGGACCTTGGGAGTTTGGGTTATGAAAGCAGTGGAATACGGTAAGCACTGCTTAATGGGCCATACTAGTAGGAGCATGGAAGACAGTGGAGAGTGATTGAACAGTGGGGGCCTGGTTCAGGATGTTTCAGAGGAGAATTTAGTATGTTGCCTAGAGATTGTTCTTGTAACATTTTGGTCAAGGAAAACATTTAATTGTGGGTGGCTTACAGTTCAGAGGTTTAGTCCATTATCATCGTGGTGGGACATGGTGACATGCAGGCAGACATGGTGCTGGAGAAAGAGCTAAGAGTTCTACATCTTGATCCGCAGGCAACAGGAATTGAACTGTGTGTCACACTGAGCATAGCTTGAGCAAAGGAGACCTCAAAGCCCATCCCCATAGTGACACACTTTCTTCAACAAGGCCACACCTACTCTAACAAAGTCCATCTCCTAACAGTGCCACTTCTTTTTTT
>NC_022010.1:66133729-66138678 GCF_000317375.1 Microtus ochrogaster
CACTCTTTCTTTCTTTCTAGATTTATTTATTATGTATACAGTGTTCTGCCTACTAATGTCCCTGCAGGTCAGAAGATGGCACCAGATCTCATTACAGGTGGTTGTGAGCCACCATGTCATTGCTGAGAAATGAACTCAGGTCCTCTGGAATAGCAGCCGCTGAGCCATCTCTCCAACTCTGAGAGACAAGTTTACTTATGTCATTGTTTAATGTTTGTTTTTTTTCCTATATAGCTTTTCTGATCATTTCCTGACTTGTTTGGTTTCTTTTGTTTGTTTGTTTGTTTGTTTTGTTTAATTAGATAATATAATCCCTTTCTTATTTCTGCTTGAGTGTATTTCTTTGTTTCACTTAGGGTTACTGTGTGGATTATATTTACCATTCTAAATTGATAATATTTAAATTGAATTTATGATAGTTTAATTTTGTAACTTAAAAAACTTTGTTCTTTACATCTCTGTCTCCACCTGTTTCACTTTTGCTATTACAAAATTCCATCCTCATGGAACTGGAGATGTGGCTCATTAGTGCTCTTACAAATGCTTGGGTTCCTAGCACTTGTAGTAGGCAATTTACTACCACTTGTAATTCCAACCCCAGGGAATCTGATGCCCTCTTTGGGCTTCCATGGGTATCCCATCTGTACATGCATATGTACACACACAGACACACACACATGCACATACACATCACATCTTCAGTTTTAACAAAGCATAAATTCTTCTATAGTTCCCAAGTTCAGTTCCCAGCACCCACATGGAAACTCGTAACTGTCTGTAACTCCTGTTTCAGGGCATCCAATACCCGCACACTGACATACATCTGGGCAAAATACCAATGCACATAAAATACAGATAAAAAAACCCTTACCTCCTTCATACAGTCCACCATATACTAATTACACAGTCTTATTCTGGTCATACATGGTTCCTTTCACTCTAGACATTTGGATAAGTAATGTAATTTCTGTCATCAGAGAGGCGTTATCCAGCAACTGATGGAAACAGATGAGACCCACAGCCAAACATTAGTTGGAGTTTGGGGAATCCTGCAGAAGAGTGAGGAGAAAGGATCGTGAGAGCCAGAGGGGTCAAAGGCACAACAAGAAAACTCAGAGAATCAGCTAACCTGGGCTCATAGGGGCTCACAGACACTGAACTGACAACCAGGGGGTCTCCATGGGGCTCAACCTAGGCACTCTGCATAAATTACAGTTGTGTAGCTTGGCCCTCTTGTGGGATCCCTAACAGCGGGAACAGGGGCTGGCTCCGACTCTTTTACTGGCTTTTGGGACCCTGTTCCTCATTGTGGGTCACCTTGCCCAGCCTTAATACATAGGGAGGTGTTTAGTTTTGTTGCAACTTGATATGTTGATACTTACGGGAGACGCCCTTTCTTAAACAGAAATGGAGGAGGAGTGGATTGGGCATGGGAACAGAAGGCAGAATGGGGGGAGAGGAACTGGGAGGAGAGGGAGGAGAAACCGCAGCTGGGAGCTAAAACAAATTAATAAATTTTGTTTTTTATTTCCTTGACCAGGCAATACTCATACAGAACATTTATGTTTCCTTAAACTTTTTTTTCAGCTTCTGCCCATTTTCTTTGTTAGAGTGCCTTGCATTCTTTAACACTTTAACTTAAAGGTTATTAACAATTTAGGGCAGGAAAGGTTTATTTTCAGCTCCTGCTTTCAGAATTGAGTCCATCTTGGTAGGACAGGAATGAGGGAACAGCTACATGGTAGCTGCCAGGTTTGTTCACAAAGCTGCTGAACCAAGAAGCAAAGAGCAGGGATGAAAAGCAGGACCAGACTGTAACCTTTAAAACCACCTTCTAGTGACCCATGTGTACTGCCAGGCTCTACAGCCTTGCAGAACATCTGTAGGTGTTTGGACACATGAGCTTCTGTGGGATATTAATGTCCAGACTTGAAACAGGCATCGTCATAACAAAACCCTTCTTGACTTGGTTCAGAGGAAATGACAGTATTACTTCTCCTTCCTATTTCTTCTCAGTTAGTTTAAATGATGGTTTGAACAAGAACCATTTTGTTTGTTGATATGCCTTTAAATCCTACTAGCATAGTTATTTTGTTAAATGTTCCGTAAATATTGGCTGAACATACTGATTTAAAGAGATATCAACTCATTTCTGTTTTCTCTATACCTTGATTTGTTTTTCTTAGTTAACATGTTTCCATGGAAGTTCTTCTAGGATTTGGACCTTGTTCCTTTTAGGTTGTCTGGTGCTCTGTCTATCCCCAAATAGCTGCTAAGAACATTTTTAAAATGCATTTGGAAATTTCCTGTATTATTATGAAAATATGTGAGCATTTTGTTTTCTGTTTTTTAATATTATTGTATTTGTTAAATAATGAAAAGATGTCTAAAAGTGCTTCCTATGGCATCAAATAGACTTCTGATTTAGCACTTGTGATTAACATTTCAGCTATTCCTCGTTTGACATTGTTTGAAGCCTGCGTGGTAGCCTGTTTATGTCCCTGCAAAAACTATTCCGTGATATGAGGACTGAACATAGTTTTTAGATATTGTCAGCAACATGTAAAATGAATAAATGCACAAATATGATGAAGCAAAAATTGGAAATTGCTCTCAATTATCAGGCTGTCTGTTGATGTTATTTGTTGAAAACATTAGGTCCCTGTACTCACAGGTGAGCACCAGGGAAACCAGGAAGGTTAAACACGCAGGCTTGTCTCTTCACAGGAAAGACATGTTTACCTGCTTTCCACCCAGAAAACTGGGAATGGGTGTACTTTATTACCTAGTGATTTTTTGATCTCTGTAGGGCCATGCTTCACCTAAATCCCCTAGACCATCATGTTTGCCACAGTCATTCTCCATAGACTCTTAGCCGGTTTTTGTTTGTTTGTTTGATTATTTTTGTTTTTCTAGACAGGGTTTCTCTGTTTTATCTTTAGCTGTACTGGAACTCACTTTGCAGACCAGGGTGGTCTCGAACTCACAGAGATCCACCTGCCTCTGCCTCACAATTGCTGGAATTAAAGGTGTGCACCATCACCGCTGGGCTTCATAGACCCTTAATCTTGAGCATTGTTTCTGAGTCAACAGAAACCATCTTTGCGGAAGAGCCTGTATGTGCTTTGTAAAGAGCGTCACTGTAAGCTTGTCTTCATAGGATTTGGTTAATTATCAGCAGGAGACTTCTTTACCCCCAAATTGTTCTGTGCTTAAATATGGCTAAAATAAACTGCTTGAAGTCAGAATCTAGAAATTTGGACCAACACTGGCTAAGTTGCATTGAACCTGATTTCCTTCTTGCCTTAAGAAGATCATTCTCTGCCAGTCCTAGTGTTTCCAGAGATCCCCACAGTTTTTATCATTAAATACAAATGTTTTATTTATCTATGTTAGAGATGAAGTAAAATAAGAGTATCACTTCCTTTTAGCTTTAATGTATTTTCTAAATTGCTGCATGCTACAGCAAAAACACATGTAATTCAGAAAGTGGTTGCCTTTGTGATGCGATCTGCAGATGTACATCCATCTTCCACTACTGTGGAAAAGCATAGGTGAGTGGCTAGGAATCCAAAGCTGTACAGATCTGTGAAGATGATCTGATCCAATTCTGTGTTTGATCCAATTCTGAAGAAAATCCCAATGTAAGTGAAGTAGGCTTTACTTTATAATGTGTCAGTGAGAATGGCTAGACATTTGTTTTTTTACTTATAATGTTTATAAGTATTTAAATTTCATAAAGTACTGAAATTCAGAATTCTAGGAGATACTTGTTACAGTTTGTAATAAATTCATGTATTATACAACATTTAGAACCATATGTATTATTTATGTATATAACAGGCATCTCAGAGTTATGTTGACGAATGTTCTATGGACGGACTTAGGACGAAAATTCAGAAAGACCCTACCTAGAAATGATGCTAATTTATGTGATACCAGCAAGGTGCAATCAGAGTCATTGCCTTCGACATCTGTTGACAGCGTAGAGACATGTCAGAAATTAGACCCTCTTCACCAAAGCCTTAATTTATCTGAAAGGTATGTTATTTGGTATTGATTTTGTTCAATTTACTCCATGTGAAATAGTATAAATCCAATATTCTTGAAAACAAGGTTGTTGGAAATGATGTTGAAGACTGATGCTTACGAGTAGGCTCTACTCTAGAACAAGCCTTAGTTTTCCACCCCGATTTTCAGTTAAATGATGGTTCTGTACTTACTAAAGGGATTGATAAGGTATTCAAAAAGGTTTCTTATTCCATTTAACTTATCTGCTTTATGATTACTGTATGTATTATAGGAATTTATTATGTAAAAGATAACATGTATGCATATTTGAATATATGTGCATATTCATGTTTGTTTGCATATATTTCTTTATTTTTTACCTTTTACTTTATGTAAATTTTTAAAAGTTTAATTAAAAAAAATGAAAACAATCTTTTCTCATTTTACATTCCTGCTCCCTCCAATTCTCCCACTTCCCCCACCTTCCCCCCACCCTACTTCATCCACTCCTCAGAGAGGGGAGTCAACAAAGTCTGGCACATCACTTTGAGGCAGGTCTTACCTTTTACTTTAAAACCTTTTTTTTTTTTTTAAAGTTCACATGTATACTGTGTTTGCATCTTTTCTCCACTCTTTTTATACCCTCCAAACACATTCAGGTTCTACCTACTCCCGCTCAAATTTATGTTTTCTTTTTCTATGATTATTATCACATACATATATAAATACAACTTGCCAAGTTCTTTTTGTGTGCTCGTATGGATTTTTTTTAGGGGTGACCACTTTGTGGATTGTTGTAGGAGCTGCGGGCTGTGTTCCACCTGGCTCCCGGCTACCTGGCTAGCTTATACCCCAAAATAACAACACACAAACTGTATTCATTTAAACATTGCCTGGCCCATTATATCTAGCCTCTTCTCGGCTAACTCTCGCACCTG
>NC_022010.1:66140753-66142000 GCF_000317375.1 Microtus ochrogaster
GAATTTTGCAGGAAAATGGATGGAGCTAGAAAACATTATTTTGAGTGAGGTAACCTAGACACAGAAAGACAATTATCACATGTACTCACTCATAGGTGGTTTTTAAACATAAAGCAAAGAAAGCCATCTTACAAACCACAATCCCAGAGAATTTAGACAACAGTGTGGACACTAAGAGAGATTTACATAGATCTAATCTACATGGGAAGTATAAAGTAGAAAAAGACAAGATCTCCTGAGTAAATTGGGAGCATGGGGACCTTGGGGGAGGATTGAAGGGAGCAGGGGAGAGGCAGGGAGGGGAGCAGAGAAAAATGTAGAGCTCAATAAATAAAAAAAAATTATACAAAAAGTAACAAGACAAAACTGTGTTTTGAAAAAAAAACATTTTTATTTGTGGGTATGTACATACACCCACAGCCATCTGAAGAAAGTGTTGGCTCTCCTGGAGCTGGAGTTGCAGATAGTGTGATCCTCCATGTGGGTGCTGGGAACTAACTCTAGCTATCTACAAGAGCAGCAAGGTCTCAGCCACTGAGCTCTGTCTCCAGCCTCCTATTTTTTAAATTGTGTGTAGGGTTTGGGTGCTAAAAACTAGGAATTAGTAGGAGTTTATAACCTACAATATAATGCTTATATTTCCATTTACAGTTTTAGCTCTTAAATACTTTTTAGGGTTACCGCATTGTTTAGAATCAGAATAGTTTACCCCATGCCATGGTAGTGCTTTGATATTATCTTCTAGAATCTGAAATTCTCTCTTTCTGTTTGGAGACAGGTTCTTATTATGTCCTCACTTTGTAACCCTGGCTGGCCTGGAACTATAGAGACCAGGCTGGTCTTGAACTCACAAAGCTCTGTCTGCCACTATGATCTGTCATCTGGATGACAGCAAATACTTTAAGCTACAATTCAGATAAAACTATTAACTTTAAGCAGTTAGTTTTTTAAATTTAATTTCTTTTTTTAAAAAAAGAAAACAATCTTTTTCATTATACATACCAATCGAAGTTTCCACTCCCTCTGTTCCTCCTATTCCCTCCACATAACCTCCCTCCACTCTTCTGAGAGGGCAAGGCACATTTAAGCAGTTAGTTTTAAAAATAAAAATGATACTTAAAACCTCTAAGCATAACGCTCTCCTTTCTCTCTTTTGTACTCTCTCTCTCTCTCTCTCTCTCTCTCTCTCTCTCTCTCTCTCTCTCTCACACACACACACACACACACACACACACACACACACACAC
>NC_022010.1:66142100-66143452 GCF_000317375.1 Microtus ochrogaster
CTTTAAAACCTTTTTTTTTTTTTTAAAGTTCACATGTATACTGTGTTTGCATCTTTTCTCCACTCTTTTTATACCCTCCAAACACATTCAGGTTCTACCTACTCCCGCTCAAATTTATGTTTTCTTTTTCTATGATTATTATCACATACATATATAAATACAACTTGCCAAGTTCTTTTTGTGTGCTCGTATGGATTTTTTTTAGGGGTGACCACTTTGTGGATTGTTGTAGGAGCTGCGGGCTGTGTTCCACCTGGCTCCCGGCTACCTGGCTAGCTTATACCCCAAAATAACAACACACAAACTGTATTCATTTAAACATTGCCTGGCCCATTATATCTAGCCTCTTCTCGGCTAACTCTCGCACCTGGACTAGCCCATTTCTATTAATGTGTGTTGCACCAAGGTGCGCTTACCGGGAAGATTCTAGCCTACGTCCATCCTGGGTCGGTGCTTCATCGCGTCTGTCCGGGAGTGGAGAGCATGGCGTCTGAGCTCACTTCCTCTTCCTCCCAGCATTCTGTTCTGTTTACTCCACCCACCTATGTTCTAAGCTATCAGGGCCAAGCAGTTTTCTTTATTTTTTAACCAATGACCTTCCTCCATCAGTGGATCCTGAGGAAGATTAATTCTCCCTCTGTTGGCAGACATTAATTGCCTGTAGCTCTTCATCTAGGCGTGGGGACCCTGTTCAGGTTTAGTTTAGGCAGCCATGTTGTTGAGACTGCACTAGTGCAGCTTCTCTGTTGTATACAGAAGATGCTATCTTGCAGCAGAAGTTCTGATCCTCTGGCTCTTATAGCCTTTCTGCTTCTTCAGTATGATGTTCCTTGAACCTCAGGTATAGGGGTTGTGTTGTACATGTATGAGGTGTGGCTGTGTACTTGGTGCTCAGTTGTTTTCTGCATTTTGATCAGTTTTAACTTTTTGTAATGGCCTGTGTCTGCTGTAAAAAGAAGCTTCTCTGATGAGGAATAAGAACTACACTCATCTATAAGGCCATAAAGATAAGGATTAAGGAGGCAGTTAGAGATTATAGTAGTCTGGGGGAAGAGTCAGCAGTAGATTCTCTCTAGTTCTATGACTTAACTAGCCTAGTTGCCTAGGTTTGCAGTAGCAGACATGGATTCCCTCTTATTAAATAAGAGTCCAATTTGGGGACTGTAATTTACTCCCAAGATAAAATGCCACTGTTGGATCCTTGGGGAAACCTTGCAGTGCTGGTCACTGTTGTGGTTCACAGGCTTTATGGCTGGGTAAGACTATTGCTTTTCTCCCTTGACAGATTGCACAGCACTTCAGATGCTGTGAGACTAGTCTTCAGGGAGAAGGCTTCCAGGTCAGATCTTGGC
>NC_022010.1:66143552-66154676 GCF_000317375.1 Microtus ochrogaster
CACACACACACACACACACACACACACACACACACACACACCACACACCACACACAGATATTAAATAAAGAAAATTTGGGGCTCGAAGGTGGCTCAGTAATTGAGAGCACTGGCTACTCTTTCAGAGGTCCTGCTTTGGATCCTCAGCACCATGTAGTGGCTTATAATTGTCACTCCAGTTCCAGGGTATCTGTTGCCCTCTTCTGGCCTTAGTGAACACTGTGCATAGACATGTTGCACAACCATACATGCAGGCAAAACATTCATATGCATAAAACAATAGCATAGTAAATTTAAAATGGAATTCTTTTAAAGGATAAAATCATGAAATGTTTACTGAGACTGTCCTAATAAATCATATTTGGTAGAAATTTAACTTTAAAACAGGATATAAATTTATATAATTTTAAATTGATTTGTTCTTAGTGTTTTGATATCTAGTATCAATCTTTTGAAATATTGGAAAAGTAATCTCTTAACAGTGCTGATACATAATTAGAAGAATGACTTTAATAGTATTTCTGACTGTTTTGGAAGAAAGCTTAAAATTTCCTCTAAATGACAACAAAATCATTAGTGCCCTCTACCGCCATACTTTCCCACAACTGTGTAGTGTTCCGTTCTTTCTGAAGAATAGTTTTCCCCAAGAATTGTTACCAACTAAATGATGTGTTCCTGAAGCCTTAGTGTAACGAGTTCTTTTAAGACTCTAGCTCTCTCCCTCTTCTTCTCCGTCCCTCTCCAATTCAGTTCCTGGCATCCAGCTAATCTGTAGTGGCGTTTTCAACTGTATTTTAATAAAGACTGCCTGAAGATCTGAGTAAAACAGTCCCACTGGTTAGCCTTACAGACCAGATTATAGTAACACACACCTTTAATCTCAGTAGCCATAATGGCACACACCTTTAGTCCCAGCCCTAGGGAGGAATATAAGAAGGGGGAAGACAGCTCTCAGACAGTCTCCCTCTGAGATTCCCCGAGGCAGGATTGCCATTTTTGAACTGAGTTTGAGGTAAGAGCCAGTGGCTGGCTGTTGTGCTTTTCTTATCTTCAGGTTGAACCCCAATTTCTGACCCTGAGTTTTTATTAATCATGCTTCACTAATCCAGTTCTCTTTTGCTAAGGTCTAGGTGAACTAAACTCAGACTTATTCCAAACTACAAACATAATTTATTCTTAACTCATTCTTATATTTGTGTCACTTTGCTGTCTGAGGGAATGGCACACCCATATGCCCAGTTCTGCAAATTAGAGCTTGGGAATGGCCCTTAACTCCCTCCCCTACTTTTTTCATCCCTTACATCCCATCATTTACTATGTCTAGTGATTTTGATTTCAAAATAAATCTATATTGAAATAATGTTTCATGTTTATTTCCAGCGTTCCAGTCTGAGCCCTAATAATGTTGTATTTTTATTATTATGATAGTAACTTGTTTGGGCTTCCTGGGCATACATACTTTTTCTTATCAAGTCATTCCTTATATTAATTTAAAAGTCAGACTTCCTTGCTACTCACTAGTTTATATCTGTCTGCAGGTTCACGTAACCATCAAGGTAAAGTTGTAGTTTGGCACTTTGCCTGTGTCTCCTCCATGTTTGGTTGTTGCTGAGGAACTGTTGATATCTCACTGAATGCCTTGTATCATTTCATACATTTCCTTCCTTTTTTTTTATCTTGTAAACAATCTCCTTTTCCATTTTTACTTATCTCCGCTGGTTCTGAACACTGAGTTCATGTGTCTTTGACTCCCATCTTCTCATCCTGCTTGGTAGCCTATTCATCAGTGCACTCAGATTTTAATTTTTTAGCTTCTTTGTATCCTTGGCAGTCAACTTTATGAGAATAGGGACTTCATTACATTTTATTTTTTTCCTAGTGCAATACTAGGCATAAAATAAATATTTGCTGAATAAAAAAACAATTACATCTTACCTGAGCTATATTTTCAAAACTTTAGTGATACATATTTTTCTCCATCAGAATAAATTTTCGGCTCTGTAATTTTGTTGACAACCAGGAAAAGAGATTACAAGTCTCAAATAAAGAAATTGGAGAATTCTTTTGGGTACGACTTTGGATAAATGTGTTCTCACTGTTTTCAGCAGGAGGTTTGCATCTCCTTCAGTTGGCCTGAAGTTTGACATGAGGCCTTTTGCCTTATTTTCAGTTTTACCCTGCTAGGACATATTATTTCAGAAAAATAAAAAGATACTTTTGCTTTTAAATTTTGTTCTAAAGTTTAACTTTTAAATAAACAAAAATTATGTATTCATTTACAGAAATGACTTTTTATTAGAAATTTTGCTTTCATTCTGGCATCTATCTATCTACAGTGAATCAAGTATGTTTTATTTTTTTAAAAAATATATAATTTTTTCATGTGCATTGGTGTTTTGCCTGCATGTATGCCTGTGTGAGGGCGTCAGATCTTGGAGTTACAGACAGTTGTGAGCTGCCATGTGGGTACTGGGAATTGAACCCCAGGTTCTCTGCAAGAATAGTCAGTGCTCTTAACCACTGAGCCATCTCTCCAGCCCCGTACTTTGTCTTTTATGTAGGGACAGTTTGACTAACAGGACAAATAGAAAACACGTGTTTAAAATCAGTGATTCTTCTGGTGTGTTTAAAATCAGTGATTCTTCTGGTATGTTTGACTCTTTCTGAAAGACAAGACACTTTTCTGTGGAATTTATTTCCACATGTGATTCGCATCTGTTTTCCTGGTTGAAATTTCTAAGTGTTTATTAGCCTTGATCAGTAGGAGCTAAGTGGGACACACATAGGAGAAACTCAGCAGAGATTATTAGGGAAATATTATAGGACATAATATATTAATATTCTTTTAAAGAGAGTTACTGATACTTGGAATGTATCTAAATTACATATTTGTTATTTTTTTAAAAATTATACATTTGAAACAAAAAGTGTAATATACTCCAAATACTGTGATTACCTTATGATTTTTTTAGGCCAGTAATATTCTAATTGTATGATAATTTATTCACTTAAAAATTAGCTTTGCAAAAGGAAAAAAATCTGTGTCTCTTGGGGTGATAATGTTCTTATCTGCAGTAAAATGGGAATTGGGCGTTACTACATATTTTTATAGTTCATTAATCTTTGGTGTTCTAGTTATTCTTTATTTTGTTTTGTGGCATCTGTTCATAGTAGTAGAGTGCTTTCTGGTTGAAAAGCAAAGTGTTAGGGACATGTCAGGTTATGCCTTGAACCTTTGACAGCTTGGGGGACCTTCAAGGTCTGTAGCACCTCTGGAAATGCAACTTGTAGCACTTGGTGTCTTATCTTCTAAATTAATTTTTTTTAAAGATTTATTTATTTATTATGTATACAACATTCTGCCTCGATGTATGCCCGCACACCAGAGGAGGGCGTCAGATCTCAGTACAGGTGGTTGTGAGCCACCATGTGGTTGCCGGGAATTGAACTCAGGACCTCTGGAAGAGCAGCCAGTGTGCTCTTAACCTCTGAGCCATCTCTCCAGCCCTTCTAAAATAATTTTTGTTTGAATGTTGGTTTTTCTGTTCTAGGAAGGAATTCTGAGTTTGTTATTTGATTTACATTTCATACTCAGCTTACATTTGTTTATCTTTCCAAAATTTCAGTTTCCCTTTTCTGATTTTTTCTCTCTTCAAACTCTCCTAACACCACAAGTAACATGAGAGTGGGATGTGAGGGCCTCTGGCTGCAGCCTCAGTTACATTGTCATCCACCAGGGTTCATCTGGTGGGTCTGGTCCTTCCTTCCCACTCCATGAGCGTCCCTCCTGAAGCTGCCAGATCCATGTCCCTCACAGCGGTCAGCTGACATGGATGGGTCAGGTATGTGAGTAACTGTGCTTCTGTGCCAGTGACTCCAAACAAGCTGAAGGAATTGGACAGTCATTTATTATTCAAAAGAACATTCTAAGCAATATTTTTTCCTTGCTGATTTTTTTAGGCCAGTTTATCTTTTTCAGCCTTGTTTAGTACTAAAATTCTTTGTATATAACCCCTTTATTTTGGAAGAAAAATGCTTATTTTAGGTACTGAACACTTGACATCATTTTTAAATTATGCTATTGTTAGATACTTAAGCAGAGGTAAGAAATGGTAGTCGGCATTTCTTTTTTTTTTAAGATTTATTTATTATGTACATAGTGTTCTGCCTGCATGTGTGTCTGCACACCAGGAGAGGGCACCAGATCTCACTATAGATGGCTGTGAGCCACCATGTGGTTGCTGGGAATTGAATACTGGACCTCTGGAAGAGCAAACAGCCAGTGTTCTTAACCTCTGAGCCATCTCTCTAGTCCCCATTGTAACTATTTTTTTTTTTTAATGGTTGTTGTACTAGAAATAGATATTCAAGGATTTCCTGAAGTACCTACCTGGAGAAGTACTTAGTTACCCATAATTCACTGTTACAGAATGAAAGAAGCAAATGCCCAAAGACAGCAGGCAGTCAGGAAAGAGCTACTTAGAAGAATTGGGAGGTTGGGTTGCTCAGTGTTTAAAATAGAAACTAATTTACAGTTAGTATTTGTGGCTGATTTTGTTTGTCATTTATGTGTATGTGTAAATGATGAGGGAGGACTGCTCACGTGCACACACTACAGCACCTCTGTGGAGGTCAGAGGGCAATGTCGATGTGAGTCTGGGAATTGAACTCGGGTTTCCAAGCCATCTCACTAGTCCTAAAGTTCTAACATCCTTCATCTTTTTGAAAAAAAATTTAATTAATTAATTAGTTAAAAAAAACCTATCCTTTCTCATTTTACATACCAATCCCAGTTCCCACTCCCTCCCCTCCTGCTCCCTCCTTTCCCTCACCTTCCCCCATCCCATCTCCCATTCACTCCTCAGAGAGGGCAAGGCTTCCTTCCCATGGGGAGTCAACAAAATAGCACACTGCTTTAAGGCAGGACCGAGGCCCAACCCACGATATCTAGGCTGGGCAAGGTATCCCTCCAAAGAGAATGGGTTCCAAAAAGCTGAACAAAGCAGTAGGGATAAATCCTGGTCTGATTGCCAGTGGCCCCACAGTTGGCCCCCACCATACAACTGTCGCCCACATTCAGAGGGTCCAGTTTTTTGGTCCTATGATGGTTCCTTCTCGGTCAGGCCAGAGTTGGTGAGCTCCCATTAGCTCAGGTAAACTGTCTCAATGGGTATACTATCATGGTCTTGAAGGTCTTGCATCTTATATGGTCTGGAATATAGTGAAAGGAACATAATGTCTTCACATAGTAAAAGTAAATAGTACTTCTGAATATTCAACAAAATTCAGTGAAGTTGACCTTTTTAATTAAGCAAAAGTACTTAATCCTTTTCAAAATATATCCCTTATTTCCACAAAATATCAGCAAAGTATGTTAGCTACATATTTGTTATAGTAAAGGGGAGGTAGGTGCATATGATAAAGGAGAAACAAGAGCACTTTACAAAATGATAATTATCCGTTGATAACAAACACCTGTCTGTACTCTTTACCCTGCTACTGGAGAGGCTGAAGCCAAATGGATTGACTCTCAAATTGGGGCCTGCTTGGACAACAAAATGAGAACATGTCTTAAAACAAAACAAAATAAAACAAAGCAGTAGTTGGGGCCAGAAAGAAGGCTTAGTGTTTAAGAACATTTGCTGCTCTTGCAAAGGACCCAGGTTTGGTTTCCAGTACCCACATCAAGTGTCTTATAACCATCTGTAACTCCAGATCCAGGTCAGCTGACTTTCCACTATACACAAGTAAAATAATTAAATACGTATTTTAAAAATACAGTAGCAAAACAAAATAAAAACAAACAGAAAAAAACAATCAAACTTCCCCTGCCTCTGGCAAATGAAAACAATTGACTTGAAAAATCTCGGGTCAAGTGTTATCTTTCCCCCATCTCGTGCGCAGGAGTCAAACCTAGACTTTGCACGTGCTAGTCAGAAAGTGGTCTTGAGGACATCTTTATAGTGTGGCGACACATCACTCCTTCACCATGGAAGCTGAGTAATCAAGCCGACTCTGCTCCTGGTTTTTGATTATGAAGGTACAAGACATAAAGACATACAGTATATGTGATATAGAGTCCACCAATTTAGAAAACTTTAAATATTTAAAAATATTTAACCTATTTCTAAACATTTCTAAACATTTAACCTATCTGCTGACTCACTTGCTGCTATTATAATATTAACATAAACATTGCTGTAAGTATAAGTACTGTTTCATTTGTGGAATGTAGCATTACTGTGGATATAATCTGAATGTTGTCTTTCTTATTGGATGTAGCATTCATCATTTGGTGATCACAAGTGTTTATCAAGGACCTTTCTGCTAAATGAAAACATAGATTTCATGGATTAGTTTGTGCTGATATGTGTTTTTGATAAATACTGGAAAAAAGTTTTTTTTTGAGAAAAATTGGTTAACATTTAGTACTGCCATAGTATTTGTTAGTAAAGTTAAAGATACAGTCACATGGTGATAATCTGTCCCATAATTTGTAAGAAACAGTAGTTTTAGAAACAAAAGATTGTATCTACTCCAAATTTTGAGTTTCCGTGTGTTGAATTCTAACTGTTACAATTCTAAAAGAGCTTACTTGCACTAAAGTGACAATGTTTGAAAATTCAACTTCATGGGGCACATTTCTTTCTTTTCTTTTTCTATCCCCCCTCAAAAAAAACTCTAGTACAGTACAGTGTTTGTCATTCTATGTGGCAGGATACCCAGAGTTATATTGACGGATATCCTGCGAACGGAGTTAGGAAGAAAATACTTAAAGGTCCCACCTATATCTGAGGCCAGTTTGAGTGGTACAGCCAACCTGAAGTCAGATCAACTTTCTTCATCATCTGATGGCAGCTTAGAGTCTTGTCAGAATGTAAATCATCACAAGAGCTTTTTATCTGAAAGGTATGTCTAGTGGTAACTTTACTAAAATATATATATCTATTTATTCTCATGTACCTGATCTTTCCTCCCAGATACATTATTGTAAATGTAAGACAAATGTGCTTTAATGGCTGTTGTGACTTTCCCCCACTGGGTAGAATGGCTTTGGAAGCAGCAGTTTATGGCTCATAATCAGAATCAAAAGTCTCTTCTTGTATTTTGAAAACATGGATACAAACCCTGAATGAAGCTTTAGTTACCTGTTTTAGTATCATATATTTATTTGGTATAATGGAAATAATTCCACTTCTCTTTTCTTTTCCCTTCCTGTTTATCCTTCCACCTGTCTGCACATTTCTCTGTGAATTCATATCCATCAACCCACTTGTCCATCTGTCCATCCATCCATCCATCCATCCATCCATCCATCCATCCATCCATCCATCTGTCCGTCCGTGTTTACTCATCATGCTTATACCAGGAAAACTGAACCTTGCTTTTAGTGCTTGATAGATATTTATTGAACAAATTGGTGAACACAATGCTATCACGAATGATTTGCAATAGCTGAATTCCTTTAACAAGTACAGCTTACTATACTACTTAAAAATAGATAGATGTTAACAAATGCAGCTTACTGTACTACTTTGTCAAAAAAGTCAGAAGATGCCCAAATAAAGAAATCCAACGAAATTTTTTTTTTTTTGAGAGAATTTCTGTTCTGTAGCCCAGGTCTTAAACTTGTGACCCTTTGTCTTGATTGCTGGGCTTACTGTGTACACCACCAAGTTTGACTTCTAGATTTTTTAAATGTTCACTTGCTGTAGAATAGTCAAACTTATTTCCTGCTTTTAGTCTGTAGAAATCAGAGCTTTTGTTTCAGCGAAATTTCTTCTGGTAATAATGTTCCCCCTAAGTATCATCTTCAAGGTTATATTTTCACTGTAAACCTCAAACTTACGGTTCCCCCATTAAAGACTTGTAACAAGTTTCTTAACATTTTTTAACAACTTGTATCTTTTAAAAACTTCTTATTTCTTATGAACTTCTGAATTTTTCATATTTGTGTTCTGATTCTTGAAGTATCAAAAATAACTTTTGTAATTAGTCTCTGTTCTATTCCTTTCTGTTGCTGTGACGGGATCTCCTGGAAAAAGGTTTACTTTTAGTTCATAATTCCAGGTTATAGTCCATCATTGTGGGTAAGTCACAGTGACAGGGACTTGGAGCAGCTTATCACAGCACATCCACAGGCCAGACCAGGGAAAATAAGTGCATGTATGTTCATGCATGCTTGCTTGTGTTCAGCTTATCACACCACATCCATAGTCAAGACCAGAGAAAAATAAACACATGTATGCTCATGTGTGTTCAGCTTTTTTTTTTTTTTTTTTTTTTTTTTTTTTTTTTTTTTTTTTTTTTTTTTTGGTTTTTTGAGACAGGGTTTCTCTGTGGCTTTGGAGCCTGTCCTGGAACTAGCTCTGTAGACCAGGCTGGTCTTGAACTCACAGAGATCCGCCTGCCTCTGCTTCTTGAGTGCTGGGATTAAAGGCGTGCGCCACCATCGCCCGGCCAGCTTGCTTTTCTTACCCTTACATAGCTCAGGACCCCTAGCCTATGGAATGGTGCCTTTCATAGAAGTTGACACGATTAAGACCATCTGCCACAAATGTGCCCACAGGCTTACCCAGAGTAAACAGGACTTCATTGAGGCACTCTTCCCATTATTATTCTAGATTATATCAAGTTGACAATTAAAGCTAGCCAGACAGCCTCTTCTAAAAATTGTCCCTTCTCCAATAAGTGTTTCAGTGTTGGGCTTGAGAGCACCTACAGGACTTGGGTTGGGTTCCCAGCACCCACATACAGTTTACAACCACCCATAACTCTAGTTTCAGGGGATCAAATGCCCTCTTCTGACTTTCTTGAACACCAGGCACTCAACTGGCACACAGACATACATACAAGCAAAATACTCAAGCACATAAAATAAAACAAATATAACAAAAATTTAATTAAAAAAAGAATTTCAATATTATTATTGAATATATAATTAGAGATTTTAGAAATGCATTTATCACATTATTTTGCAAGTGAAACTTTCCTTTCCTCTTTTCTTAAAATGAGTCATTTTGAAAGGAGAATTCAGAGTACTTAGTGGGAATGGATTGACTTAGAGCTATGCCATCACTTTAGTAGATATGTCCCAATACAACTGTGTGATACAAGATGAACACAGACTATACGGAACATAGGCATGTGTTTTAACCACCCTCTTCATGGGTATGTAGAAAGTATTTAGAGCTTCCCAGAGACAGTCTGTCCTAATTATTGTTATTATTGGTCTGTCATTGTAAAGAACATGAGAACATGCTAGCCCTTGTTATATGGAGCATCAGTGCAAGCTTAGTTGTGGGTGGAGGCGTGCAGGCTGTAGCCATAGAAACCAAGGTGCACGCCATGATGCATGTGAGCAAGTGTTACATGAAGATTGAAAGCTCTGCTTTAGCCTTATCCTGCCGAGGACGGTTATACTCCTTGTTACAGACAACTGGAGTAGAAGTATGTGGGGAATAAAATAATCAGAAATCGAGAAATGATAGGAAATACGCTGTTTATAAACAGGGACCTTAAATTATCTACTTTAGGTAGTGTATTTGCTTATTCAGCGTGGCAATTTTCATTGTTTTTACATATAAACCTTAATTACTACATTTTATATTAGGTCTGGAATAATTTTAACCTTACATTTATTCTAGCTACTCATTCTCCTTTCCTTTTTAATTCATTTAATTATTCCAATTATTCCTGTTTTCCCCAATTGTTATTATTCCTGTTTTTCCCAATTATTCCAGTTACTTCTGTTTTCTCTAACTCCTTCAAATTCATGACCTCTTCTTTAATTATTATTATTTTGTATAATATTATACATATATACACACATATGTATGTATAAATGTAACCTGCGGATTCATTAGTCTTTCTTATTTATTCATTTTTCACTCATTCATTTTTCTGTCATACATTACATCCTGACCGCAGTCATTAGTGTTTCTTTTGTGTACATATGTTTAGGGCTAGTGACATGGGATTGCATAACCTATAGTGGCTCATCCCCGGAAAATACTAAAACTCTTTCTCTCAGCAGACATCAGTTGCTTGTAGCACTTCATCTGGGGAAGGATCTTGTGAGATTTCCGTTTTTCACATTAGCATTTGTACTGGTGGTGTCTTTGTTCAGATCTAGTTTAGGCAGCCATATTGTTGAATTTCATGGGTATATTTTACCTGTCACATGGATGGAGAAGATATCTTGCAGCAGCAGAAGTTCTAATCCTCTGGTTTTTATAGCCTTTTGGCTTCCTTTTATCATGTTCCTTGAGCCTTAGGTGTAGGGGTTGATTGTACATTCATCAGTAGGTATTGGGCACCCCTTGTTTGTTCTCTGTCCTGTACCCTGTAAAGATTTGTCACTTGTATTGGTTTAATAAAATGCTGATTGGCCAGGAGCAAGGCAGGAAGTATAGGCGGGATGATCAGAATAGGAGAATTCTGGGAAGAGGAAAGGCTCAGTCTGCAGTCATCACCCAAATGCAGAGGAAGCAAGATGAGAATGCCTCTCGGATAAAGGTACCAAGTCACATGGCAAAAACACAGACAAGAATTACGGCTTAATGTAAGATATAAGAGTTAATAAGAAAGCCTGAGCTCATAGAGCAACCAGTTTTATAATTAATGTAGGTCTCTGTGTGGTTCTTTAGGACTGAACGGCTGTGGGATTAGGAGGTACAGAAACCTCTGTCAACAAGTCTTGGCTTTGTAAATGGTCTCTATCTGCTGCAAAAAGAAGCTTCTCTGATGAGGAGTGAGAACCACACTCATCTGTGGATATTATGATAAACATTTAGAATGTAGTTAAAAATCATACTGGCTTAGGAAAATGATAATAGTAGGTTCTTCTCTAGGGTCTGTGACCTCACCAGCCATTGTTAATTTTTTTGGAGAGAAGCCATTGCCTTTTAGATTTTTTTCTTGGAAAAACATTTTCTTTCTTTCTTTCTTTTTTTAAATATGCACTGGTGTTTTGCCTGCATAGCTGTCTGTGTAAAGGTGTCAGGTCCCTTGGAACTGGAGTTGGTAGTTGTGAGCTGGTATGTGGGTGCTGGGAATTGAACCCCGATCCTCTGGAAGAGCAGCTAACGCTTCCAACCACTGAGACATCTCTCCAGCCCCCCC
>NC_022010.1:66156681-66158235 GCF_000317375.1 Microtus ochrogaster
AGGTCCCATTTATTCAATGTTGCCCTTAATGTCTGTGCTGCTGGGGTTATACATAGGAATTGATCTCCTGTGCCCATATGTTGTAGAGTACTTCCCACTTTCTCTTCTGTCAGGTTCAGTGTGTTCAGAATGATATTGAGGTCTTTGATTCATTTGGACTTGAGTTTTGTGCATGTTGATAGATATGGATCTATTTTCATTCTTCTACAGGTTGACATCCAGTTGTGCCAGCACAATTTGTTGAAGATGCTTTCTTTCTTTCCATTGTATACTTTTAGCTCCTTTATCGAAAATGAGGTGTTCATAGGTTTGTGGGTTAAAATCCAGGTCTTCTATATGATTCTATTGGTCGACTTCTCTGTTTTTATGCCAATACCCAGCTGTTTTCAATACTGTAGCTCTGTAATAGAGTTTGAAGTCAGGGATGTTAATGCCTCCAGAAGTTCCTTTATTCTATAAGAGATTGTTTTTGCTATCCTGGGTTTTTTGTTTTTCCATATAAAGTTGATTATTGTCCTCTCAATGTCTGTGAAGAATTTTGATGGGACCTTGATGGGGATTGCATTGGATCTATAAATTGCCTTTGGTAGAATTGCCATTTTTACTATCCTTCAAATATCTTTATTGCTTTCATGTCACATGTATTTTTTACCCTCTCCTGTCCCTCCCCCCCATAACTCCTCTTTTATCTCTTTTTTCATTCTCATAGACCTTTTCCTACTTTCGTCTTCTGTATCTATTTATGCACCTATCTTGTGTATCTAAAAGTCTAGATTCTTCATCTGAGAGAAAACAGTCTTTGTCTCTATGTCTGCCTTCTATCACTTAACATTTTCCTGCAAATGTTATAATTTTCACTGTTCTTTACAATAAAATTCTGTCGTGTTTATATACAACATTCTCTCCATGTATTCTTTTACTGATGGAATTTCAAGCTTGTTCTAATCCCAATATTTTATGTGAATAGTGTAGCAATAACTTGGTGTGTTTAACTATTTTGTGATATGCTTAGATGTCCTGTGTAATAGATCCAGGCACAGTGTGGCTCTATCTGTATGTTAGTTCAATTTTTAATATTTTGAGGATTTTCTATATTGATTTCTATAATGGCCAAGTCAGTTTGCACATGCACTAGCTATGTAAAAAGGTTCCCCTGTCCTTGCAACCTTGCCATCATTTGTTTTCTTAATGATAGTGATTCTGACTTTGATGCATTGGCACCTCGCTGTATCTTTAACTTATGGTTCCTTGATAGACTTAAAGATCTTTAATACTTTGTTTGTTTATTTTTGTGTTTCAAGACAGCATTTCTCTTGTGTAGCCTTGACTGTCCTGAAATCTGCCCTGTAGACCTGGGTGGCCTCAAACTCATGGGCCACCAGCACTGGCATATGATCCTGAATACTTTTTAAAAAATGTGTAGGCTGCTGGGCGGTGGTGGCGCATGCCTTTAATCCCAGCACTTCGAGGCCAGCCTGGTCTACAAGAGCTAGTTCCAGGACAGGCTCCAAAACCACAGAGAAACCCTGTCTCGAAAAACCAAAAAAAAAAAAA
>NC_022010.1:66158335-66176790 GCF_000317375.1 Microtus ochrogaster
ATTTTAAAATTTTGTGGCCTTTTCTTTTATAGACTCTGTATGTTAATCCCTATTTGATATATAATTGAAAGTTTTTTTCTGTTCTGTAGAGTGTTTCTTCAAGTTGATGATTGTTTCATATTCTATACAGAAGCTTAATTTCACGTAATTAATCCTACTTGCCAATTTTTGAAAGTATTTCCTACGATATTGGATTTTTTTTCAGAAAATCCTTGTCCATGCCTATGTCTTGAAGTGTTTTACTCTAATAGTTTCAAGATTTTAGGTCTTGCTTTAAGGTCTTCCATGTGCTGTTGCCATGTGACTATGAATTTTTAGTTTGAGATCGGGTATTAGGATACATCCAACATTGCTGTACAGGATTGGTTTCATTATTTTGAAATCTTCTATGCTTCTATATGGATGTTAGAATTGCTTTTTTTCTAATTTTATAAAGAATTTCTTGAAATTTTGATGAGGATTATATTAAATCTGTAGATTTCTTTCAGTGACATTATTCATTTTCACAGTATTAATCCTGCCCATCCCTGAGGAAGCAGGCCTTCCCAAGCTTCTAGTGTCTTGAGTTTCTTCAGTGGTTCATAGTTTTTATTTATAGAGATCCTTTACTTCCTTGGTTAGGCTTGTCACAAAGTATTTGTTTAAAAGCTATTGTGAATAGATTTTTGCCCCAACTTTTTTCTTTGCATTTTTATTGGTATGTACAAAAGCTACTGATGTTTGTATGTGATTTTACATCCTGCTGTAGTGCTGAAAGTATTTGTCAACTTTGACTTTTCTGGAGGAATCTTCATACCTTCATGGTCTTTTTTTTGCATTTGTATGTGTGTATGATGTGTGTGCATATGTGTATTCATGCTCATGTGTATGAGAGAGTGTGTGTATTCTTATAGAGGGCACAGGTTGGTGTCGGAGGTCTTCCTCAGTTACTCTCCACTTTATATACTGAGGCATGCCCACCCGGTTTTACATGAGTTCTGGGACTCTTGCATGTGGGCGCTGGAGACCTGGCCTCCGGTCCTCGTGCCTTCTGCAATAGGCACTTCAACCAGGGCCATCTGTCCAGTCCTACTTTAGGGTCTGTTATCTGTAGCATCATCTTGTCTGTAAGCAGGAATAATGAGCATTTAAAAATCAGTTTTATGTTTTAAATTTCTCCTGCAGTTTTTCTGTCTCGTTGCTTTTTATTTCATTTCAATTTAAAAAACCATTTAGATCACATTGTAGTTTTGTTTATAGTGCTTTGTGGTATTTTGCTGGGTGGTTAAAAAACAAAACAGGCTTTGTTTTGCTTTAGGCTTTTATCTTTAGCAAATGAAACTTGGCTACTATAGTGTTACTTATATGCTATTAGCCTAAAGTTGATGGTTGAGGCTTCAGATTAAATAGAATGAATTTACTTAGTCAAAGTTTTTTTGTAAGTTAAACTAGCTAAGTCTTATTTTGAATATTTGAGATTTTAGTTTCCAAGTTCTAAGTAAAGAATATTACATTAAAGTAAGTATAAAGAGCTGAATAAGTGTAATCATAGCAATAACTGATCCTTTTACTATGATAGTACATTGGTAATATTTGGTTGCTATAACTCTTGAATTTAAAATTCATTTATTATATTTTCAATCATTTTTCTTATAGGTTATATTTTGCTATCTTATATGTATAACATTTGTGCATATATTTTAAAAAGAAATATACTACAAAGATGCTATTTATGTTGTACTTTCTCCTGTTTTCATCCTGTCTTTTAAATAATCCTCAGATGAAATAGGTTTCAATTCTTCTAAACCAAGCTTAAACCAAGCTTTATATTTTCTTTTTGTCAAAAGTTTTATTCTTATCATGGAAAATTTGTTTTTCTTCTCCTTTTTTTTTTTTTTTTTTTGCGAGGGTGGGGAAAATAAGGTCTTTCAATGTAGTTCTGTCTGTCTTGAAGCTCACTGTAGACCAGGCTAGCTTTGAACTCACAGAGATCTTCCAACCTCTGCGTCCTGAGTGCACCACTACACAAGGACTAAAATTTGTTTCCCCTCAATATTCTATTTTAGTTATTTTGCCTGAACCTTAGATTTTAAATAATTTTATATAGATAATTTCTCAAAAAAATTTATTTATTTATTTATTTATTTAGTATACAATATTCTCTCGCATGTATGTCTCCAGGCCAGAAGAAGGCACCAGACCTCATTACAGATGGTTGTGAGCCACCATGTGGTTGCTGGGAATTGAACTCAAGACCTTTGGAAGAGCAGGCAATGCTCTTAACCGCTGAGCCATCTCTTCAGCCCCTATAGATAAAATTTGTTAACACATTCCAAACTTCATTTTTTCTTAAGATTTGTTTTTGAACCATTTTGAAATATATTAACAATTAGCTTTGACTTATAATTGTTTATTACATACTGGTTAAATATCAGGGTATTTGTGTTGTTGAATTTTTACTTTTTGAGCTCTGACCTACCTAGTTCATGTAAGATTATTCTTTTCTCATTTTGCAGATACAGTGTGATAGCCTGTCCTTTTCCCAAAGACCTTTGGGATGTAAGGGTGAAACGGAAGTGAAAACTTTTCAGATCTGAGTTCAGTGGGTTTTTTTTTTTGTTTGTTTGTTTGTTGTTCATGACTGGGTTTCTTTGTGTAGCCTTGGCTGTCCTAAAACTAGCTCTCTAGACCAGGCTGGCCTCAAACTCACAGAGATCCCTTGCCTCTGCTTCCTTAGTCCTGGAATTAAAGGCATGTGCCACCACTACCCAGCATATGAACTTTTTTTTTTAAAAAGTATCTATATCATATAGTATTACATGTAAGAATTTATTTTTAGCCTATTGAATTTTTATTTGAATTTGTGTCGGTGTCTTCTAAATTCATTTGAGCCTTATTAGAAATGAATTTAATAAATTCTGTTTTTCAGAGGATCAAAACCAAGAAAGACAGATAACATTTCTGCAAAGAAGGCTCCAAATGTGAAAGAAAAGCACATAGCTGACCGTGGCATTTCTGTGACATCTGATACTCAGCCTGAAGGTTTGTGATTGCTGGAAAACAGGAATTAGAATTTTGCTTATTATTTATAGCAGTTTTGTTATGAATATTTTATAGTAATATTGAAATGATATGCAAAAGTAAAGAGAAGTAGTTATCTAATACAAGTAAAATTGCTGAACATTATTTATATACCTAAGTATATATTTCTTTCTCTACTTGCCAGTCCCAAAAGTTGAATTTGAATTACTTTTTGTCTTTTTATGTGTGTATGGAGTAAAAGTATCTTTGAAGTTATGTTAGTTTGGCTATTCGAATTGTTTTCTTGAATATTAATATTACTGTTATCTGGAATGTTATTATGCTCTTCCCATTGTCTAGTCTCTTGCTACAAAATGCATTGGTCAGAAGTGCTTTTAACTCTCACAGGATGCCCACCTAGAGGTCCTTGGACTCCCCACAGGGCAGGGAACCCTGACTGCTCTTTGGGCTGATGAGAGAGGGGGAGTTGATTGGGGGAGGGGGCGGGAAATGGGAGGCGGAGGTGGGAAGAGACAGAAATCTTAAATAAATAAATAAACAAACAAACACACAAACAAATAAATAAATGGATGCCCACCTAATTCAGCTTAGCAAACATGAAGGCAAATACATCTCAGGCTTCTAAAATTCTTCGCAGGTCTCCTGATGTATATTAATTAATTATTAATATTAATAATGTTCTGACTCCTTTCCTTTTTATTTTTCTTTTAATATTTAATTTTTTAAACCAAAATTTATGAAAACTTAGATTACTACCTTAGCCATTAGAGCTCTTTTGGATTGTTGATAGTTTAAAACAAACGGAGATATTCTGTTTTCTGAGTAATTTTGTAAATTATTCACGAGAAAAAAAATGTTCTTTAATCACACTGTGCAAAAATTTATGTATTTCATCTCAAATATAACTGTTTGGATTCTGTGTGTGTGTGATGTCTGCGGGAGGAAGAGAAGGTGTTGGCTTTTCTTGTTTCTCATTTTTGTCCTACTTCTCTAACCCCGGAGCTTTCAGATTTCTCCTAGGCTGGCAGCCAGTAAGCCCCAGCAAGCTTCCTGCCTCCGCGCTCTTGGAGCTGGGGTGTCAGGTGTATGCAAAACCATGTCTGACCTTTCCATGGGTTCTGGGATTAAGTTCATGTCCTTGAAGTTAGATCTCAAGTAATCTTAATCATTTAATTCTCTCTCCAGTGCCTACCGTATTTTTTAGTAGACTTTGTAGAAACTAAGGAAACTAGACTTGACTTCTATGCATACAAGAGGCTGGCTGAGATTTTTTTTCAGGGCAGTTACTAGAGAAAGCGACTTTGTGGACACAGGCTTCCATTCAGCCACTGAGATTGTTAGTTTACAGTGGACACATTTCTTATGCTCTATGTGAAGCTTGGGAGCGTAGTGTTATTTATGTGCTCTTAGCTTTAAGTCTGATTGTTAAGGCTTGAAGATTGACTAGAGTGGACTGACTTCATCAGAAGTATTTTGTAACTGAAACTGGCTTAGTCTTATTTTGAATATTTGAGATTTTATGAGTAATGTGGTGTGGCTGGGGATACTGACTAGCTCCGCCTAGTCTAATTTTTGTTTTCAGTAGCTCTTTCTCTCGTTTATCTTTTGTTTACTCTTTGTTTTAAATTTCTTCCACTCACTCATAAGCACACAGACACAGCTGTTATTTTGCCATGAGCTTTTCTCTTAGGACTGCCTTGGCTCTAGCTCAGACACTCCAGTAGGTTGTGCTACCAGTTTTACTTTATTCCAGGAATTTTTAAATTACTTCTGGATCAGTGGAATTAACACCATATTATGAAAATGACCGCTGGGCAGTGGTGGCGCATACCTTTAATACCAGCTCTCAGGGGGCAGAGGCAGGTGGATCTTTGTGAGATCAGGGACAGCCAAAGCTGTTACAAGACTATATTGCCAGAAGTGATATAAAGATTCAATATAATCCCCACCAAAATTCCAGTGACCTTCTTCACAGCATGAAGAAAATTAATCCTAAGTATTCATATGGAAACAGAAAAGACAGCCAAACCAAAACCAAACAGGCAGAACTTGCAGGAGGCATCACCGTGTCTGACTATAGATTGTAGTACAGACCCATAATCACAAACATTGCATGTACTCCCACAAACAGACCCCAGACCACTGGAGTATAACCAGAGACCCGGAAATAAGTCCATGCAGCCTTAAAGAAAAATGAAATTATGGAATTTGCCAGGATATTCTTGGATCTGTAGAATATTATATTATAAGAGGGTATAAGATCTCTTTGGTTTTAATTTGAATATTGTGTGCAGTTATGTGGGAGTGAGTGTGAATATCGGTCAGAAACTAGAAAGTAGGTTGGCTACAGGGATACTGGGGAGAGGAATTGGGGACAAGGATTGATAACAGAAACAAAAGTCTAATGAGTTCCATAACGAAACTCATTATTTATATGCTAATTAGAACAAATACAAAATAATAATAAGAAAATTAATAGGTGGTGGTGGTGCATACTTTTAATCCCAGCACTCTGAAGGCAGAGGCAGGCAGATCTCTGTGAGTTGGAGCACAGCGTGGTCTACAGAGTAAGTTCCAGGATAGCTAAGGCTACGCAGAGAAATCTTGACTTGAAAAACCAAAACAGTAATAGCAGAAACGTATTTATATCAAATAGAAAAGCCATGGCTACTTGTTTCATTTTCACCACTCTTTGAAAGGGTGTTTCCTCCCCATAAAATTTGCCGTGTACCTCACCTCTATTGTCTAAAGAACACAGCTGGTTTATGTAGGCTCACCTTCTATATTTCCATCCAGTGTCACTACAGTTTTGTTTTAATGAGCTTTTTAGTTAGTATAGTAATTTCAGTACGACTGGCAACTCATGTAAAAAGGAACTTTTGTATACTTTTGGGGCATAGCTTTGCTTTTTATGTTTTTTAAAGATTTTAATCCTGAAAGTAAAGAGTGCAATAATCTTGAAGAGGGGACCACAAACAAGAAGACTTCATGTTCTTATTCAGAAATGGAACACACTCCAGTTTCCAGGAAGAGAAAGAAAAGGTTTAGAAGTCATTTACACGATTCTCATAATTCTAAATCTTCTTTGGATAAGTCAGCAGAATATGGGGTGAGTAGATACATTTAAATGCCATAGGAAATAATTTTGTACTGTGATGAAAATGAGTTAATGGTAGCTAAATAATGAATTTTCTTTGAACTTTTTACTTTATTGGATTTTTTCTATTCTGTGTAAACTTTATTTTTAAAATTTTAAATTGCATTACTTTTAGTTCACTTCATTATTTCTGTGTGTGTGTGCACAGACGAGCGTGATCATGCATGTACACATGCGCACACGTGTATATGGCTCTTAGAGCACAGTTTGTGGGAGTTGGCTCCCTCCTCTCACCATGTGTGCACCAGTGACCAAACTCAGGTTGTCAGGCTTGGTGGCCAGAGTTTTCATAATTTTTGATGTTCCTTCTTATTCAATGTTTTTGCTTTTGTTACTAAAAGCAATTTTTGTTACTAAATAAATTAATATGCTAAAAGTCCTCTCATTCTAGAGTTTATTTAGCTCTGACTTTGCCATATATGGAAATTTCTTTATTTGATTCTTTAAAAATTACTTAGGCATCAGATTTAATAGGTTAAACGCTGTATCACTGTACTTGGGTGACACTGCTAGGCATAGTTAGCACAGCTGTGTAGCTATCTTCATAGTCCTATAAAAAGATTCACTCTCATTTTTATGTTACTCCTTGTGAACTTAAGTCTTAGAAGTGTGCTTTAGGGAAACCAAAATGGAAAAATGTCATTTCTCTACTTTTAAAAAAAATGTTCAGAAAGAAGAAGAAAATGATTCCACAGCCTCCAGTAAGCTTGAGCAGTCAAGTGAAAGCCGTCACTGGGACTCAACACCACCTGTAGAACTTACACCTGAACCTTCAGAGAGCGAGGCCACTAATGCGTGCTCACTTGCCGTTCAAGAAGCAGGTGTCAGTGCGGCCTCTGGGAGAGCCTGCTCACCCAGCAGAAGCCCGGAGAGCTCTGTTTCTCACAGTGAGGTGGAGAGTTCTTCCCTGGCTGAGAAGGGCAAAGCGTTGACTATAGAAGAAAAGTCTCTTGTAGGTGGAAACAGTGACGAGAACCAATTGTTGATCTCAGCTGAACCAAGTAAGTAAAAGATTGTAAAGACACTCGTTTTCAAAGCTTTACTCAGAGCTTTTGTTTTTCTTACAATTTGCTAAGGCTGTTTGGGCCTCTGGGAAGTACATTAACTTTAGGGAAAACATCCTCAGTGGTTCCCTTATGAATCATGTAATACTAATTTAGGTAAACAAATGGAGCCTGTAAACAGTAAGGTTTTTGTTTGTTTCTTTTCTTTTTTTTTTATGTGTATGTGTGTTTTGTGCACCATATGCATGCCTAGTGCCCTCAGAGACCAAATGAGGGTGTCAAGATTCCTGGAACTTGGGGCTGGAGAGATGGCTCAGTGGTTAAGAGCATTGCCTGCTCTTCCAAAGGTCCTGAGTTCAATTCCCGGCAACCACATGGTGGCTCACAACCATCTGTAATGAGGTCTGGTACCCTCCTCTGGCACCAGACATACATGCAGACAGAATATTGTATATATAATAAATAAATAAATATTTAAAAAAAAAAGATTCCTGGAACTGGAGTCACAGGTGGTTGTGATAAAAATTTCTGATACAAGAATTCAAAAGACTCTAAAGAGTCCACAGTGAGTTGCTTCTGTATCTTCTAGCCATCCATTTCCCTTCCCGCAGGAAAGTGACGTGAAAGGACTTGGCACGATCTAGAATGATATTACAGTACTCGGTTAGAACTAGACATTGTTCTTAACCTTGTCTATTGCTGTAACAGAACGCCTGATATAATTTCATGGTTAAAGATTGGACAGGGAATACAACTCAGTGGCATAGTGCTTGGTTAGCCTTTACAAGACTCCGGATCCAATCTCTAGCACAAGAGAAAGGGAAAGGGGAAGGAAAAAAAGAATAAAATCCTGATACTGGTTCAGAGTTAAGAGAGGGAGATGAGGAAAAGTTTTATTTTGACTTAAAGTTACCTAGACTTCTGTCTAGATTGAGTGGACCCAGTGCTTTGGGCTGCTGAGGGTGCATGTTCTGGATGACAGGAAGTATCAGGGAGCATACAGTAGAGCAAAACCACATTTCATTCTCCAGCGAGCAAAGGGAATGGCTTGGACAGCAGCTCCTCTTGTGGCAAGCCCCAGTGACCTTGTCTAGTGACCTGGGGATCTTCCACTGTTAGACCCCACCTCTGAAAGTCTCCATCTCAGCTCAGAAGTAACATGCATGGGCCCAGGCTTTTAAGTTGCAAATCTTTGAGGACCACTCAATACCCAGAGTGTACCATGTTTACTTATAGCTTTAGTCATCTTTTAAATACATTTATTCTTTCGAAGGTAAGATTGTAGGAAGCTATTAAATAGTAATGCTGATGTAGAATCTGTATATAACTATTACTAATCAGGTAGTGAACGATAGGTTAGATTTAAGTTGAATATATAGATATTTAGACTTTATATGATTATTAAAGATAATTCATTATTATAACACATTTAAAACACATTTTCCTTTTTAGTTGTTGTTTCCAGTGATGAAGAAGGACCCATTGAACGTAAGAATTCAGTAATTCTGAATTTACAGCCTAATCAAGAGTTTGAGATTGCAAGTGAAAATCAGGGGACTTCTGAAGTACATTTGTCAGAACTACGACTGAGTGCATGTAAATCTGTACAGGTAATCTATTTCTGCCTTCTCACAGAGTTGCAATTAAGTGTTACTTTAAAAAACATTTTCCATTGTTTCATTATCAAAGTTAAAACAATTCTTTTACATATTTACTTATTTGTGTGTATGTGTGTGGGGATGTGTAGGCCATGGCACAGTTGTGGAGGTCAGAGGATAACCTTCAAGAGTTGTTCTCTTCATCCATTATGTAGGTTCCAGGGATTAAGCTCAGTTGTTAGACTTAGTGGAAAGTACCCTTATCTTCTGTGTCATGTTCCAGCCCCCAGTGAAATATTCTTATTTGTTGGGTAGCAGTCAGGTGAGAGAGAGGCATTAAAGTAAGTTTGAGACACAGTTCAAAATAGGTATAATGTCTTTCAACACCCATAAAATTAATCTCAAAAGAAATTGAAGAAGACACCAGAAAATGGGCAATTTTCCATGCTCTTGGGTAGGTAGAATAAACAGTAAAAATGGCAATCTTAACCGAAACCAATCTACAGATTCAATGGAATGCCTATCAAAATTCCTGCAAAATGCTTTACAGACATCGAAAGAGCAATATTCAACCTCATATGGAAAACCAAAAACCCCAGGATAGCCAAAACAATCCCGTACAATAAAAGAATTTCTAGAGGTATCACCATCCCTGACTTCAAACTCTATTATAGAGGCACAGTAATGAAAACAGCCTGGTATTGGCATAAAAACAGATAGGAGGACCAATGGAACTGAATTGAAGATGCGGATATCAATCCACACATCTATGAACACCTGATTTTTGACAAAGAAGCTAAAAATATAAAATGGAAAAAAGAAAGCGTATTTAACAAATGGTGCTTGCATGACTGGATATCAATATGTAGAAGAATGAAAATAGACCCATGTCTATCACTATGCACAAAACTCAAGTCCAAATGGATCAAAGACCTCAACATAAAACCAACCAAACTGATTCTCAGAGAACTGAAAGTGGGAAGTACACTTAAACACATTAGTACAGGAGACCAGTTCCTAAATATAACCCCAGCAGCACAGACACTGAGAGAAACAATTAATAAATGGGACCTCCTGAAACTGAGAAGCTTATATAAAGCAAAGGACACGGTCAACAAGACAAAAAACAAAATAATGGAAAAAGATCTTCACCAACCCCACATCGAACAGAGGACTGATCTCCAAAAAGAACTCAAGAGACTTGACATGGGGCTGGAGAGATGGCTCAGTGGTTAAGAGCACTGCCTGTTCTTCCAAAGGTCCTGAGTTCAATTCCCAGCAACCACATGGTGGCTCACAACCATCTGTAATGAGGTCTGGTGCCCTCTTCTGGCCTGAAGGCATACATGTAGTCAGAATATTGTATACATAGTAAATAAATAAATATATTAAAAAAAAAAGAGAGACTTGACATCAAAAGAACAAATAATCCAATAAAAAATTGGGGTACAGACCTAAACAGAGAACTCTCAACAGAGGAATCTCCAGTGGCTGAAACACACTTAAGGAAATGTTCAAAATCCTTAGTCATCAGAGAAATGTAAATCAAAACAACTCTGAGATTCCATCTTAGACCTGTCAGAATAGCCAAGATCAAAAACTGATGACAGCTTACGCTTGAGAGGATGTGGAGTAAGGGGAACACTCCTCCATTGCTGGTGGGAGTGCAAACTTGTATAGCTGCTTTGGATATTAGTATGGCAATTTCTCAGAAAATTAGGAAACAATCTATTTCAAGACTGAGCAATACCCATACCGCTTTTGGGTATATACCCAAAGGAAGCTCATTTGTACTACAAGGACATGTGCTCAACTATGTTCATAGCAGCATTATTTGTAATAGCCAGAATGTAGAAACAACCTAGATGCCCTTCCATTGAAGAATGGATAAAGAAAGAAAATGTGGTTCTATTTACACAATAGAGAACTACTTAGTGGTAAAAAAAAATAATGGCATCTTGAAATTTGTAGGCAAATGGATGGATCTAGAAAAAAACCATATTGAGTGAGGTAACCCAGACCCAGAAAGACAAATATTATATATACTCACTCATAAGTGGCTTTTAAATATAAAGCAAAGAAAAATGAGCCTGCAGTCCACAACCCCAGAGACAACAAAGAGGACCCTAAGAGAGACATACATGGAGCTAAATAGGAAGTAGAAAAAGACAAGATCTCCTGAGTAAATTGGGAGGGTATGGGTCACGGGAAAGGGTGGAAAGGGAGAGGGGAGGAAGGGAAGGAAATGGAGAAAAATGTATAGTGAAATAAAAACAATAAAAAAAGATAATTTTTACACATGCACATACAAAATCTAAAAATATCCAAGATTCAAAATAAGTTTAAAATCTATATTTTATTCAAAAATCTTAGTAACTCTTTTTTCACATTAAGAACAGCATAAAATTCTCTATTTTATTTATCCATTTATTTATTTATTTTTTATTTAGCAAAAAGTTTTTTTTTTTTTTTTTTTTTTTTTTTTTTTTTTTTTTTTTTTTTTTTTTTGCTGATTTTATTCTGTTGTCCACTATTTGCCATCTCCACACACTCATCAATGACAAGATTCATAAAGGGATCAAAGCCCCGAAGTATGCCTTGTACATGTCCGCCACCATTTAACTTCAATGATAACCATAAATTTCTTCAGTTCGGGAGGGTGGGCCTTGCTCATGGGGGCTCTTCAGCTGGCTTGGCATGATGGAAAGGAGCAGGTGGCCTTACAGACGCAGACCGGATGCTGATATCTCTCCATTTATTTATTTTTATTTCTTTTTTTAATTAAGAATTTTAAATACAATATTTCCTCATTTTACATAGCTATCCCCATTCCCACTCCCTCCCCTCTTTTCACTTCCCCCACCTTTCCTCCACTCCACCTCACCATCCACTCCTCAGAAAGGGTAAGGCTTCCCGAGGGGAGTCAACAAAGTCTGACACTTCACTTCGATGCAAGACCAAGACCCTCACCACTCTATGTAGGCTAAACAAGGTATCCTGTAGAAGGAGCAGAGGGCTGTGTTCCTGCCACCCGGCTCCTGCCCGCCTGGCTAGCTTATGCTTCGAAATAATTACACGGAAACTGTATTCTTTTAAACACTGCTTGGCCCGTTAGTTCTAGCCTCCCATTGGCTAACTCTCACATCTTGATTAACTCATTTCTAATAATCTGTGTAGCACTACGAGGTGGTGGCTTACCAGGAAAGATTCAGCATGTCTGACCTGGCTCCATGGCGTCTGACCCAGAGAGGAGAGGCATGGCGATTGCCTCACTTCCCTCTTCCTCCCAGCATTCTGTTCTGTCTACTCCACCCACCTAAGGGCTGGCCTATCAAATGGCCAAGGCAGTTTCTTTATTAACCAATGAAATCAACACAAAACAGAAGACCCTCCCATATCAGTATCCCTCTAAAAGAATGTATTCCTAGATGTCAGCAGGGATAAATCCTGGTCCCAATGCCAGTGACTCCCCAGACTTCCCAAGCCTCACAACTGTCCCTCACATTCAGTGGGCCTAACTTGGGCCTATGCAGGTTTGCCCATTATCAGTCCAGAGTCAGGGAGCTCTCAGTAGCTCAGGTCAACTGAAGAACAGCATAAAATTCTTTAATCATAATTTAAAGAAGAATTTTGTCTTTGATAAAACATAATTTTCATCTTTTTTGTAATTCTTAGAGATTTATACATGCATGATTTATTCTTTGTTAGGCCTCATCTGAATTATGTTCATATAATCCCGACATGGAAAACATTTCCTGTATTAAACCTAATAGTGAAATGGATCTGAAACTGGATTTTGTATTTACTTCTCTGTATATTGGTAAAATAAAAGGAGCTTCAAAAGGTTGTGTCACGGTAAGTAAATCCTCTGACTTTTTATATAAAAAATAACGTCTCACCACAGGATTGCCTAAAGACAAGCTGAAAAAGGACAGCAATAGACTTACCGAAGTGGACAAGGGGAGGACCACATGGTTTCAACCCCACACAAAGAACTGCAGGCGGCTAAGAATGCTGTGAGTAGAAGAAATAGTCTTCCCCAGAGAAAACACGCTATCTAGTTGTCCAGTGTCAAGTGATCTGCTCAGAAGACAGTCACGCAGCATTATTATACAAACTGAGCAGGTTATATTTAGAAATATATGTATATCTACATATACAAATATGCATGAAAACAATAATTAATGAACACAGGCTATGAATTTGAAAGAGAACAAGGAGGGATACATGGAAAGGCTTGGAGGGAAGAAAGGAAAGGGAGAAATGATGTAATTATAATCGCCAAAATAAAAGAAAAAACTATAAAAATATTAGTGACCACTTTTTCACTTTCAGAATAGTGTAAAGTTTGTCATAGTGTAGGGGAAAACAAGAACCAAACAAAAAAATCTACATAAAGACCACAAATAATTTTGAATACAAAGACAGCAGCTGCTAATTTGGAATGTATATGATTTCATATTTCTCATACACGTACATATATATAAAGCAGTATTATGTGTATTATTCTGCAACTTACTACAATTATATTAATTTACTTCTCCTTTCCATTTTGGAATGGGTGTCTTTTACAATTTTCATTTGTTGTTCATTTCAATTGTCCTAGTATTTTGCTTTAATTATCACTGGATTTAAGTTGGCCACCGTAGTACCCATTTGTGGTCTCTTTGGGAGGCTGAGGTGAGGCAATCACTTGAGGCTAGGAGCTCAAAACAAATTTATCTCTTAATGTAGGAAAGCAGTTTAATAAATCACTGTAATTTATGTACATGAAGAAAGACTACAAGGAATTCTATAGAGTATAGAATTATGATGAGAGAATACATGACAGTTTTTCAAATTGAAACATAGGAAGTAACAGAAGGGAGAGGGGTAAAAGTCTTAAAAATTTTTTGGTCTTCAAAAGATATTTTATATGCATTTTTCAGACAGAATTTATGATTTTTTATAACAGAAATGAAAGAAATGTTTTTGAGTAAATATATTAGATAATTAAGTTTAGTTTTTTAAACATCAGAGTACTTACTATGTTAGACATTACTGTAATTAAATAATTTTCTTACTATTCTGATAGTTACTGTTTAACTTTATTAGGAAATTAATAATGAAAAGTTATATAAATAAGAGCAGCTTTCTTCAGTTGGTCATTTGTCTCTTTAGAGAGTGCAGCAGTAAACATAGTTTTTTTTTTTTTCCAAAAATGCTAACACTTGTGATGGTGAGAAAGGTTTACAAAGCACACTGATTTTCAGAGAGCTGTTTTGACTATTGAAGGATATTATATATTAGCATTGCCGTCAGCTTTATTCTTCTTCAAATAGATGTACTATTTCAAGAACTGATTGACCACAGTATCACTTTCTTATCCAGGCTTTAAAATTTAGCTGGGACTAGATCACATGTTGTAGTAACCACACAGAGATGTAGATCAGCATCATATTTTTGCCTAGTAGGTTTTGGTAGAACAAGAGCATTTAATGGTGTGGGAAGGAAGGTGGAGTGCCCGTGTAAGAAAGTTGACACCACGACATTGTGGTACAGTGTTTCTTATTAGTTTTGAAGTAATAGCGGTATGAACTCTGGAAAACAAACTATATTATTCCTAGAGGTAGTACTTTATATTTACTGAGCTGCATTTTCTGAGATTAGTAAAACGTCAGAATTTGGGAAGATGTGTATTATAATATGTACGTATATTAAATAGTTATATGAAACTAACAGGAGGTATATTTGGTTACATTAATCCCAGCACTTGGGAGGCAGAGGCAGGCGGATCTCTGTGAGTTCGAGGTCAGCCTGGTCTACAAGAGCTAGTTCCAGGACAGGCTCCAAAGCCACAGAGAAACCATGTCTTGAAAAACTAAAAATAAATAAATAAATAAAAACTAAAAAAAAAACTAAATTAGATTATCTTAATTGGATATATCTTTTTGTGGTAATAGTACCCTTGGGTTGGAGGGCCTTATTAAATTAAATCTGCGAAAGGTTCAGTGACTTACCGTTTACTTCCCTAACTATAGTGGTAGAAACAACAGAAGCAGAATTTGAAATCCAAACTCAGCACTTAGCCAGTGTGCCCCATTGCCTCACATTTGGCTTCACTTTACCCTGTGGAATATGAGTTTAGTACTTTTAAAAAATATAATATGAAGTAATTTTTAAGTTCAGAAAATAAACGGGATACAAGTAAACCAGTGTTGTCACTGAACACTGTCACTGCCTAGAACTCACATGCTGTCCATTTGATTTTTATCTTGTGTTCACAAGTTTTATCTGTGAAATAGTCAACAGTTTCATAAATCTATTGATCGGAAGAGAAACTTAACCAAAGATTTATTTGTTAAATAAGGCAGATTTGTTTGTTAGCAAGGGAAAAGCAATTGTCAAAAGACAAATCTGTTTTAGATAGTATGTGTAAGGTTTTGTCTTGAACTATAAGTAGAACACTTACGCTGAACAGACACACAGAAGACCAGTGGAAATAGTGTAATGAAGTCAAAGGATCAGAAAGAGCAAGGAGCTCAGCCAGGAGTTCCTGAAAAGAACAAAGAGACGATAAAAGAGATGGCGATGCTCCACTGAAGTTGCTCAGCAGAGGAGTGTGCTGGCTTGAGACTTAACTTTGCCATCCCTTGACAGGTGCATCACTGTCTTGAAGTCAGCTTTGTTAGACTTTTGTAGCCATTCTTTAGTAAGCAGGTTTTTTGTTGTTGTTCTGTTTCCGTGTAGTAAAAATAATCTTCTGAGTTCTGTTAGTTTTCAAAGACAGAACTTCCCCAGCGGGTGGGGTATAGCTATCTTCTGATACTTTTAATGTCTCATTACAAATAAATAGCATATTGTCTGTCACCTTTGTTTGATCAGTTCACTTGTGAGTTTGGTTAATCCCTGAGAGAATTCTTATCTTCTTTGGAAATTGTTGCCTTATGTGGTCTCCTGACATTCCTTTGGACATTGTCTTATTTCTTAGAATATCAGAACATACTTTTGAAAAGTAGGGTGTTACCAATTTTTATAAGTGAGTATTCAGGTAAAGTTACTTGTACAGTTAGACACTCTCAACCTTCAAACTAAGTCTTTACATTGAGATAGTTCTGTGCTTTGATTCTTTAGTACTTTTACTACTGAACATTGAATAGTACTAAATACTTGAATACTAAGAAAATCGACTACAGACAAACTTGGAGTAGTAACTCATTTACTCATTTTTTGTTTCATATTTTTTTTTTTAGTTCACAACGAAGTATATTAAAATCCCATTTCAAGGTAAGCCACCTTCTCTTAATGACATTTTTTTCCACTATAATTTTGAGTATAGAGTAATTTATTAGAAAAAGTTCTGAAATTTTTTCACAAGTTTACCATCACTTTTCAGTACAGAGGCTAAGTAAAGTGAAGGCAGTTTAATAATGTTTGGGCTTAACATTATTTGCAGTTCCAAAAAAACCCTTAAAATGCTTTACAGTACCAAAATGAACATATTAATTCTCATTTTAATGAGTATAAATCAAATGATACTAAAATACTCTTGATGATTTCTTAGGATTAACAAAATAAAAATTTTACAGCACAAGTATTTTGCTATACACAAAAATGATTACAATAAGAACTAAAGGAAAAAAGTACACGAACATATATATTTACATAGACAGAGAGGTTTTTTAATGCTCTGTCTTCTCTAAGGAAAGCAGATGGAAATGTACTACAGCTTAAAGAGACATAGACTATTTTTCTTATTCTTTCCTAAACAAAAATTTTCCAAAGTAATTAGTGATGAAAAATAATAACTGATAGAGAATTCTCTTTAGAAAGTGAATTATAAAAAGAGCAAGGAAGAAAAATGTATGCACAAATGACACCAGATATGAGCTAGAGTAAAAGAAGCATCATGGTGGACTGAAGATGTTATCGAAGCAGCTTCAGTTCCTTAGCTCCTGCATGTTCAGAATTGAGAACTCTGCTATGGTGATAAGTCTAATGATTGGAGAGAACATACAATGCACATGATAACTTAATAGCCCTGGTTAGAAAACACTAATCTGTTTAGAACTAATTATTGAGAGGTAATATACTGTTTTCCTTGTTCATGTTTGTCTTATTGGTGAGACTTCATGGATGTAGCTTCTGACATCCATAGGAGACACAAGCCCACAGCAAACTCCCTGATGTTCTGGCTCTTACAGTCTTTCTGCCCCTTCTTCTGCAGTGGTCCCTGAGCTGCAGATGTATATCAGTTGGCACTGGGATCCACAACTGTCTTTTGATCAGTTGTGGGTTTTCTGTAAATGCGTCTGTCTGTTGCAAAGAGAAGTTTTTTTGATGGGTGGCAAGAAATACACTTATCTGCGGGTATAAAGATAAATGTAGTTAGGGACAGTGGTAGTTACAGGTTACAGGTTCTGCTCAAAGATCTGTGACTTCAGTAGCTCTGGATAGTTGGCAAGGTTTCTAGATCCAAGCATGATTTCCCTCTTGGTGAGGATCTTAAGTCCTTTTAGAGAGCTGTTGGTTACCACCAAGGTCTGCATGCCACTGCTTCAGCCTTCAGATTATTGTGCCATGCTGGTAGTCATTGTGGTTCATATATATCAGAGCTGGGTCAGACTATTGGTTGCCTCCCTATGAAGCCTGCATGGTGCCCTCTGGTCCATGAAAACTAGTCCTCAGGGAGGAAGCATTCATTTCAGTTCAACACAGGATCCTTTGGGCCCTGTGTCTGATGTACATGGTGTCTTCAGCAATATGGACTTACCTTCCACCTCTCAGGAGCAGCTACGGGCAGAAGCCTGTACTATTTGGGAGTCCCTTGGATGACTCTGATGAACAACTCTGAAGAGGGTTTCTCATCCCTGGTGCTGGGGTGTTGGTAGATGGTCTTTGGTCTTGAAAGGAGCGTTGTCAGCCTCAGTGGGAAAGTTTCATTTAAACTATATACGTATATTTATATATAGACTTACTATGTATTATAGATATTTTTAGATTGTAGTTAATAATGTGATTCTTTATGAGCTTTCAGACACCCTGTTATTTTACCCGCTTCTTCCTTCTGTATTTATCTCCCTCCCTAATTAGAAACCTTCATTTTCTCATTTCCCCTTCATTTCCTTTCCCCTCCTTAATGCTTTCCCGAAATGATCCCTTTTTACTTTCCTGGCTTCTGCAGTAACTCCAGGCTGTGCACTTTTGAAGATTTGAAGCTAGAAACCTCCAATAAGAGACAACATGCTACCTTTTTCTCTCTGAGTCTGGCTACCTCATCCAATTTATCTTTTCTAGTTCTGACTAATAACCTGTAAAGTCATGATTTATTTATTTATTTCTTCACAGCTGAGTAGTATTCTGTAATGTATATGTACCATACTTTCATTATCCATTTGTAGGGCATTTATGTTGTTTTCATTGCCATCTGTTTTGAATAGAGCAGCAGTGAGCATGGCTGGGCAGGAGTCTGTGGAGGATGATATCACGTTTTCAGCATGTGTCAAGAAGTTAGGATTTCTTTACTGTCCACCTCTTTTTCAGATGAATTAGTATTATTTATTTTTTAATTTATAATAAAATTACATCATTTCCTCCTTTTTCCTCCCTTAAACCACTTTCATGCACCCCTGTTTCTCTCTTTCAGATTCATGGCCTTTTTTTTTTTAATACACACACACACACACACACACACAC
>NC_022010.1:66176890-66178711 GCF_000317375.1 Microtus ochrogaster
CACACACACACACTTACACACATGCACACACTCCTAAATATATCACTAAAACTTGTTTAGTCTCTGTGATGTTACTTGTATATATGTTTTTAGGGCTGACAATTTGATATTGGATAACCATTTGGTATGTTCTTCCCTGGGGAGGGCTACTTCTTTCGTTCTCATAATTTCTTAGATGATAATTTAATTAAATTTTTCTTTGGCAATTTCACACATATTCCTCCCCAAATTTCTTTTGGGCATGGTGTTTCATCACAGCAATAGAAACCCTTACTATGACATACAGTATATCAATAAGTATCAGAGATGGTATATTCCTAAACAGATTACTTTTTAAATTGTTTGTTTTATTTATTTCAGTGTCCACGAATGAGGTTTTGCTGTCAGTGGACACCACTCATTTAAAGAGGTTTGGGTTATGGAAAAGCAAGGATGATGATCACAGTGGGAGAAGCCATGCTATCCTCTTCCTCTGGGTTTCCTCAAAGTATCTTCAAGAGATTCAGACCCAGCTAGAAAACCCCATGTTAAGCCAGCAATGTGAGTAAAAAGATCATTCCTAAATTTTAGGAGCACCTCAAAACTTACGTGTGAAGTAAGCTTTCTATGCTAACTTAATAGACTATCTTTATTTCATTGGATTGAAATTAATTTCTTTGAATTAAAAATGTTATCCATTAATACTAGATAAATTATTTTTCTTATCCACTTGATTTTGCCTGGTAATTTTATTCAGTTATGGAAAATTATCATCAAAAATGAAAAACATCTACTTATATAACATCTACTTTGAAGATAAAACATTTTCGTACTATTAAAACTATATTTTAGTTATATATGGTTATATTTCTTTTTTGATTAGCGGTTTTACTTAGTATATAAAACAATTGTTTTATTATGACATTTTCATATTTAATGTACTTTTTATTTGTGCACCATTTCCTATTCTTCTTCCCTGCTGTCCCCTTCCACCTCCAAAGAGTCCGCTTGCTTTTCTGCCATGTGTACCTGGCAGGTGCATGATTAATGAATAGAAAAGTTGCTGGTTTTCATATGTTGGTTTTGTGTGCTATTCATTTGATGAGAGTTTTTATCAGATCTAAGATTTTTTGGGTGGAATATTTAAATTATAAGATCATATCACCTGCAAATGAAGATAATTTGACTTCTTCCTTTCCTGTTATTATCACTTTTATTTCTTTCTCTTGCCTTATTACTCTGGGTAAGACTTCATTTCCGTACCTGACAAGAGTGAAGAGAGCCCCCTAACCTTGTTTCTAATTTGAGGGATACTTTCTGTGTTCCTATGGAGTATAGTTTCTGGCATAGGATTGTTATATGTAGCTTTTATTGTGTTGAAGAATATTCTATTTATTATTGATTTCTTCAAGTCAAAAGGGTGTTTTTTTTTTGGTCAAAGCCTTTTCTGCCTTGATTAATATGATCTGTGATTTATGCCATTAATATATTTATACATTTGTATTACAGTTATTGATTGCATTTGTATTGCAGTCACCGATTTGCATATGTTGAACCATCCTCTTCTCCCTTCAATAGTATCAGCATGAAGGGTATGATATGTGAAGTTTTATCAGCGTGTCCATGAATTCAGTTTGCAGGGACTTGTTTGAGTGATTGATTTTTATGTCTGTGTTTATTAGAAAATTTAGTGTAGTTTTCTTACGTGTTGTGCCCTCATTTGGTTTTGATACCAGAGTGATCCTGGCTGTATACATTGAAGTAATGTTCCTTCTTTCTATTTTGTGGAATTCTCTGAGGAGCATTAGTGTTAATTCCTCCCTCCCTCCCTCCCTCCCTCCC
>NC_022010.1:66178811-66183218 GCF_000317375.1 Microtus ochrogaster
ATGTGCGTGCGTGTGTGTGTGTGTGTGTGTGTGTGTGTGTGTGTGTTTACCTGTGTTTTTATATACTTTGTGCAGGTGCCCATGGAAGCCAAAAGAGTGTGTCAGATCCCCTAGATTTTAAGTTTCAGGTGGTTGTGAGCTACTTAATGTCGTGTTGGGAACCAAAGTCAAGTTTTTTGGAAGGGCAGAAATCCTCTGAACTGACGAGCCATCTCTCTAGCTCTGTTGCTTATTTTTTTTAATGGTCTGGAAGAATAGGGTAGTGAAGCTGAATGGCCCTGTGCTTTTCTTTGTTGGGATATGCCTTAGTATTTCTTCAACCTTGTTGCTTGTGGTAGATCTTGTTATTTTTTTTTTTTTTTATATTATGTCTTCTTTAGTTACCCTTGACAGGTCATACTTACCTAGAAATTTGCTCGTTTCTTCTAAATAATTCCAGGGTTTTAGAATATGTTTTCAAAGTATCCCATAAAGGTCCCTTGGATTTCATTGATATCTTTTGTAATGGTTCCCTTTTCATATCTAATTTTACTCATCTATGACTTCTCTTTGTTTTGATCAGGTTGAATATTTCTGAACTTTTTTCTTTTTTTTTACATTGATTTATTTATGTATATGTATGTGTGTGCGTGAGTGTGCGTGCATCACACACCACACATGCATACGCCTCAAGGCCTGTGAGGAGGTCGGAGGACATGTTTTGAATATCACTTCTCTTCTACCATGTGGGTCCTGGGGATAAAACTCTGTCTTCAGACTTGGTGGCAGCCTTCTTGTCTTACCCCCGAATCATCCCACCAGCCCCAGTCTGTTTTGTCTGAGCCCCAACCGTCCTTGATTCTTTGCTCTGTTCTTCTACTATTTAATGAAGTTCGCCCTGGCCCTTACTTCTTTTCACCTACTTCCTGTTGGTTTGGCTTGTTCTTGTTTCCTGAGGCTCTCGAACGCACCATTGCCTTGTTTATTTGATAGCTCTCTGATTTTTTTTTTTTAAATTTGATGTAAGGATTCACAGCTGTAAACTCTTAGAACTGCCTTTGCAGTATCCCAATGGTTCTGATAACTTGTGTTTCCATTTCTTGACTCTAGGAATTAAAAAATTAATTCCTACCTGATTTCTTTAGTGACCCAGTGGTTGGTCACTGCAAGAGTTCAATCTCCAAGTATTTGAGTTTCTCTCTTGCTCTGGATTTATGGTTTTATTCATCTTGCCATATGATCTGATGCAAGAAATTTTTTTATTTCTTTTGTATTTGTTAAGGCTTACTTTATGGGCTGAAGTGTGACTTTAGAGTAAGTTACGTTATCCATGGTTACATTTCCTAAGAGATTTTTTTTTGCCCATTATTTTATTATAAAGTGTGACACAATAACCAAGTTAAATAAATTATAGATTTTTTTATATTATGTATGTTTTCTTAGTTTCTGATAAATAAGTTCAGCTTATATACATATCAGACTTCTAAGACTTGAGATGAGTGCTTTTTTTTGTTTTCTGAGAGCACATACATAGCTACATATATGTATCTTGAAGTAATAATTTTATTTTTCAACTCCCAGTGGTATCTGGTTTAGAATTAAATAAAGTTAGTAATATTAGTTCTGACTTTTTGATCTTGTTCTCCCCTCTTCTTTTTGAATATATACTAGATGTTGTAGGGAGTTAAATTTTATCCTCATAAAAGTAATAGTTTCCTGTTCTAATTACATACAATAGAGAAATTCATAATCAGATAAGAAGAGGCTGTGGAATTATAAAGAGCTATTTCTAATCTTGGGTGGATAATAATATTTTTTTTTTTGTGTGTGTGACCATTATTGAAGTAGTTGGTTAAGGAAGGAAGGAGTGTTTAATCAGAATGGTTTTTTAGATGGTAGGTGGATTTGTGACAGAGGCTAGACTAAAATAAATACTGGCTTAATTATCATTCATTTATTTATACACTCATAAGCAAATACTAGCACTTTTTGAATGATAGGTATAGTCAGTATCACTTGGAATTTTAATTTCTGTGAAGTAGAATAGGAACCTAATAGTGTGAATTTGGGCTTTTGATTTCCAGCTGCCTATTTTGGAATTTAAACTTGTCTGTTATTATTTAACATACAAAATATGTGGTTGGGTTTTATATAAAACCCTTACTGTTGGGGAGGGAAGAGATAAGGAGGAGAGCAGAGAAACATGTAGAGCTCAATTAAAAAAAATAATAAAATCCTTACTGTTATTCACAATTAGATTAATTACAGTTGTCTTTTTAAAAGTATTGATAAAAATTGATTTCTTTTTTTCTTTTATAGCAAAAGCCAGTGAATTCATTTTCCTTGAGTTAAACAGTTCCGTTTCACAAAAAGAAGAATTGAAATTGAAAGATATTATGATGGAAATAAGTAAGACCAATGGAGAATCAGAACTCTCCTATCCGTTGTCGTGGGTTCAGGCATTTCCTTTGTTTCAGGATATCCCTTCAAAAGAAAGCTCTTTCGTTCACTATTACTGTGCTTCAACTTGCTCTTTCCCTGTTGCTGCTGATACAGAAACGAGGAGGAAGTCACTATCTCAGGTTAGCATACGGCCAACACAACTGACTGAGGGTAGAGAGGTAGAAATTGGTTTACTGTTTAAAATGCTGTTTTGTTAAAAGGATACAAGAACATAAACGAATTTCCAGTGTCACAGCTGGAAAGTTTCTTCAGCAGAATCAGCAGTAATAGGATGCGATGGTAACCAAAGGACAGCCTAGACATCTCTGGGTCTGTGCTATGCAGATATGGAGTGAAAGCTGAATGAATTGTAAGTGGTGGGGACAGTGCTTCAAGTAGAATTCAATAATAATAAAAAAAATAAAGGAAATACAAAGTCACAACTAAAGCATTTTATTTATGATTGTTGCTGGCTGGCCAGCTTCACGAATACATTATGAATTTAATGGGTGAAAACTCACAGAGAACTACATGTGTATAACCTCAAGTCCCATACCCCACTCTTCATTAAATTAGAAAATGAAAGGTATTACTCTGTAGTGGAGAGACCTGGCAGACGTCCCTGGAGCCAAGCCCTCATAGTTGACACTATATCCAGTAAGGCATGCCCCTCACATCGAGCACGCAAACCACGTCTGTGTCCCCATAATGTACAGTCCAGATCTGATGGCTAGTGAAAGGAGGAGGCAGACCCAGCTATAAAACACATGGCCATTATTCTCTGAACTACCAGGTGCTGAAGCAGGAAAAGGCTGAGGAATTAGGGGATCCCGAAACAGAAAAAGGACATTAATAGGAAAAGTAGTGAAATCAGACCAAAGTCCTTAGCTGATATTCTCTCAGTGTTACTTTTTAGTTTTGATAGTCAGATTTTTACTGGTTTCTGATATTAAGATTAGGAGGACAGAGTTTTCCTTTTTTTAACATTCTGTAAGTCCAACATTATCTCAAAACAATAGTAATTAAAATTGTTATGTTTGGTGACCTTTTAGATAGCTTGTTGAGTGAAACACTTGTACAGGTTTCTGGAACTCATAGAAAGCTGGAAGGAGAGAACCAACTTCCACACACATGCTGTGGCACATGCATGCCCATGCATATACATCATAAACACACGTATGCGCAATGTTAATGGTAAACAAATAAAAATAGGTTATGCCCTTTTATATATTGGTAATATGTGACTTACGTAATTGTCAATTATGTCTAGAAGAAAAATATTTCCTAAGTAGCTATGGCAAACACATTTGTTCACATACGTACACACACAAAGCCCATAGATACCCATAATAGTGGTGGGTGAAGCAGAAAGCCTAACTATATTGCATATACAAATTTATATATTACTTTTCATTTAATAATAGAATACCAGTTATTGTATGAGTTCAGTGTCCTTTAATTTAAATGTTTATTTTTTCCTAATATTATCTACCTTTTTTGATTATTTTGAACCACAAAGTTAAATTCTTTAATTGTGGAAGTAGGACTTTAGATTAAACTTCAGCCCTTGTAGTGTATATGAAATCTTTTGATAAAAAGTAAACTTTTTCATTTGATTATATATGTGTAGAAAATTTAAAAGTGTAGTTGTTACCCTTTGATATACCTTTCTTTTAGTAATAGTGTTTTCAGTAATAAATCTAGATTTTACTTCTGTGGTTTTCAAAACTAATACTTGTTTTTCTGTACTCTTTTTTCCAGCCCTCAAATTCAGATGTTATCAAGCCTACTTACACTTTCCTACAGAAGCAGAGCAGTGGTTGCTACTCACTTTCTATTACTTCAAATCCAGATGAAGAATGGCGAGAAGTCAGGCACACTGGACCCGTTCAGAAGTAGGAGCTGCGTCCTGACCTGTCTGTAGCAGGGTTGTAGTGGTTGTAGAAGTAGGAGCTGCGTCCTGACCTGTCTGTAGCAGGGTTGTAG
>NC_022010.1:66183318-66187645 GCF_000317375.1 Microtus ochrogaster
AGGAGCTGCGTCCTGACCTGTCTGTAGCAGGGTTGTAGTGGTTGTAGAAGGAGGAGCTGCATGGTGACTTGTTTGTAGCGGTGTTGTAGTGGTTGCTTGAACTTACACTGTGACTTTTTTTTTTTTAGAGTGAGATTTAATATTTATTTAGGGGGTTATGGAGGGGAAAGGGAGAAGGGGGCAGAGAGAGAGAGAGAGAGGAAGAGAAAGAGAAGGGAAAGCGGGGGAAACACGCGTGCGTGCCAGGAGAGCTTACACTGTGACTTTTAAGCATATCACCTGTTGAAATGGTTTGAGTTTGACTTTTGTACTCGTAGCTAGTGATGGGAATAATTTTATGAGGCAATACAAATGATCATGAAAATAATAGGTGTCATTTAATTTCATTTTGTGTCTCTATGAAAAAAACGACTCATTATATTGGAAATTAAAGAACTTATTGAAAGTCTTGGAGTAGCAATCTATGGTTTTGGAAATTGTGCCTCTTATAGATGAATACATGATAAAGAAATGAATTTGCTTTTTAGACTATTTCTCAGTTTAGGTACTTTGGTGTTTATTTAAGTTCTCTTTTTAAAGGTGCTGCTTTTATATGTTTTCTGCTTCTGGGAAGGCAGAGTATTCTGTACATTGGAGATTATTTATGCCACCTTTGAGTATTTATTCCCTTCCTTTTTTTTAAAGCAGTTGAAAGCACAGGGTAAGGCACTGGTTACATAGAAACTATCAAATTAAATTTAAATTTTTCAGTTTTCTTGTTTAAATGCTTTGGTATCAAGATGAAACCACCTGTGGATGACACTTGGTTTCATAACATTTTTCTGGCATAAGCAATATAAAATTTATTTATTAAATTATTAAATAATTGTTTTTTTTATTAAATTTTGTTTATTTTATTAATTTTTTTAAATTAAATTATTACATTTGCTCATCAAATGGTGCCCTAACAATTCCCGAGTTATAGCAGAAGTCACTTCTGGTTTTCCCTCTCACCTTCAAGGGAGTGTGCCTGAGAGGCTTCTGCATTGTCACCTCTCCTCTGCCACTTTCCAGCTGTGCTCCATTGTTTCCTTTGTGTTCTGGTAGGTTTGCGCTGACTTCTCTGTTATCCACCTCTGGCCTCCAGAAAGATGGAGGGGTTTTGAGTACTGGATTAGACGAGTGTGTGTTAGACATTAGTCTTCTGAACTAGCCCCTAGGAGTTAACGGAAAGGAAAAACTAATGGCCAGTGTACCGTAGGAGATTCATGAAAATGTAGGAAAGTATAATCGGTTATGTCTTGATATTTTACCATATAAATTTTTTTTTGGTTCTGTTTGTATTTATTTATTTATTTAGATTTTGGTTTTTGAGCCATGGTTTCTCTGTAGCTTTGGATACTGTCCTGGAATGCACTTTGTAGACCATGCTGGCTTCATCCTCACAGAGATCACCTGCCTCCACCTTCATAAGTGCTGGGATTAAAGGCATGCACCACCGTTGCCCAATTTACCATATAAAGTTTAGCTATAGATATTACTACCTAGTGGCTGTTTCATGAAAACTTTCTTAATTAATGCTATTTTTTTAAAATTTATTTTTTCTTGGAAAAAAAATTTCTGCCTCCTCCCATCCTCCCATTTCCCTCCCCTTCCTCCTACTCCACTCCCCCTCCCCTCACTTCTTTCCTCCTCCCTCTCCAGACCCAAGAGCAGTCAGGTGGAAAGTCCAAGGTCCTCCCCCCTCCATCCTGGTCAAGGAAGGTGAACATCCAAACTGGCTAGGCTCCACAAAGCCAGAACATGAAGTAGGATCAAACCCCAGTGCCATTGTCTTTGGCTTCTCATCAGTATTAATGTAACTTATATAAATATATTACATGTTATATATAAATATACTTTATATAATATAAATTATACTTTAAATTATTTTTATTTTTTAAAGGTTGATTGTTTATCCTCCACCACCTACCAAGGGGGGCTTGGGAGTAACTAATGAAGATTTGGAATGTTTAGAAGAAGGAGAATTTCTTAACGATGTAATCATTGACTTTTATCTTAAGTAAGTACAATAATGATTTCATTTGTTTTAAAGGTTTTACTGTAAAATTTAAGCGCCTTTTTTTCAGTTGTACTCAGGATTGAACCTAGAGCCTTTTGCATATTAAGAAAGAACTCTGCTGTTGAGCTGTTCCCCTGCCTGAAAATAGGTACCTGTATCTGAACTATTTTTAATTTTAGTTAAGAGTAACTTGGCAAGATTTCAGATTCAGAAAGCATTTTGCCTACCAGAAAGAATTTTACTGAAGTTGACTAATTCATTTGTATTCTCTCACGGTCTGTAGACACTACACATGTCAGAAGAGTTATTGCTTGCTGTTTCGACTTAGTTTTTAATGTGTTGATTTTTTGATGTGTACTTTTTGAACACTCTGTATTGTGGTGAAGGAAATATTTACAAAATTCCAAACACTTTGGGGATGGAAAAGAAACAACTCTTTTTATCTATCTTTCGTCAGTGTTCTGGAGGCGGTAGGACCTAAGGAATGGAGCTGATGAGCGAGGCAGACTAAAGTCTCATGCCATAGCCAGCTTTATTCAGAGCATCAGACAGTCTATACGGTCACCTGAGTAAAGGTCGAGCGTATACAGTCACAAGGACAAGGCACACGTGGTGAAACATGCTCTTCCATAGAGTATATAAAGGCTAGTTTAAACATTTAGTTGAATAACAACAGCAAGCAATAATCAGTAATCTGAAGTAAAGTCAGTCCCATCTGCTATCCCTGGGAGGAGCATGAAAACACATTCCAAGAACAAGTCCATGTGTTTGAAGAATCAGGTCACTGCACTCCTGTTTTCTTGGAGTGTTCTCACAAACATGGCTCTTCACACGGCTCCATTTCTGGACTGTGTTCTGACTACCATTATGTATTCTAACAGTTAACTGTCATTTAGAAAATCCATCATGATTGCAGTAAAATTTTAAACTTACAAAAAAAAAGCCAACTTTCTGGGCAGTGGTGGCACATGCCTTTAATCCTAGCACTCAGAAGGCAGAGACAGGCAGATAGATCTCTGTGAGTTCGAGGCCAGCCTGCTCTACAGAGTGAGTTCCAAAGCTACATAGAAACCCTGTCTCCAAAAAAAGACAGAAAGAAAAAAGGCAACATGTTGAATAGAAAAAGTTTTCAGGAATAGCTATGAAAGCCCTTTAAACGTCCATGCAATCCAGGTGTAGGGGAACAGCCCTTTAATCTTGGCATCCACGGGGCTAAAATTCAAGGCCAGACCAGGCTATATGGTGCAATAGGCTGTCTTAATAAACCCAAATAAAGCCTAACTAAAATACAAAAACCAAAACAAAACAAGAACACAAGTAATTCCTAAAGCCTTTTTGTGCAAAGAAAATTTGTTTTTACTCTTCATTTTGCACTATATCCCTAGACTAAAAATTTCTAACACTCAATTGAGAGATCTAATTTTTTTAAAGATTATGAACTTATTATTATTTGGACTCCACTTTTAGTCATAATTTTATTTTATTCTAGTCACAAAGGCTCAGAATCTCACATTATTACATATTTATAAAGATATACTTTACAGTGTCTAGAAATTCAGTTTGAATCTTTTTTATATCTTCCACTTGGGAATGCAATTCTGATAATTTCATGTATTTTTGTTTGGTCTGTGTAAATTATGAATTGGCATCATTGCTGGTTTTTCTCTTTTGGCTTTTTGAGAGTTCCTCTGTGTAACCCTGGCTGTCCTGTAACTCTGTAGAGCAGGATGGCCTCGAACTCACAGAGATCTGCCTGCCTCTGCCTCCCATGTGCTGGGATTAAGGTGTGTGCCACCATTGCTCAACAGTTTTCTTTATGAGTCATGCTTTGTAACTTTGAATGCTTTATGATTTTGTTGACGATTAAGTGTTGTTGTGTTTCTATAAATGTGTCAGTTTTTTAAGACACAGTTGCAATACCTGGAAGTAGTCTGGTAATTTCAAGTCTTGTTTTAAAGATAGTTATCCTTATCACTTGCTAAAATGAGGCCAACAAACTGATTTCTGTTACCAAGGAGAAACTCTCCTGAGTACTGTGTCCTGTGTCATGAATTAAGACATTGCCCAGTTTTACTGGCAGGAGTATATTCCATTCTTCATCTGGGTGATTGGGATATTGTTCTCTAACTTGAATACTTTCCTTACCCCAACACACACACACACACACACACACACACACACACACACCAGAGCTACCCTGAAGATACAAGGAGCTGCAAGCTGTCCTGAGTTCTCTGTCTCAACACACACACACACACACACACACACACACACACACACACACAC
>NC_022010.1:66187763-66191018 GCF_000317375.1 Microtus ochrogaster
AGCTGTCCTGAGTTCTCTGTCTCTACCCTTTTTCTTTCCTGTGCTCTAATTTATACATTAATCACATTCACGTGATTATTTGGTCAACATTTCCTTCTATTTTCACTTCTTTAAGTTGCAGATACTACCCTTCCACTGTGTGTCCTGCGTAAATGTGCCGCTTAATACATGTTAGGAACTTGGTAAAAACTTATTAAATAAGGGTGCAATTTCTACTTTAAGTGCTAGTTTTGGAAGGCAAGAAATAACTAAAATAACTAAAAGAGAAGCTGGAAGCCCAAATCATAGAAAAATGCAAAATTTCTTTGAATTTAGCTGGATATAACAGTAATTTTTAGTTTATAAAAGGTAACTGAAGAAAATGAGTAAAATCTAAACACAGTTTACTTTGTGGGCTTGCTCCTTTACAGGTATCTGCTGCTGGAGAAGGCTTCAGATGAACTTGTTGAACGAAGTCACATTTTTAGTAGCTTTTTCTATAAATGTTTGACCAGAAAGGAAAATAATTTAACAGAAGATAATCCAGATCTCTCGTAAGTCAGTCTAATGTAATTAAGGTTTTAAAGGAAGTTATTGTGTGTATATGTGTGTATCATGCGTGTGAAGGTACAATTTGAGAGAGAGTCCGTTCTCTCGTTCTACCATATGGAGCCTGGGGATTGAACGAAAGTCACCAGGCTTGGCAGCATGTGTGGCAATCAACGGAGCCAGCTCTCTAACTCTTAAGTTTTAAGGTAAAGGAGACTGCTAGTTTCATGCTCCGAGTGAAGTGTCTTCATTGTACTAACCCCAAGAGCAAGCATATTAACAGTTTTGCAGGTCCCTGGTTTGTCAGCGTGAGAGCCATTTTTACCCTTTCACTGTTCGCTCTGTAAGAGGGAGGTGGTGTGATGCTGGTTCTTGCCGGCTGCATTTTCAGTGCGGATACTCGAAGTTAAGAGAGCAAGGAATGAAAAACCAGACTATTTCTTCCCTATCATTTTTACTTTTGATGTGGTTTTTACCAGAGGTTGTATTTCCTCTGCACGTATCTCTTACTGGACATGGCTGCTGGCTCTTTAACTTCCACTTGGGGGCACTGCTGCTTTCTTTACTGTCCTCCCTGGACTAGAGCAGTGCCTGCTGTGCTAATCTCTGATCACCTCACTGGCCTTTTAAAAATGTGTACTTTCCTGCGTTATATTCTGTAACAAAGATGTAGGGCTGTGGTTTGTTTTTTTTTTCCTGGTTAGTTCCTTGTTGACATGCTACTTTTCATTAAGTTAGTATAATATAATATGAAAACCATTTTTATTTGTGCAATTTTGCTAAATTTCTCTATTCAGTATTTTTTTAAAAACTATGTCTTGTTTAGGAATGAAAGCTATTGGGCAGTGGATAGGACTAGGCAAAAATGAACAGGTGGTTACTATTTATTAGATAGTAGAAACTCAGATACTTTACAAACTCTTTCCCATGCCCAGCAATCTGTATTAGAACCCAATGAATGGATACCAGAGTTTTTATTTTTATTTTTTAAACATCTGTCTTCCATTGTTTTATTCATTTCTTTTATTCTTCATATTACATTGCTTTTAGATACATAGGACCCATGTAGTATATTCCAGTTCTTCGTCTGTGTGTATGTGTGAATATGTCACTGCCCTTGGAGGTCAGAAGAGGGCAGCAGATCCCCTGGAACTGGAGTTACACACAGTTGTGAGCTGCCATATGGGTGCTGGGATTTAGAACCCAGGTCCTTTGGAAGAGTAGCCAGTGCTCTGAGCCAGTTCTCCAGCCCTTATTCTAATTCTTTAAATGGGAAAAAAAAATGGGCTAATTAAGGATTGGATATTTAGAAAAGGACAAATAGCTAGGGAGCAGTAGTCCCTACAAACTCATTTTTAAAAGACATAATCTGAAGAGGTGCAACAAGAGAAGAACATTTTAGTATCACATTATAACAAAAGGCCCAAATTACTAGTGTTAAGTCAACTCTAGGATAAATGGCATACATGCTCATTACTATGCAAGTTTGGCACTTTTCTATTCTCCCTAATTTTTTTCACATTTGCTCATCTATAGTCAACCTTCTTTGTGTCAGTTTTCAGAAATGTTTAGGCCTTCCATGTTTTATTCTGAAGTCTCTTCTAGCCCTTGTATTTCACAGCAAGAGCTCTATGTTGTACCATATGAAGCCTTCGTATTCTTATTTAGTGTATTGTGTGAATGTGTGAATACACATGTGTGTGGATGGAGGTCATTTCAGGAGCTAATTCTCTCCTTCCACTCTAGAGTCTTCTGTCTGCTGAGCCACCTCTTCAGCTCTTGTTCTTTGTATTTTCTCCTATCATCCTTGCTTCATTCTATGTCTGATATATTCTCAAATTAGGTTCCCTTAAATATGAAGCCTACTAAACATCAGCATAACAAAGCAAACTAGGTGTTCCACCTGTAATGTTCTCAAATGTAAAACAGGTTAATAGTTTTTACACTAGTTGAAGTAATTGTTTCTAATTTTCATAATTATTGAGTTACAATGAAAACATTCAATAAACATAACTTCTGATTATTTTACTTATAATAATTAGTTTTTCATATGGTGTTTAATCTGTATTATCTTTTTAGTGCATTCTGGATTCTTTCTTAGTCCTAATGTTTACTCATATGGTTAGATTTTTTCAGATGAACATGGTGAGACAAAGATGTGTATTTCCTATATTACTTGAGATAGAAGACTTCTTTCTGAGGCACCGAGCCAGAACTCAGAAATCTCTTTTGTGCTACTTTAAGTTCCTCTTTTCTTTTCTCTTCTCTTTTCTTTTTTCTCTCTTTTTCTTTTATTTTTTTAAAAAGAAAACAAACTTTCTTTTTTCATTTTACATACCAATTCCAGTTAGCACTCCCTCCCCTCCTCCCATTCCCTCTACCTTCCCACCCCCATCCACTCCTCAGAGAGGGTAAGGCACATTGCTTTGAGGAAGTACCAAGGCCCTCCCTTCTATGTCTAGGCTGAGCAAGGTATCCATCCAAAGAGAATGGGTTTTAAAAAGCTAGTACAAGCAGTAGGGATAAATCCTGGTGCCACTGCCAGAGGCCCCGCAGTCTGCCCCAGCCATACAACTGTCACCCACATTCAGAGGGCCTAGTTTGGTCCTATGCTGGTTCCTTCCCTGTCCGGACAGAGTTGGTGAGTTCCCATTAGCTCAGGTAGACTGTTTCAGTGGGAGTCCCCATCACGGTCTTGACCTTTTTGCTCATATTCTCACTCCTCCC
>NC_022010.1:66191118-66207547 GCF_000317375.1 Microtus ochrogaster
AAATAAATAAATAAATAAATAAAAAGAAGAAGAAAGAAAAGAAACAAATAAACACACACACATATATTTACACACAGAAATCTCATAAAAACACCAAACTGGAAGCCATAAATAATATACACACAAAGGAATTGTTGAATTGTCGGATTGTAGGCTTTTATTGTTGCTGTTACTGGTTTGTTGTTGTTGTTGTTGTCTGTTTAAAAACTACCTTGAGAAAAAAAAAAAACTACCTTGAGGATTGGAGAGATGGCTCAACGGTTAAGAGCATTGCCTGCTCTTCCCAAGGTCCTGAGTTCAATTCCCAGCAACCACATGGTGGTTCACAACCATCTGTAATGAGGTCTAGTGCCCTCTTCTGGCCTGCTCTCATACACGCACACAGAATTTTGTATACAAAATAAATAAACAAATAAATAAATAAATAAATAAATAAATGAAAAATAAAAACTACCCAGACAAAGCATTATGAGACGACGAACCTCCAGGAATGCCTATTTCTAGAACATTTTGATTCATAAAGTTCTGAACAGAAAGGTTTTCCAAATTGGAATTCTTTGGAGACTGGGCACCTGAGCCCTCTAACATTTCTGACCAGGCAGCTCAATGGGGAGAGGGTGGCTGGTTCAGACAGTAAATCTGGAGATCCTGAAGGTCTGACTAGCGTGTGTGTTGGGAATAGCCAGCTGTGCAGTGGTAGGTCACTGGGTGGCAGCTCACACTGTGACTCAGGTGGGCATTTAAAGTACTCTCTGTTCATTTGCTCATGAAGGTGTGTGGTGGAAGCACTTGGAAGTTAGTAAATGACATGTCGCCAAGTCTGGAGACAATGCCAGTCTTAGAAGTATCTGTTGCTAGGTGGTGGTGACGCACACCTTTAGTCCCAGTACTCGGGAGGCAGACACAGGCAGAACTCTGTGAGTTCGAGAACAATCTGGTCTACAGATCGAGTTTTGGGACAGAGAAACCCTGTCTAGAAAAAAAAATGACTGTTAATTTCAAGAACAGAGAGGCCTTGGGGTTGGTGGGATCCTAGCTTGTCTGTATTAAAGACTCAAAAGAATGTCGTGGCCTGTACTCATCACCCCGGAGGTATCCTGCAGCTTGTGAAATGTAGTCTCCTCTGTTTCTTCCTGCACGAGACTACCCAGTACTCACCGCTGCCCCTCCAAGCTGTCAATCTGTCTGAGTGGTGGAATCAAACCATCAGGCAGTTGGTTTTGTTTTTCCCACTGGCCATAAATCTGTTTCTGTTACCGGGAGCTAAAACAGGCCTTATCTTCATTGTGGAAGAACCCACTAAATGGATGGATGTTTTCTTCCCTCTAGACAAATCTGATACAAAACAAAAGTCGAGCAAGAAGAGAAATGTCATTCCGCAGATCATCATCACCCAAGCCTCAAATGAGACGCTAATCAGCTATGGCCTCCCTGAAAATGAAGAACAGAGAACCATTCATGAACAGGCTGACTGGGGCCCTTACTACCGACACAGGAGCCCCAGCACAATAGCAGCCTATGAAGGACACAACCCAGAATAAATGAGAACTCCCGGGAGCTGTGATTGTTTCCTGTGATCTGATGGAAGGGCCACCCCTCCCTGTACTGGCACTGGATGCCCTTCTCCAGTCCTTGAGGTTCTGTCTCAGCGCCTATTTGAGTTTTCCCAGAGTCCTCAGCAGCTTGATGGGGAGAGAGTGACTGGCTCAGAGAGTAAATGGCATTCCCCCCAAGTCTGCAGTAAAGGTCAGTCTGAGAACTGTTAAGTTCAAGAGCAGAGAGGCCTCAGGGCTGGTGGGACACTAGCTTGGCTGTCTGTACTAAAGACTCAAAAAAAATGTAGTGTGTCCTTGAACTGAGGAGGGCAGCAGGGCACTTAGGCTGTAGCCTGTGAATGCTGTCTTGTTTTTCTGGCCCATGGATGAAGGCACTTTATAGAGAAGGGCCACTAGGAATCCAAACATGTGCCATTTTTTCAGTTGACTCAACCCTAGCAAACTTCGGGTCAGGCTGTGTCCTGAGAGAATGCCCCTACCAGCCTCCTTTCTTATATGTGGTCTAGTAAAAGTGTGTTCTCTTCATTAATTGCCATATTGTTTGGGCTCTGTAGGCTAACAAAAGCAGAGACAGTGATATGCCTACCAGGATCACAAACACACCTTCTCCTGTACTAGGGCGAGAGGGGATCTGTCGCCTGTTACACATGCCAGCAGTTTCTAATATACATGAGACCAGTTAGTGTATAAAATATGTAGACTATACTAGCTAGTACATACTTGTAGGCCTGACAATATATATCTTCATATACCTAACCTAAGTGACTTTGAAAACTGATTTGTGTGTGGTGCTGAGGAGTGAGCCTAGGACCTCACATGGTGCTGGGTAGATGCTCTCCTATTGAGCTGCAGTCCCAGTGTGGTTGTTTTCTGAGACAGGGTAGGGTCTCACATCCAATCCAGTCTGGACTGGAACTCACTATGTAGTCCTGCTCAGTCTTGAGACAGCAATCCTCCTGTCTCAGTCTCCCAACTGCTGGGATTTCAGGTTTGTGACAACATTCCCAGAGAAAAACAATTTTTAAAGTTTTTTTGTTTTTGTTTTTGTTTGTTTTTTTTTTTGCCAATGAGTCAAAAAACCTTTATTCCTTTGTACAGCCTCATGCTTTCTTGCCAGCTGCCTTTGAAGAAGGCGCTTTCTGGGCTGGGGTCTTCTGACCCTTCTGACCTTTAGCGGGAGGTGCTGCCTTCTGGCCTGCAGCCTTCTGGCCTGCAGCCTTCTGGCCTGCAGCCTTCTGGCCTGCAGCCTTCTTGGCGGGTCCTGTCGCCTTCTTGGGTGGAACTTTACCCTTAGCAGCAGCTGCTGCTGCAGCCGCAGCTGCAATGGCAGCCTTAGCAACAGGTGCCTTTTTGGGAGAGGCTTTCAGGATAGCTGCTCTCTGTAGTTTCTTGACTTCAGTCTTGATGATTCTGTTCCTCATTTTATTTGCCTTCATGACTTTGAAACCATCAAAATCTGTCATCTTGGCTTTCCTTTCCCTGGCATCAATCTTCTTGGGCCATCTTGTGGCTGCCCATTTCGTATTGATATCTGCCTTCTCCCAAGCTTTCCGTACATACTTCTGTCGGGCACTGTGTGGGAACTTGAGGATGAAGTCAGTGAGCTGCATGCATTTGAAAAGCATGGCCTGTCTCCACACCCGAGTGCAGGGTCCATCCACCAGAGCCCGGTTCTGATCAATAACATTGACAATCGCGACCAGCTTTCCAGCATGAGGCCCAAAGGAGACGTAGGCCACCCGGCCAACCTCCACGAAGCGCCGGAACACCATGTCGGCGGCGTTCCCTCCCACTCTTCTACTGGACTTTGGGAGCTCAGCCCAGTGCTTAGATGTGCATCTTCTTCCATCAGGTGCTGGATGAAAGTTCTATGGTGACATTTAAGATAGTCATCAATCTGACTACAGAACAAGGCCAGTTAAGGCAGCCTCTCCACTATTTCTTAAGGTCTTTGCTGGGGTCATCCTTGTGGATTCCTGGGGATTTCTCTAAGTGCCAGGTTTCTTGCTAGTCCCATAATGGCTCCTTCAATCAAGATGTCTCTTTCCTTGCTCTCATCTCTGTCCTTCCTCTATCTCCACTATCCCGTTCCCTCCAGTTCTCCTCTGCTCTCCCCTTCTCTCCTCTTCCTCCTCTCCTTCTGCTCTCCCTTCTGCCCTCCCCCACCCTGTGCCCATTTTCTTTGTAGATTTTTTTAACATCCAAAATTGTTTTGCTATAATTCCCCCAATGGTTTTTTAAAAAAAAGCATAACATGTGTGTATGTATGTGTGCGTTCAAGGTGGCTATTCTAGGTGATTTAATATAAAACTCTTTGTGCCTTTTTTGACATTGTATTTAGTTATTTCTTCTGTATTTTCGTTTCCCTCCTTTAAATTAAAAATTGTTTCAAACGAGCTTAGGTTATTTTCGTTATTTGTTCTTTGGAAGCGAACAAATATCTGCTGAAGAACTAAAAGGAAAATGGATGAGGATCAGTGGGTGCTCTTAGCCTTGGCCTGTAATTTCTTTATGTGTGAAATGAAGGGAGATGAAGTTTATCTTTTAAAATTCAAGATAAAAAGCCACTTACCACAGAGAGAACGGCTGGGTGATTTTGTTAAGGTTTGATGATACTTTACATCATCCCCAAGTGGAGCAAAGCAGAAAGAGTTAGGTTTGAGTGTGTTTATGATCACTTGCTGAGCCACTTTGGGATCTACCAAACATTTAGCAGTGTGCTGCCTTTACTCTGTTTATTTCATTACTGTTTATCGTAATCAGACATAAGAACAGTTAAATATATTTCTGGTATGTTAAATTATATACTTTGAAGTCAGTGGTTTAATAAACCTCACAACTTTTAAAATAAATCTACATGTTTTTCCTATTCCTAGAATGGCTCAGAGAAGACATAAGAGAGTGAGGACGTGGACCCGTCACATAAACATCTTTAATAAAGACTACATCTTTGTACCTGTAAATGAGTCGTGAGTACTTTTGATTATTTGAAAACCAGTTAGGATTCAAGAAAACTACTTGAGGTATAATCAGTAAAAAGTATGGCATATATATAAATTCAAAGATCACTTAAGTTTTTAATAGAAAAATGATAAATTTCTTCAATGTTATAATAACCAAAACAATTACTTTTTTTGTCTTAAGAAATATTTTGTAAACTAAAAATATCAGAAGAGAATACATTTCTTAAGTTCTGATACAAAAAAGTGATGTTATTGGTCTCTTTGTTAATAGAGATCCTGAAAATAAAACACTGAATGCATGAAGGTAGATGACATTTGAACTATTCGAACAGTGCATTACAAACGTTCATCTATGGCTCGGTAAATTGTGTCTGTTAGTGTGGACTGTGTGCTCCATCTTCCATGAAAGTTTATCACGTCTGATCCCGCAGGTGGAGCTCTAGAAAAGTCTTCTGCTTTGTGCAGATTTGGCGTGTTATTGAAATTGCTGTCCTTTTCAACAGGTCTCACTGGTATCTTGCAGTCATTTGTTTTCCATGGTTAGAAGAAGCTGTGTATGAAGACTGTCCACAAACTGCATCCCAACAGTCCCAGGATCAACAATCTCAACATGACCACAAATTAACAGGTGATAGGCATTGCTAATAATAACCACATTAACAAGCAGATTGATCGAAACAAGAAGTTAACAGCCTACCTATTTATTATTTTATTAAAAGGAGTACAAATGTTTGAAATTCTCACGACACCCAGCATTATACAAAATGCCATACTGTTGATGCTAAGTTTTATTGTAGCATTTTAAGAGACTAGCTTTGCTAACATGACTCAGAACTCATGGTATGACTCTCCATGCATAGCTTAAAGTCTCTAAGTTAACACTTCTTATATATTAGTAATTCAGAACAAAGTTAATAGAAATTATAGAAATTCTTCTATAATTTTCTTGTGACACGAAATTTTAAGTAAGAAAATAAGCCCATTTCTTTGAAAAATAAATAAAAAATTAAATGTTTTGTAGCTGTAACATAAATAGCAAGCAAAATTGGTAATAGCTTTTCTCACTTATGCTGTCTAGAACCTGGGGAGGGGGAACTGTTGGGGCACCTGTTTATTTTCTGTCCTTTCTTATCCTCTGAGCTTCAAAAATTAGAACCATGATGTGAAAAGTTCACTACCCTCCATATTAACATAACATTTTTATTAGTTTGCTAACATTTGAAGTTAGTCTTTTGGGAGGAAGTGGGCCCATTCAATTTGTATTTAAGGTTTTCTTTCTGAGGTTTCTATATCATGTGATAACAGCCAACCCTTAAACAGTTTTATCCGTTGACTAAGTTTTCTCGAAATACTGACCATAGGAACTATTTTTTCTTTAGTTAGTACTGTGGATAGATCTTGAAGCTCAGATTATCTAAGTTATCTGTGCTAACACACACCAAAGACTCATAGTGACTTCTTTGTTATTAGACAGTGATCTGCGTCCCACTTCAGTGGTGTCCAGTGCCGAGGATTCCCAGGTAAGTTTGTTCTGCGTGGACATGGAGAACGGAAGACTCTTAACAGTGACAACCTTAATGATAAAATATGTTATAATAAAATATGTTATGCCTAAGTGGATGGAGATGGGATTAATGGCTCATAATTAAATTGTGCTCCTTTTTGATTATTTCAACAGTTTTTGGGAGAGAACATGAAGTTACCATTCTTGCTGACTTGCTTAGATTGTGTCAGCTTCCTCTCTCAGAGGTTTATTGTGTGTCCTTTAGAGAAATAACGGCATTACTAAGGTGCTCTTTAGAAAAGTCAGCTTGATGTGTTAAGTCAGGAATTTATGAACAAAACCATTGTCAGCAAAGCTCACAATTGCTAATGGTTTTCCTCTCATCATAGATAAGTACCTGGATTGCTTCTCAGCCTTTGGCTCAGACCAAGTGCAGATTAAAACCGTTTCTTGTGCTTCAAAGGAAGAAATGTGTCTCTACAGCCTCAATTGAGTTACAGAAAGTGTGCAGACACAAGTTATCTTACTTATCCTTAAGATAATACATGAATAAAAATAAAACTGTCTGTTATTGCATAGGCCCGGTTAAAGCATCTGTGTGAGGTCAGTGTGAGGGTTCGTTAGTCAGTGAGTTTTGGAAAATGGAAGTTAGCACGATCTGTTTGGAAGCTAAGTGGTGAGAAAGAACTTTTACTTGAAAATTTAATTTCAGTATATGAAACACTTTAAGGAATAAGTGGCTATTAAATGTATTAAACTAGCTTAAATTGCAAACACAAAAATTCATGTTATTTCAGAGTACCGAGATGAATATGTCAGTACCAAAGAAAATGTGTAAACGGTAAGTACATGTTATAATAATATATAAAGGTTTGAGAATCATATTTATATATTTTTAAAGATATATTTATTTTACGTGTATGAATATTTTGCCTGCATGTGTATAGGCATACCACATGTGTGCCTGGTGTCACTGCAGAGGTCAGAAGATCCCCTGGAACTGAAGTTATAGACAGTTGTAGGCTGCCATGTGGATGCTGGGATCCGAGCCCATATTTTCTGCAAGAACAAGTGCTCGGAACCAAAGAGCCATCTCCCCAGCCCTCAATTTTGTTTATTCATTTACTGCGTGTGTGTGTCTGTGTGCGCACGTGTGTCTATGACATAGCACACATGTGAAGGTTTGATGACAGCTGTTGGGAATTGGTTCTCTCCTTCCATGATGTGAGTTCCCAGTACTGAAGTCAGCTATGAGACTTACAGGCAATAGCATGATGAACTGTCTCACTCACCTGGATGTCCCCTTTGTTTGCTTGTACTTTGGTGTCCATCTTTGTAGAAGTCTGTTTCTCTTGATTTCTTTCTTTGTGTTTTAAAGGCCCTGCATTCTCATACTAGACTCCTTGAAAGCTGCTTCCATACAAAACACAGTTCAGAATTTACGAGAGTAAGTAATGACAGTTTCTACCTTCAGTCTGTTTTCTAAAGTCTCAGAACTTTGGTAACTACCTTAAGTCATACTAAAGACAGTCCTGGAGATGTGGGGTTGGTTGGCATATGTTAGCACTCAGAGGCAGTGTTATGACCTAACAGGCAAGAGGACTATAAATTCAAGGTCAACTTTGTAGGACAGTGGACTAGAATAGTGAGATCGTGGCCACAGTGGAAAAACAGATAACACCATGTTAGTAATTTTATTTTTAGCATATACTTAAATGAACCTGAAAATCTGACCGCCAGCAGCATCTTCTATTATGTGTTAATAGTGAAGGATTTAGATTTGTCAAAGGTAAATTCAAATTTTTTATTTGTAATTGAACAAAACCATAATTTTATGCAAAATTGCAGGTATTAGTGACTATTAAAAATAAAACTTGAAAAGAAAGTGGAGACCTGTAAATTTCTACTTGTGTATGTATGTGTGCATGTATGGGGGAGAAAGTAGAAAACTGTCAATTTCTGTTTGTGTGTGTGGGGTATCTTTTTACAGAAATTTAAAAATCATGTGGATGGACTGTGGGACCGTGGCACACTTGTGCCTAGGCCTAAGTATGGAGGTCAGAAGACAGCTTGTGCATTTGGTTTTCTCCTTCCACCATGCGGGTCCTGGGGATCTAGCCCAGGTCGTGAGGCTTCGCAGCAGGAAACTTGGATAGAAGGTGCCTTTACCTCTTGGCACCAGAGAGGAGTTGATACAGGCGCTGAAAACAAACAAGTGTTAAAGCTGTGCTTTCACTTCCTTCATACTAGAAGTAGTGCTGTGAACACTAAGTTGTTAAGAAACTTTAGATTTTATGTGAAAATCCCATCACTCTTCACAGTAGCGTTTGTGAAGACTCATACATTATGGTTTGTTGAAATTCTGTCTTTGGAAATTTAATCTGAAGCAACAGATTTGTCAAGGAGAGGTTTTCTTCCTTTGTAGAAAGTGTTGCGGATTGATCAAGATTTCCACTCAAGTCACTTTCCTTATTGATTATTTCAGGTATCTAGAAGTAGAGTGGGAAGTTAAGCGAAAAACTCACCGTGAATTCAGTAAAACTAGCATGGTGGACCTGTGCCCTAAAGTTCCTAAGCAGGACAACAGCAGTGACTGTGGGGTCTATTTGCTGCAGTATGTGGAGAGCTTCTTCCAGGTACGTGCAGACACAGATTTCCCTTCTAACTCACAGTTACAATGTACAGTTACAAATTCTGACCAAGAAGAGGCAAGGACATATAGAAAAGACATGGAGGCCACAAGTGACCCGGATATGAGAATATGAACAAAATGGATGAAGACATGAAATACAGAAAATATCAGATGAACATTCTAGAGTTGAAAACATACAGCAGTCTATTAAGAACTTGAGTGGAGTTCTTAATGTGGTTGATACATGTATGTAGGTGCCATTAAGTGACTGAGCCAGGATGAGAAACAGAAACTCTCATTTAAAAGGCTAAGATCCTCATTTCGGTGGGTTGCAGGGCTGCCTAACCTTTTGACATAAGCCTTTTGCAATACAGCACTACCCTGTGCCCTGTGCTGCATTCATAGCTGTCCTGGGATGCACATGACCTCAGGGCTGCAGGTTGGACACACCTGGAGCACACCAGCTATAGCAGGGGATAGGAACAGAAAGTGTCCACAGGTAATTCTGGAGTAAGAGAATGTAACGAAGAAGCCGAGTCCTATAGGATGCAGGTCTCATTTTTATATAATTGGAGTCCCAGAAGGCTTAGCGAAGGTGCCAGTAGGGCAGATAAAATACTAAAGAAAATTTTCCGATGTGAAAAATACCCATTTACTTAAAAAGCTCAGGACATCATAGCTGAGGAAACAATTAGAAGCATGGCTATGATTTTCTACTTCATAGAGACTTTATGCAGAGAAACTAAATACAAGTCTTTAAATGGCAGGGAATCAGCACTTTTCAGCACCAACTTGTTTAGTTTTGTCATTACCAGCAGTGTTGCTTAGTGTGATATGTTTTTGACCAGAGGTCTCTGTAGAGAATTCTCTCCTGCACTTCAGATTTTCCTTTGTCTTTACTATTGGGAGGAAGATACTGCATAGTAAAAGATGGTGCACATTATAGAGATTTATCACACAATTGTTACAATTGTGTTTAGTCTCCCCTTGTATTCCACACTGGAACTTCATCATATGCTGACAGTTCTGGTCCTCTAGCATTGATTCCAAGTAGATTTTGATTTAAGGTTTAGAATATCCAGTGGGCGTCATTAGTGATATTTTCTTACTTAGTTTCACAATTCCAATTTTAGGTAGCCTTGATCAATAATACAATATAGGTTAAATACAGAATCACCATGTAAAATTCCTGGGAAAAGCTAAAAATTCTAAACTTATGTTTTGTGTACTGATGTAGCATCAAAGAGGTTAAAAACGAGTCTTGAGGAACCAGTGGGTTTCCCTAAAGAAAACGGTACAAATTCTAGTAAAAATATCAGGCAGTAAATCACCACATAGGCATTTGTAGCACGAATAACAAAAACCCAGAGACAGATACGGGGTTCAAGCTGAAGACCAGAAAAGCAAAGCAGTCAACTACTAGAGAGACCTTTTACCTCTACCAAATCTTCAGACCAAAGGGATGAGGTCCTGACTCCACGAATCCTCAGACTCCACACCACACTGAGTGCCTGTCCCCCTTTATAATCCTCTCTCTGCCCAGCCATATCGCTCCTGTCTCTACCTCCCTACTGCTGGGATTAAAGGCGTGGATCCCAAGTGCTGGGATCATCTTTGTATGAGATCTGTTTCTCTTTTAGACAGATTGGATCTATGTAGCCCAGGGTGGCCTTGAACTCATAGAGTCTCCTGAGTCCTGGGATTAAAGGTGTGTGCCATCACTCCCTGGTCTGTATGGCTGACTAGTATGACTGCTTTGCCCTGTGATCTTCAGGCAAGCTTTATGTATTAAAGCACAAATAATATACCACTATAGGCTTGGCCCATATAGGGTTCCGAGATTCCCGTCAGTCCATCCTCTCGCTCTGGCTTCTCCGAGATGTACGCCCTTACATTATCCTTCAGATTTATGAATACCAGCTAAGGGTAGCCTTCCTTAGCAACTGAAAAAAGTTAACCCAGGAGAAATAACTTCTTAGTTGTAACTTAACCTTGCCATTAAATTAACACCATGGAAATGTTGTAGTTCAGAAAGCTGTTTCTTACCCTAAAAGATGACTTTTAGTGGGATTTTTCATGTTTATATCTCTGGAAATCTTTATTACCAGGGCTTTCTCCATAATAGTTCAACAGTATTAACATGTGTCTGATTTCTGAGTTCTGCTGAGTCATTCTTTACCGGTTATCACACCACTCAGACATGCAGTGTAACAGAGTAGACTATTTCATTTTAATGCTCAGAAGTTAGCAATTTATGAAAATGATCTAAAGTTGATTGTGGCCATGTTACCCAGCTGAGAAACTGAAAACTAATTTTTGTGCTTTATGTGAGTGCTGTGGTATGGTGTGCAGCAATCTGTTGATTTTTCGAAAGGTGTCATGTTTTCATTTCCCACAAAAGTGAGATTTTAAAAAATTGAAATCATGATGTCACACTAATATCATTCTTTCTTTTCTCTTTTTAGGATCCCATTGTTAACTTTGAACTCCCAATTCACTTGGAGAAATGGTTTCCTCGCCATGTAATAAAGACCAAGCGGGAAGATATTCGAGAGCTCATTTTGAAACTTCATTTGCAGCAACAGAAGGGCAGCAGTAGTTAGTTAATCTGTGCAGACATGGCTCATGCTCTCTAAATTTCCTGGCAAGCGGCTTACCGGCATTGTGTCAGCTTAGAGAGAAGAAAGTAACTTGCAGTAGTTCATAAATTGTTGAAATGTATATGGTATCTTGTTTGAGTCGTTGGGCTCTCACAGCTGCAGGTGTCATAGAAGCACTTACAGAAATTAAAATTTCATAAATATATTTTTATGATTAAATATGCTTGGATTATGCAATAGCGTATGTAATGTGGGAATGTTTTCGTAAGTAATAAACCTATGTGATCTGTACTTCCACATGACTGGGTGTTGATGGGAGGTGGGTTCTCCCTGGTGCCAGCCCCAGTACTTGTCAGATTTGTTGGCAAGTCACATCATATTGTAACTCTGTTCTTTGCAGCTCAAGCATGCAGTATGAATACTGTGTATTTTTTTTTAAAAAGAACTTAGTATCAAGGCTTCAGAAAATGCCATTCACGGCATCCCTTCTGTATAGTATGAAAAAAAAGGAAAACCATTAGATACAAATTTACCCTTTCAAAGTGGCAGCTTATTATTCTCAATTGCTAAATGCAATTCCACCCCCCCTGACTGTCCCCTCCCCCACTTCTTCACATGTCACAGGTAGAGGACTGAGAAGTGAGTTTGTTTGTTCAGATAAATGTGGAACACACTTTAAAGTACCAAATAAGTTTTTAAAAATTATGTAGCTAAGCTTTGTTAATTTGAGGTATAGCTATATAAATATTCATTCCTACATTACCCTAGAATGTGTGTATACAGTTTCTATAAAAGATAAAATTGGTGTCCTCATAATTTTAACAGAGAAAATACTTTTAAACTTCTATTTATTATTTAGAACCAAATATTAATTTTATAGTTTGGTTACCCATGATTCATCTGCAAAGCCAGATTTCTCATTTCTTTTTATATTTTTAAGTTATAGTTTTAAAGATTATGATCCCTCAGGGATCTCACTCATACAGCACCCAATATTTTATTAAATATTCAGGTAACAGTTCTACTGAATTTATGTGATGATGGTAGTATTATCTAGTAAGCACTTTAGAATCTTATGCTATCAGAAATATTTTTAGGGAGATACGATCATATTGTTTTCTCAGATAATGGGTTTTAGAATATTATTTTAAACATCTCTTGGATTTACAGTTATAACTGTTGTAAAGCATTTGAAACAAAGTTAATTTAAGATAAAACTAAGAAGTCTGAAGGTTTTATTTCAAAATCAAGTGACTTGGGTTGCCAGTTAGCCTTAGTGTCGTCCTCAGATTCAGCTGGTCTTGTCTCTCTTTGCACTGTTCAGGATACATGGCTTTGGAGATTTTACATGAAAGTGCTTATTAACTGCATATTTCATTCCCAACTTATGTATGTTGGCGAGAAAACTTTTTTTAAAGTGGCTGTTAATTGTTTTGTACATCTAATTTTGGAAAGCAAGTGTATAAGAGATCTTGTAATTTCTGACCTTTTCTGTTTGTGTGTTTTTCAAAGATACCACTCTCCTTCATCATGTTTTGGAGACTGTTTAAAATTTGTTTTCCTAAATTCATGTAGAAATAATGGTTTGAGGATGTCAACATTTTATATTAAACATGTTTTCAATTCATTAAATTGAGGAGTAATCTTTTCTTAAATATGAAACACTGCTAGAAATGGGTGATATTATCAACTCTGTGATGGGTAATAGTTAAATCACTTCCTGTGGTGGTGGATAACAGTCAAAACTCTAAAAAAGTACTGTATAAAATTACCTCAGGATGGATATGGGAGTATATAGGAAACATAAATATTTATGTTTATTATGCCAGAATTGTATTTTTAACTATTGTGTACTGCATATACCATGTAATTGGATGTTTAAATTATTTTTTTTCACATTTTAGCAGGTGTACAGTTAATTTGAATGTCTTTTTGTTTAAAGGAAAATAATACTTCAAGTTGAGCAACTTAATTAGATAAGTGTTGCCCCAATCCAGAACACTCCCAAATCTGAAGTGTTCTGAGCACCAGCATGCTATGACAAGTAGAAAATTCCATTCTTACCTATGATGGGTGGCAGTCAAAACACTAAAATATTGCTTACAATTAGCTCAGCATATGTATGAAGAGTAGATATGAAACATACATGAATATCATGAGTAGATTTGACCCCTTCCCTCAAGATAGAGCCAGGCATTTCCAGATATTCTAAGATCCAACATGCAATTCTTCTGCTCCTGGTATGTCCCATGATACCCAGCTCCCATAACTGCTAATAGCCAGCAGTACACGTGAGAAAATGCACGCCGGGGTCATAGGGCTCAGTGGGTAAAGGCATTTGCTGTGTAAGCCTAGTGTGCTAGTTTGCTTTCCGTTGCTGTGGTAAACACGATGACCAAACCACCTCGGGGAGGAAAGGGTTTACATCATCGTTCACTTACAGGTCACAGCCCCTGAGAGAAAGATAGCAGGACAGGAACTTGAAGCAGAAACCATGGACGAACACTGCTGGTTCAGTTCCTCTGCCAGCATTTTGCTAGACACACAAAAGACGAACTTTTTCCTTTTTGAAAGCAAATACTTACTTTTTATAATACTTGGTATTTATTATCTGAAAGTTTTATACATTTGGGTTTTATATCCATTTACTGTTACTCTCTCTCTTTTTTTTTTAAAGATTTATTTATTATGTATACAACATTCTGCCTCCATGTATACCTGTGTGCCAGAGGAGAGCGCCATATCTCATTACAGATGGTTGTGAGCCACCATGTGGTTGCTGGGAATTGAACTCAGAACCTCTGGAAGAGCAGCCAGTGCTCTTAACCACTGAGCCATCTCTCCAGCCTCTGTTACTCTCTTCTAATGCCTGTAGCAAGCTTTCTTTGGGGCCTCAACCAGCTCCCAAATCCTGACATGAAGACTTAGTTATGAATTAGTTCCTTACGAATGTTTGGTCTTATGCTTGTTTCACTAGCTCTTTCAACTTAAATTATCCTTTTTCTTTTCATCTGTGTTTGCCTCGGGGCCTTTTACCTTCCTTTTCTTCTGTTTTGTATATCTTACTTTTCTGCTGTCTCCACGGCTGGCTGACAACTGTCCCTAGGACTGTCCCTCTCTTTCTCCCTTCTCTCTCCAGCCTAGATTTCTCCTCCTACTTATTCTTCGCCCACCAGCCCTGCCTATCCCTCCCCTACTCAGCTATTGGGCATTTAGCTTTTTATTAAACCAATCAGGTGCCTTAGGCAGGCAAGGTGAAACAAATACAATGTATCTTTCCATATTTAAGCAATTACAGCATAAACAAATGTAGCACACTTTTACACAATTACAGTAATAGTCCTCAACATAAGCAAAAGTAACACATATTTGCATAGTTAATATTCCACAGCAAATGCTCACAGTGATGTCCCCTTTGTTACCCAACTTCATGCCCTTTTTGTTGTTTATTAAGAATTCTCTGGTCTAATTACTGCTTCCTGTTGGAGCATGGATGGTGGGGGCCATCCACTGGGGCATAGGCCTCTTTTTCATTTAGCTTTTTTTATTTGTTTAGCTTCTCATTACTGCCTAGGCCCACCTCCCAGAGGTGGTACTGCACACAACAATGGGCCTAGCCCTCCCTCATCAGTCAGCAGTCTAGATAATTCCCCAAGGGTCTCAGGTCAGTCTCATCTGGGCAGTTCCTCAAATGAGACCCCCTCTTTCCAAGTGACTAGTTTGTATGAACTTGACCATAAAAACTAACCAGGACGCATAGTGACCTGACTTTGGTTCCTGGAACCTGTGAGAAGGTGGGAAGAGATGGCTGACTTTATGTTGTTCTCCAGCCTCCACATGTAGCTGTGCCCTGCTCACCCACACACGTTATGTACACGTGCACACATAGATGCATACGCTAATCATAAATTAAGAAACGAGCTCTTCCGTTTTTGAAAGCAAACATTCGTTTCTGGACAGATAAACAAGTCTAATAATTTGGTAAAAATAGAGTTTCTCTGAGAGTGGGTGAAGCTTTGTTAGCGTAGAGTATTGGTGAGAGGCAACAGACAGTGAAACGCATGCTAATGGCCAGAGATTATTTGTAGAGTAGATAACAAATTTTAATTTAAAACTCTTGAGATTGGGGTGGAGGGATGAGTTTTTTGTTTGATTTTGTAAGTCCTCTTCAACCAGATAGTGCCTGGGAAAGTTTTAAACGTCTTAGAAATCACCTTTTATTTATTTATTTATTTATTTATTTGGAGGGGAAGGTCAGGAAGGGAAACGCCTCAGTGTGTCATCCTGTTCCAGCCTGTTTGTCTATCCTCCATTCTCCTTCCTCCTTCGCAGTACGGAACTACTCACTCATGCTGTACTTCTGCCCCGTTAACTGGCATATTTCTGTGGGATTTTGTAAACGCTGCCCATCACATGTCATCGTGTGTCATCACGTGTCAGAAGACAAGGTTCTTTGTATATGAGGCCTCCTGTCCCCGTGGCCTGTGTTTATTCAAATGATCTCATCTGTAAAATTGTATTCTTTTCGGGGGGCTGGAGAAATCAAATGGTCAAGAAGACCTCAGATGAAGATGTACTTTACTTAAAGTTACCATGGTAACAACAGTGTGCCGTATTTTTCAACAAGGTATATGTGGAACCAGGTAATGGACTATTGTTTTGTGATGTGAATGCCACTTTGAAGTCCAAGTCAAAGCTGAATGCCTGGTTTGGTTTTGCTTCTGAATAGGTTAATCATTCTCATGTGTTCATTTTAACTCGATTTTCGACGTAATTTGTAACTGCAGCACTTCTAGTCCCAAGCAAGTGATGCCTAATCTAAGTCTGTTATCCAACATTTTGCTAGACACACACTGGTGTGGGAGGTCTTTCTGTATATGTGTTGCTTTTATAGGTTAATGAAGAAATAAGCTGCTTTGGCTTGTGACAGGGCAGAATAGAGCTAGGTGGGAAAACTAAACTGAAAATAGGCGGAGTCAGAAGCCATGGAGCTCCCAGAGGAGAAAGAGGTGAGCCAACAGCTGGAACCTTGCTGGTAGGCCACAAACCTCATGCTACGGTTCCACCTGGTGGCTCCATGGCTTCTCCCTAACTTTGCCTACTCTCTCTAAATCTCTTTCAGCCTGGCTGTACTCTATCTAGCCATTGGCTGAAAGCAGCTTCTTTATTCATTA
>NC_022010.1:66207699-66213995 GCF_000317375.1 Microtus ochrogaster
TCCCTCTCATCTCGCTTCATGACCTCTTTTTATGTTGTTGCTGTTGATCGATAGCTCCCTGGTCTAATTTAGTGTTTCCCATGTCAGCATGGATATGGGGGCCTTCTACTGGGGCATTGAAAGTCTACTAGTGGCCATACCCCAAAGGAGAGTGACATTTCCCCCAGCAGCCAGCCACCAACTGCTAGTAGCTCTTTCACCAAGGGTGGGATCTCAGGGGTCTGTCCCCATTCATGCTAGTATTCTGGTGATTATTCATTTCCAAGTAACACTTACATTGCTACTCCTGTTTCTAAAACGCCTTTTGTAACACTTACTCTCAAAGAATAATCACACAGAATAATTCATCCTTCTGTTCCTAGAAATTTGTATAAAAGTTTGATTATGTTTATCCCACGTACACATGGACTACAAGGCCATCAAATGCTGGAAACATTCTGCATTTGAGGAGGTTTTTCTCAGTTTAAGTACAGCAGTGTTTTCCAGACTGCCTTGGTTTTCAGGAGCTTTTCATTCTTTGGAGTAGGATAACAAAAACAATAATTCCCACCAGTATTTGTTAATTGAGATGTGTTCCTGTGTTCGCAATCATCAACAAATATTTAAGACATAACTTTTCCCCTCTGATTCAAGTTCTCACGTTTCTTAGCCCTACTAATATTTTACAGGTATCACTGTGCAATCCAGCTTCTTAGAAGGGCCGGAAATATTTATTTGAGGCTGTCACATAATTGATAAGCTCTCCCCGTGCCATGAGAACATTGACAGCGACACCGTTAAGGGACACAAGCTTTAGATAGTATTTTTTTTCAAAAATTTCACCAGAATATGTAAAACTAAATTAATTTTTTAAAAATAGTAACCCCAAATTCCCACAGGGATTTTTTTTTTTGGTTAACTTTGTTGCTTTCTATTTGCTTAGGTAGATGAAAATCTTTACTAGTAAAGAATTCTATATGATTCCATTTGGTGGAGGACACCATTTGTCGACTAAGAGTTCTTTATGCTCATGGTGAATATCCTGAGAATGCCGATCTAGGCTATGTTGAACTCTTTTATCCCAAGAATATGCTGTTATTTCCTCAGGGCACAATGGGAAGGCCACTAAGAAAAACTGTTCCATCAGAAGTAGTCAGCTCTAACCAACTTGACGACAGTTGTTCTAGGGCACGAGGCCATGGAAACACCTCACTGTCCACAGAACCCCATGAAAACAGCCCCTAAAATTCTTGGTAGATACTTTCTCCCTGCTCTTTTGCTCGTTCTGGCTTTTCCATACTGCTTCGAAAAAAGTTGTCTTTCTGCCTGTTTCTGTCACGGTGAACTCTTCCACTGCAATGTCACTACCGTCTCAGATGGCAGGGACTTCATGTTTGATAGAAAATTTGGCAACAGTTATTTTTAACATAGTTTATGCTGTATGCTCAATATTTGCCAGGCGGTATTTTAAGTCACGCTGTGTGGGTAAAATGAGTTGATCTGTTAATTCTCTCGGCAGCTCCCCCATGGGCCCCCCTTTATTATTCTTGACGATGTACAAGGAAGAAGGCAAAGGAAGTGGTTACAAAGGATTTTCTTCTATGCAGGAAAATGAGCATTTGTGGCTTACAGGGCTCTGTCTTAGGAAAACACAGAGAACATGTAAGTCTACCACGCCTGAGCACGGAGTCAGAGCCTTGGGAGGAAAGGGGCCCGTGAAGCACACTGCAAATGCAGGGCTTGTTGAGGGAGGCGGGACTTACTAAGGCGCTTAGGTGGCTAGATTAGAATTCTCTCTTCCCATCTGTCCTAATTAGCTTACCTCCCTGTTTCCATAGTGTCCCTATTAAGTCAGAAAAGAATCCAGAGCTACTCTGAAAGGACGAGTTTTATTTTATTTTATTTTATTTTTTTTAAACTTATGTCAATTGACAATGGTTTTAGAGTGGTTGCTCACTCTCAGACATAAACTTTTAACTGCAAGCCTTTTTCTTGTGGACATTTGTTAGTGGAAACCTCCAAACTCCGGGTGCTCATTTTGTCATCTCATTTCTTTGGTTTTGGCCTAAGTGATTATGTTTCTTCTTTTAGGGAAGATTTCTCTGGGTATTTTGCTATTTTTTCTGGCAGGAGGAAATCTTGTATCATTCTCAGGTAATTCAAAACTAATACTTGTTTTCTTGGGGACCTTTAATATAGTCAAAATAGTAATATTCGACATTGCTGTTGTTGTTGGACAATATGACTATTAATCTTTACCATTGCTTTATTGAACTGCTTTAGATTTAGAAATCATCTCCCATGATTTGGGTAATAATTCCTAGTTCAAACCTTACACCCTTGCGTTGAAATTTGGTGTGTACTTAAATTTAAAACCAATCTTGAATTAAAGGATTACTAGCTAGATGGGAAGAAGCTTGAGTACGTCTTCCTTCGATGTACATGCAGGTGTTTCGAGCATTGTCTTAAAGGTTTAACTGAAGCAGATGTCTGCTTGTCTCTATTTGTGCCTTTTGTCCTGCCTCTCCTTCCGGGAAGCCCCGGGGTTCTGCTCCCAGGCCTTTCTCTGTAGTAACAGACCATCTTTTCTGCAGAAGTGATACAAGAACCCACGCGTGCAGTCTCCCTGCTCTTGCCTGAGCAGTCCGTTGACCCTTCCCTGCCTCCCAGACACAGGCAGCTTTTGGAGCCCACAGAGGCAGAGAGCAGGTGGCTGCTTAGAAGGCGGAGATCGATTCTGTTCCCAAATGGGGTCAAAGTTTGCCCCAATGAAAGCGCTGCGGAGGCGGTGGCCAGCCACGTGAAGTATTTTAAAGCCCGAGGTAAGCAGCTAGCCAAACCCTTGGACTCCTTTATGACATTCAACCATCACAATTGTTGTGCGCTTTTATAGTAAGAAGGTGATAATGAACCAAATATTAGTGAGAAAAGGACTAAATCATGTTGATATAAATTGAGAGAAAAGTGTAAATTATTGTAATGGGAAATATCTAATTTTTTTTAGTATATTTGAAAGCACTACTGTGTTACTGGATATATTAAATATATTTTTTAAAATTTTTCATTGTGGTAATTTGCCTACATATACCCACAGCACATATTTAGAAACAAAGACTCCCGTGCTTTCCTACTTATTTTATAGATGGAAATATAACGGGCTTCTTGACTGTGTACTTTGGACATGCCAGAGATGACTCTTCTCTCAAGGGTCTCACCTGGCTTTTGTCTCATTGATTAGGCAATATGATCCTGGATTCATATCTTCTGCCATGTGAATTCACACTATGTTTCTTACACTTGCTAACGTTGCTTAATTGGACATTGCCGTAGACATTTGAAGGATTTATCAAATTTTGCTTTTTATGTGTTCAACAGCCAATAAAAAAGTGCTATTATATGAATGTGATGTTACTAAGCTAAATGTAGAGGTTGATTATGAAATGATTGCAAACATCAGGACTGCCCTATTAAACACTCATCCATTTGTTTATTGAGCACTCACTATTTCCCCCGATACCAGTTTGTACAGTTGTCTTCCTCAGCTGCTACTTCATTATCTTAGCTTTCTGTCCCTCGACATTCTCTTCTACACTACAGTTTTTAAAAAAATAAAAATTTAATGGCAGTGAAAACATGTCATATATGTAGTGTTTTATGTTAATATAACATGGCACAGTGTTTTAGTAGCCCCTGTGAATATGCTAGTCTTGATTGTATTTGAGGTTATTTACTCAGGAAAAGGCTCTTCTCTTCCTTTTTCTTTCTCTTTTTTTTTAACATGATGGAGTTTTTTTTCTCTGAGTAACAGCCCTGACTGTTCTGGAACTTACTTTGTAGACCAGGCTAGACTCAGAGACCCGCCTGTTCTGCCTCTCAAGTGCTGGGAGTAAAGGTGTGCACCACCACTCTTGACCTGGCTCTTCTTTCATTTGTTAAAAGGGAATCGTAGACCTAGAAGTATTGTGTAGGACCCTAGGTTGAAAGTGAACTTGCAAAGTGACTGAGGACATGAAGGACCAGAGAACGGCAGTGGGTTATGTATCTAGGTGATTTACACTGCCTGGATTTTAACTTTAAATGGCTCAGAATATGCAGCTGTCTCAGCTGTTCGTTCCACAGTAAAGAGGAAGGGCCAACCATTAAGGAATCTACTTCTGTTTTGTGATTATTTTGCTATCATTTTTATAAAGTCAGGAAGTACTGCTAAAAATAAGAGGTCAACAAAAAGAAAAATGAAACATCCTTGAAATAATGAATTCAAAAATACAGGTGCTGTGATTTGGGTTATTGAAAAGAAACCCTGAAAATATACATACAAGTAACATTATACATACTAAACAATTGTACTTATGTATTTGGGAATATACACATCTCTCTCTCTCTCCCCCTCCCTTCCTCTCTCTCTCTCTGTGTATGTGTGTAACAACAATTAATGAAAAAAAAAGGCTATGAACTTGAATTAAAGAGAGCAAGGAAGGGTATATGGAAATATGGAAGTATTTGGAGGGAGGAGAGGGAAGAAGGGGGAAATGATAATTATATTGCCCTCTAAAAAAATAAAAGAAATGATTAAAAAAATAGAAAGAACAGGGACCTCAGAAAAGTAAGTTAAACTATGGCATTATACTATGGTTGTTATTATGATCATAGTATAAAACAATACTTTACCTCTTATGCTTTTGAAAACTGGGGAAGGACTGGGGATAAGGCCCAGTGTTAAGTGCAGATTGCTCTTCCAAAGGACCATAGTGATTTATGTGGTGGGTCCCAACCAACTGTAACTCTATTCCCAGGAGATCTGGTGCCCTCTTCTGGTTTCCCTGGGCACCAGGCACACAGGAGGTGCACACATTCCATGCTGGCATTTGGTCTGGTTTGGGCCTGCACAGGTTTATTGCATGCTGCCACAACCACTGTGAGCTCCTGTGTGCAGCTGCTTTGCTCTGCCAACAACATAATGTCTCCTTGTAGTCATTTTACCACCTCTGGCTTTTTTCCCCCTTTCCATAATGATCCCTGAGCCTTGGAGTTTTGCAATACATCTGTTCCTTTAGGCTAAGCAATCACTGCTGGCATTGCCATTGCTCATGGTTATCCTCCAGACTCCACGGTCACACCTATTACTGAACACACCACACAACTGAATCATAGAACATGACAGAATCAAGCTGGTACCACCTGGACACTTCATCCCTTCCTATTCAGCTTTCATAGTGCTGGACAGTGCTATGCACACTATCGGAAGAAACAGGAATCATCAGTCTTAGCCACCATGCAACAGACTTCCTACACTATCCTGCTGTGGGAACTCTGTTCCCAGACATCCCCACTGGTGCAATAGTGGCATGAACATCATGGGAGCAATCAACTACTTTTTGTTTCCTTGTTTTTTGTTTGTTTGGAGACAGGGTTTCCCTTCATAGCCCTGGCTGTTCTGGATCTTGCTCTGTAGACCAGGCTGGCCTAGCCAATCACTTTCTAATGCACTTTAAATCTCACACCAAAAGATGGAACCCATACCTGGCACCATTATAAGGTTAAGCTATGGCCGGACACATCATAGGCCCCAGGGAGAACCTATTACTATTATGCTACTCCATGGGCACAGTGATTGACCACTTCTGATGGCTCACCTTGATACTAAGAGCTAGATACCATCTTTCAACCCTCATCTGACAAGCTTCTAACTGCAGTATATGTGGGTAACACAGAGACCCACGACTGACAAGGGACAAAGAATAAGATATGCAGATGCCAAAGAATTTTTTATTCAAGTAAAGAATCTACAGAATGGAACAAACATTAGCTAGTTACATATAGATATGTAACAAAGAATTTAGATCTAAAATATATAAAGAACTCAGAACTTCAAGCAAGAAATCAAATAGCTGAGCTGGGCCAAGAGGTACATGACTTTAATCCCAGAAGTCAGGAGGCAGAGGCAGGTAGAACTCTGTAAATTAGAACGATATGAAATGAAGGCACAGCTTACCAGAATCACCACGGTGCTGCAAAGACAGCTCGAAGAGGCGAGGTACATTTGCAGGAAGCACGCGGACGAGCCATCCTTACCTACTGGGAAGAACAAGTCGACATCTTCCCGGTGGCCATGGAGGGTATGGGAACTCAAAAAGCTGGGTGTGGTTCTATTTGCTTAAAGCTTCTTTGCAGGAGTAATGTAGGATGGGCTGAAGCCGTCCATAATTCTTTCATGATGTATAGCACTGCCAGGTTAGGAAATAAGAATGTAGGGCAGTCGGTTAAAACTTGAATATCAGCTGAACAACAAATGATTATTCTAGTGTTAGCGGGACCCA
>NC_022010.1:66216677-66227077 GCF_000317375.1 Microtus ochrogaster
AAATTTTCTTTGTCTTTGGATCTCTCTTTACTGTATATCTCTCTTTTTTTCTGACCACACAAGCCTTTAAATTATTGAGCAATATGGGTGGGATTAAAACCATGGCTTTGGCAGCTAGATCCAGCCCATTCCTTAGCTTTCCAGCCTCATGGCTGAGGTACCGGCTATAGCCATGTTTACTGCCACAACTCTATGGCATTTCAAGGTCCCTGCCAGCAAGCGAGCTTCCGCAGCCTGTGCTTGCAAACGCACGAACTGCCTGTGTAAAGGAGTCAGAGTTTGCCCTGGCAGGACAGCCCAGAAAAAGCCGGCATTTTTAAACGGTGCAGCTTTTTTTCCTGCTATGGCTGAAAAACGAAAAGCATGCGTTCAGCTTTTCATCAACACTGTTTAAGTGTTTTGTGGCAGGACCTCTTAATGAGCCGCAGGGTTTTGCAGCTAAAGCTGAGTCAGGAAGCCTCTCTTAGATTAGAGCGCTTGCTTGCCTCTAGCAAGCAGAGTAGAACCAAGAAATGGCAGCTACCAAGAAAACATGCTTTACTCTTTCCCAAGCTTTCTCTGGCTTTCAGTGGATTCAGTTGTCCACACGTTGGACGCCATCTGTTGTAATACATCTCATATTAATACAGTACATTTGCTACAATCGATAGTCCAACATTGGCGCATTATTAACAAATCATAGTTTACACTGGAGTTCACTGTGGTGTGTATTCATTGGGTTTTGGTAAAGGTATGATGATGTTTACCAACAATTACAGCGTTCTTCAGAACAACTCCACCTATTCATTGCCCTCCTTCCCAACCCCCGAGGAACACTCATTTTTTCACAGTCCCCATACTTTTGCCTTTCCACAAATTTTATTGGGCTCATACAGATTAGTTTTGTTGATTTGGCAGTGTGCATAATTTTAGTGCTTTGAAATCTCATTTTGAAATAATAATTGAATAATATTCCATTGTGTGGATTTGCCAGAGTTTATTTTCCATTCTTCTGCTGAAGGCCATCTTTATGACCTCCAGGCTTTGGCAAGTGTAAATAAAGCCATTTCAAACATGTTCATACAAGTTCTTGTGCAATCACATTTTTTTCTTTGCTTGTGTGGATGCCAAGGAGTGCACCTGAACTGGACTTGTTTCTTTTTTTGTATAAAAATGAATGACTATTATCTCCTGTTTTCAAGCATGAGTTGTGTTTGCTGGAGAGTGACTACTCAAAGTGAACATTTTCTCCCTGGCTTCAGTGTGCCCTCAACCTACAAGCCCTGAGGAGTTCCAAATGCTCCTTTAAAAATGTCCAATAAGTTTTCCAAAGAATAGATCACATTCATTTGCATTTCTGCATTTTACCCAAAAACCTCCTGGCTCTTTTAAAATGTCATTTTCTCTCTTTTATTTTTCAAAAGCTTGTATTCTTTGAAAACTTCATTAAATGTACTTTGACCGTATTATTCCTCCTCAGCTTCTCCCAAATCCCCCAATTCTCAATTTACCCAATCTCATGTTCCTTCTCTCTTAAAAAAACCCAAACCAAAACCCCTCAAGTTCACTACTCCTGGCTATGAGGCCTGTCCTGGAACGGGGTTGGTATACCAGATGGCACTCTATTGAAGAAAACTGACTTCCCCTCACACCAGCAAATGAATGCTAATAGCTCTGAGCTAGAAGCAGGACTTTGTTCTGATCTCCCTCTCTATGCTGGGGTTCTGTCTGGCTTGTGCATGTCTTATACATGTTATTACAGCCATGTGTTCATATGTGCATCTGCATGTTGTGTTGGGAAGCAGTTTTCTTGAAGTCATCCACCTCTTCCGGCTTTAAGTCATTATGCGTCATTTTACTGCAGTGTCCAAAAGCATCATCTTTTGAAAAGCTGACTTCAGTTTAAAAAAAGGAGCTTAAAACTGCAGTGTTTATTAATAAAACAGATTCAACACAGTATATATATATTTTTAAGTTTTAATTTTTTTCCATTAAAAAATTTACATTTCCTCCCCTCCCATTCCTCTCCCGCTCCCCCCTCCTCCTCCTCCCTCCCCCTCCCTCCTTAAGAGAGGGCAGGGAACCCTGCCCTGTGGGAAGTCCAAGGCCCTCCCCCCCTGCATCCAGGCCTAGGAAGCTTTGCATCCAAATAGACTAGGGTCCCAAAATGCCAGTACATGCAGTAGAAACAAATCCCAGTGCCTTTATCAATGGCTTCTCAGTCAGCTCCCATTGTCAGCCACATTCAGAGAGTCCAGTTTGATCGCATGCTTGTTCAGTTCCAGTACAGCTGGATTTGGTGAGCTCCCATTAGATCAGGAACACTGTGTCAGTGGGTGTACCAACCCCTCCCGGTCCTGACTTCCTTGCTCATCTTCTCCCTCCTTCTGCTCTTCAACTGGACGTTGGGAACTCAGTCTGTTGCTCTGATGAGGGACAGAGACCCTCATCAGATCAGCACAGTGTATTAAATCTAACTTTCATTTTCATAAGACATAAACATGGAATAAAAAACAAACAAGGAACATGTTCATTAAGAGGTGAGTTAATGCCCCTTATAAAGGACTAGTTGGGGAGTACAATTTTTTATTCAGAACTGAAAAGTTTGAACAGGATGTTTTTAGCTGAATGCCATCCTCATGACCCTCCAGAAAAGATGATATGGCCAAAAGTGTTTCAGAGAAATGGGAGTGAGTTGTCCCATGATCATCATGAGAGCCACAGAACATGTTACCCTTTTCTACACATCTCTCCCTACTTTCCAGTGTGCCAGGAAGCCATCTGGGAAGCCTTCAGGACGTTTTGGGATCGACTTCCTGGGCATGAGGAATATCGTTACTGGATGGACTTGTGTGAGGCCGGAACCACAAGCGTATTTGAAATGGGCACACAGTTCAGTCAGTCTATGGAACATAGAAGCTTAATCACGAAGGTAAGTGTCGCAAGGAAGAGAGAAATTGTTAAATTGTTGTAGGCATCGTTGTACATGGCTAAAGGAAGAAAAGATAACATGGTTTAAGGTTTCTGAGTGAGCTGCCCTAGGGTAGAGCTTAGTCTTATATCCCTAGGTCTTGCCTTTCATAAGAACACTGTTAATGCAGAAACAGCCGCAGCCTTGTTTATAGATGTAAATGTATCAAAAATAATGTTATGCAAAAATTCAAAGATAAGGACTGTGTGAGTTAAACTTTATTGCCACATTGCTTTATATGTTCATTCAGAATGGATCCTAGTCATTCTAAGTAAGTTAGAGGATATAGTTTATTTAGCACATGTAGTGAAGTATGAATGTGGTTTTAGTTCAATTTGTTTTATTTGTGTGTATGTATGTGGACGTGCATACATGTGCACACACATATGCCATGGCAGACATACGGAGGGCAGAATTCAACTTCTTGGAAGCCAATTTTCTCCTTCCACCTTGTTTTTGATGCAAGGTCTCTCTTTTAATTTTTTGCTTCTGCACAAAATAAATGAACTTCCGACTGATTCTTCTGTTTCTCTCATCCTGCCTTGGGAATCTTGGGGTTACAGATGCAGACCACTGTACGCGGCTTTTCAAACACGAGTTCTGTATTAGTCAGGGTTCTCCAGAGGGGTAGATCTTCTAGAATGGATCTATATATTAAAAGAGGATTCCTAGAGTGACTTACAGCCTGTGGTCTGGCTAATCCAACAATGGTTCTCTGCCACCAGTAAGTTCAAAAATCCCGTAATTGTCCAACATGAGGCTGGACGTTACAGCTCGTCTCTATGTTAGAATCTCAAAGAAAGAGTTTCTAAAACCAGTGAAAGAATGCTTCAGCAGCAGGACAGATAAGCTTGCCAGCAAGAGTGAGGGGAAACAGGCAAGAAACCAAGCCCTTCCTTCTTCCATGTCCTCTTATATGGGCCGTTACCAGAGGGTGTGGCTCAGAGTTAGGATGGATTTTCTGACCTCAAATGAGCTGGATTTAAGGTCGGTCTTCCTAACTGAAGTTTTTCTAAACAAAAAAAATCCCTCACAGGTTTGTCCAGCTGTATGGGTTTTAATTAATTCTAGACATAACTAACTTGACAACCAAGATTAGCTATTATAGGGTCCAAGGATCCAAATCAGGTCATCTGGTTTGCAGGACACATGATTTTACCTGTTGAGCCATCTTGCCAGCCATGTTTGCTATGTTTTATTATCAGAAATTATAGAAATTATTTAATGGATATTTGTTGAAATAAAATTATAAAAGCAATAGCCACATGTATTTTTCTATTCCCTGCAATCTTTGAAGTTTATGAATATCATTTTCAAGTACTGGCTGCAAATATTACATACTGAAAATAATTGTTGGATGAATACAAAACCAGTTGTTTAAGTAGGTCTGAAAAATTATTATTAAACGAATAGCTCTGAGTTATTTTTCTTTGATCCTTATGAAATAAGAGTGTATCTAAAAGAAACAAGATGAATCATCACATTTTTTCATTTTTAAATTTTATTTCTAGTAAAGAAGATGTGCTATATTCTTTTAACATTTGGTTTTACAATGGTGATCTCATTATGTGGGAGAAAGTTGGGTAGGCGGATAGTTTACTAAACATGGGTGGACCAAAGACAGATTTTATAGGGTCATAAACATTTTGCAGACGTGCAAATTTTTTATGTGTTTAAAATGAACTCATCTATTTGCCATGGTGTGTCACAGTTCAAGTGAAGACACGGTGTCTGCCTTTTCTCTGTCATATTTATAACTGCTTCATTTTAGAAATTATGAAAATAGATGCATCATCCATGCCACCCATATTTTATAGCTAACGGACAGCAACCTTGCCGCCCAGATTTTATAGCTAACAGACAGCAACCTTGCCACCCATATTTTATAGCTAACGGACAGCAACCTTACAAGGTGTTATTCATTTTGTAAATAAAGACAATAAATATATTGCTTGCCCTTTATTACAAAATCATTTGTAATCCAGAACTATTTTTTTCCAAAATTTATATTTTTGGATATAAATATTGTTCAGCAGCACAGAGCGTGGTATCCTGTACAAGGCCCTGTGTTTGATTAGCAGCACTGCAAAAACAAAACAAAACTCTCAAAGCACGTTTTCCCCTGTATTATGGAGCTCCCATTCCAGTTGTTATTGATCCAAAAGACTTCCACAAAGAAAAGAATCATGTATCCATATTTATATCACCCCCATGTATTTCAAATTGTGCCCACAATATTGGATCAGCAACTAAAGCAAGAAATATATACAAGGGGTTATTAACTTAATAACAGAATTTTGTGATGTTACACTAAAATGTGTTGCTCACAAGTGGGACTTTAGTTTTAACTTGAGAGTCTAGGAAATACGCTTCAATGAATTCGTAGAGCTTGTAGGTTAGACAGGTGATGCTCTGTCTGGCTTGAGTCTAAAGGGGTAAATGTGAGTTGGCAGAAAAGGCGAGGTTGGACAGGCAGATGCAGGGAACAACACAAACTGTGTTTGTAGGGTATGGTTTAGGCCGGTGTAGTAGAGGGATATGCTAGAAATGACAGGTCAGACGGGAGGAGGGGAGAGTTTGAAGAGGCTTGGATTTGGCTCTGTGGGTGACGGGAAACTTCAGGGTTGTAAGGGGATAAGACAAAGGAGCTGGCTTAAAAGCTTGGTCTTAAAAATTCACATTTATTTATTTAGTATTTATTTATTTATTAATAAACTGTGAGAGTGAGAACAAGGGGGAACTATGGAACTTCTGTAGGAGTCAGTTCTCTCCTGCTATGTGGGCTGCCAGGATTGACCCCAGTCAGGCTTGGGGGGAAGGGCCTTCACCTGCTGAGTCTGGCCCAATTTTGAACTCTTAAAGGTTGTTTGAAGGGTTACTACAGAGAGTCAGTTGACAGAGAGACCAGGTAGGAAGCCACTGAGACTCCTAACAAGATCATGGGACAGAGAAAGAACATGATGGACAAAAGTAAAGAAATAGGATTTGTGGGGTTCTTGTAGCTGCCATTTTCTTTGGGTCACCAATCAGCTCCCAAATAAAGACACCAAGACTTATTATTAATTATGAATGCTTGGCCTTAGCTTAAGATTGTCTCACTAGCTCTTTTAGCTTAATTTAACCTGTTTCTATTCATCTATGTCTTGCCTCAGGGCTTTTTTTTTTAAAACCTTTCTTTCACTCTGTATGTCCTACTTTTCCGCTTCTTCCGTGTCTGTCTGTCTGGTCCCTGGTGTCTCCCTGACTTTTATTTTTCTTTCTCACCCCCTCCCCAGACTAAATTCCTCTTCTCACTTGCTCTCCCTGCTCAGAAGTGCTGTCTACACCTCCTCCCTTGCTATTGGCTGTTCAGAATTTTATTAGACCAAACAGGTGCCTTAGGCAGGCAAGGTAAAACAGCAACTCCTCTTTACATTATTAAACAAATACAATGAACATATATTTACATACTTAAACAAATATTCTACAACAGGCTGTGGCAGATTAGGTGGGAACAGGGTGGGATAATAGTGCTGGGAGCCTCCCATTCCCTAATGGGCATCAACAAGATCAGAGTTCAGGCAGGAAAGTCACTGTGTTCCTTGCAGATGAGGCAAGAAGGGTGAAGTTATTTTGAAACATTCATCTTAACTGCTCACAAGAAGTGTGCATGGTTTGATGTTTTCATATGAAGCAAAGGCAGTGGTCTGGGTTTTTAATTATAGGAATATTCACCGGCTTTGATGTACTGACTGAATGCATGAGGTGACAGATTATTTTGGGAGGGACCGTAGAGGAAGAAAAGGAGCAAATTACTTAATGATATCTCAGAGTGACTTAGGTAATTTTCTTTCCATTCAACAGATGAGAACACTGATCCTTTGAACCAGAAAGGACGTGGGGTGTGTGCTTGTAACTGAGAGGAGAAATGGGAACTTTAAACTAGACCTTCTGGATCCATCTTAATCTTCTGTACACTCTTTTTTTTTTTTTTGAAGTAAGAGTACACAGGAACATCAGGGCACATAAGCAGAGAGAATGCTAGGATGTTATAGAAACAAAAGTGACATCATCAGTACCTGCTGTTAGTATTCTGGCATCTGTGCTGGCCTGATTTTGGGGTATACGTCCTCAGCTGTAGCCACTAAGAGCACCTCCCGTGCACATTCGCCCTGCCCACCTCCTATCTCTCCCTCTTTCTCTGTCGTCTGTCTGTCTGTCTTTCTCTCTCTCTTCTCTTCTGCCACTCCTGTCCCCAGAGGCTGGTCTCCCTTCTCCCCTTCCCCCTTTTCCCATTCACTTTTCCCCAATAAAATAACCTCTCCACTGAACTCTGTCTCATAGCATCTTTCTCTCCTGCGCCACTTTTTAAAAACCACAACACCTGCATTCATGATTTGCTTGTCCTTAGAGATTAGTGGCCTAGCTTTTGCCTCGTAAGGGCATTGGTGACCTCTGTGGAGTAGATCTTATTCACTGTGCAATCACTGCTATTAACTCAGCCATTGTGTCTTTGTTTTCTTCAGAAGCTGGCTTACACGAAGGAAGCTGCAAGCAGGTATGTCTTTCCTCCTAATCCGACACCTGGCAACATAGGGGTGTCACATGAACGCCAACACTTACACTGCCGTTCCTTTTTTATGTCTTTTCAGCTCCTGCAAGCACCAGGCCTGTGGGTAAGTCCCAAATGCTGTTCCTCTGAGGCCATCTCCCTTCCCAGAGCACCACCAGAGCCACCAGGCTCACTTACTGTCTGGCCTTACCAGGAGCCTACTGGTTTCTTCCTGGATAATTCAATGGAAGTCTGCCTTCGCGAGAACAACCTGCTGCTACTGAGCTTAAGGCTAACACTGACACTAAAAAGGTTTATCTTAGAGAGGGTTAGGTTGTTAGATGCTTGGTAGTTGTTTGGATTATTTCATTGACTTTATGAGTATGGTCTTGAAAGGAAACAGTACACTGTAGATTGATCTGTTAGTGTGCTTCATGTCTGCCTATTAAGCAAAGGCCAGGATGATTTCTGGCTTCTAAGCAGTGGTTATGTAAAGCAGACTTCAAAAGGTGAGGATAGTGACTGTAGTTTAAATTCCAGTCATCTTCAGAATGTCAATAGTATACCAACGTGTGGGAGACTACATAGTAAATCACCAGTAAGTTAAAAATTAACTTAACACGCCAGGATCCAGACATCCAGCTTTGACAACAAAGTCAAGGCATAGTTGGAATATATACACAGGAGTTTTTGAACAGAACACAGGCAGGCAGGAGGAGAGTGAACTTTGTGGCCTCATTTATTTGTCTCATGATGCCACAGAGTCTGTGTTAAGATTTGAGATTAGGCATTGTGGAGGACCTATTTTCCCTCTTGGCCTGTTGGCTATAAGTCTATTTGTGAAACTTCCATCCTAATGACAGAGCTGGAGAAACCATCTTCTTCACATCCACAATCTGCTGGACCCAAGGTGCCTTACTTTGCTTCTCTTCTTCGTTCTATTGCCCAGTGCACATACATACTCTCTCTCTCCCTCCTCCCTCTCTTTTATTTTTGATTTTTAAAGTAATTTTTAAAGTCTTCTATTTTTAAAAACATTAAAACATTTATTCTTTGAGAATTTCACTGATGTATCACGCATAGCTTGATCATATCCTCTTCCCACTTCTGCCTCCAGCTCTCCCTGAATCCCCTCCAGCACACCCCTTTCCAGCTCTTGTTCAGTTCCTCCCCGCTGTCCAGTTAGTGCTGCTCATATGCACATGGGTGTGCGATCTTCTGCAGGAGCGTGGGCAGCTGCTGATGGCCACACCCTCAAAGAAAAATGAATATCCCTCTCCCCACAGCCACCATCACTCTTGCTTTTTAATTTCTTTCTCTTCTGTTTCCAATTACCTTTTTCTCTGCCTGTCTTCTCATAGTTCCCCAATTCCTACAACCAGTAAGCAGTTCTTTCAGTACAAAGTTTGCTAGTGGGTCTCTCTGCCTCTCACTGATCCACTTGCTGTGCACCAGCCAAATAGCTTTCAGAATAAAAAAGTTAGACCATGTCCCTCTTCTCTGCCAGACAAGTGACTAGCTACTTGCTGCTCTTCAAAGATCAAGATTAAGCTGCCTCACTCAAGTCTTCATAATCAGCCTGTGCTTAGCCCTCCAGATCAAGCTGTGTCTCCAAGTTATGGAGCATTTACTATATATTTTTTTCTTAAAAAATTATACAACAAATCAGAGTTTAAATAACTTCAGACAACCCAGCTAAGCAAGGAGTGCATTTTAGGATTTAAACCCACACCCATCTGAGTCTCAATATTCAGATTATAATCTCTGGTAAAATTACCTTCCACTCTGTAAAGTGTTTATTCTACCGTTTAATTGTCTCAGCAGCAACACAAACGAGGTTTGACAATAGTTCCCTCACATGAGCCTAAATAGGAAGAAAGTAACTTCAGGAGACCCTAAAGCCTGTCTCTACCTGTATAACCCACCACGCAGCCTTCAGCAGCCTTCTGTATAATCTCCTCAAGCAAATAAGAAATGTGCCTGGTTCCTTTCTACAGTCCTTGTGTACAGTCTTCTGGAGGGAAGAGGCTTTGATTTACAAGTTCTCATAGACTCTCCACGACCCAGCACTGAACATGAACATCCCAGTGTGCACAGCATATATTAATTTTGTTGATTTTGTTTAAGCAACCATACCAAAATCAGTATGTGTTTGTGTTGCTTTCTCTCTCTCTCTCTCTCTCTCTCTCTCTCTCTCTCTCCTGTGTGTGCGTGTGTGTGTGAATATACCCATACATGCACAGAGAGAGAAGGAAGATAGATTAACCATCAGAGTGACTTACATTATATTTTATTACTTCTGCATTGTGAAGTGGTCAAGTTGCCCACACCATGCATTACACAAAGACCAAGGTTTTTATTCATTAAATAATCATTATTTAATATCACAACATACATTTTATCTCAATTCGGCTCTGTGTCACCATGCTCCAGAGATGACATAGTATTCCCTCACCTGCATTTAAAGAGGAAAAGTGTAGATTTATTTTTGTTTATACTGGGAGGATATTTTTTTGAATCACACACTAAGAAAGCCCTGAAGATAGTGCCTTAAGAGTGAACTAGACGAGGGGGAAATGAGTTGTGACTTGGCAGAAGTGGAATCGGTCTCATCTGGAGCTGGCTGGCTAGATCAGCTCATTCTGTTGCTTCTATTCTCCTGACTAAACTCAAACTGTCCCTTCCTGTTCCTGTCAGGTAGAAACAAATGCCTTCATTGTAGTGATATGAGTGGCGGGGCTGCGTCCCCAGCACCTGGCCGCCCGTATGGCTAGCTTATGCCCCGAAATAATTACACGGAAACTGTATTCTTTTAAACACTGCCTGGCCCATTAGTTCTAGCCTCTTATTGTCTAGCTCTTACTTATTGATCTAACCCATTTCTAATAATCTGTGTAGCCCACGAGGTGGCTTACCAGG
>NC_022010.1:66228297-66232417 GCF_000317375.1 Microtus ochrogaster
GACCAGCCTGGTCTACAGAGCTAGTTCCAGGACAGGCTCCAAAGCCACAGAGAAACCCTGTCTCGAAAAAACCAAAAAAAAAAATTATGTAATTATTATACAATTAATAATTACTAATCAGTTATTATTTCTGTCTGTGCATGAAGGTATTGCCTGTGAGTAACCTCTTCAGGTTTGATTATGCTAATATGTATTCTAAATGCCTCTGAACCTCATTTTATTTTCCCTTCACATCCTGTAACCCAAGATGCCTCTTGATGGTTTCTGTTACTGAGGCCTTCCTGTACTTATCTAAATCACTTGTCCAGATGTCATATGACTTTAAGTTCTTCTAATGATTACTCATTTAGTAAGTGATGTCAGGTAGAAATGTTCTAACCAACGAATAAGGATAGGTTTCGTATAATGATTTTAATAAGTTACTCTGTCAGATGGTGTTTTTAAAACTGGAATAATCTTTCTGGTGAGATACTTTAAAAATCAGTTTCTCTGATTTTCTATGTGTGCCCGAGGGTATGGAGAACATGCCTCTGCTTTACCTTCAATCACAAATGTTTTATTACCATGGTTTATACTAATGTTCCTTCAAATCTTACACTGAGAGTTATGGTTACAGGAAAGAACTCCCATACCTAGTTAATGTGGTACTGGTGAGTGAGCCCAGGGCTTCATGTGTGCTAGGCAAGCACTCGACCAACTGAACTACATCCTTAGCCCTACAAAAATACCCTTTTAAAGTTTTAGATATTGGAGAATGAAAGGGATATGGTAGGCAAGTTCTTAATCTTGTGAAGTTCTTCTTATTATCTCCCCATCCCTTTAATTGTAGAGATTAGGATCAAGGCTGGAGCCATAAACATGCTAGGCATATACTCTTCCATTGAACTGTGTTCTGAGCCTGGAGTTTAGATTCTCAAACAGACCCTTCTGTGATGCTGCAAATGCTCTTAATTGTCTTGTCTAATGTGATGGCCATTAGCCACATGTGAGCACTGAATACCTGGAGTGTGGCCATTGGGAATAAGGAAAGTTTCTAGCTGTATAATATCACTTAATCTAACTGTCAGATGAGTGCAAGACTTCTATACCGATGATACATTCTAGAGGTTTAAGAGGGTGGGGACAAAGATAAAGTAGGCAACAGAATAGTTTCACATAATGATTTTACCTGGAGGAAAAAAAAAATGGACAATGAGCTATAACTAGGAAGGTTCTTTATATAGGATGGCTATGTTGATGAGGCATCAATAAATACAACATAAGTAAGTTATGAAGTTATAACTTTTTTTTTTTACTTTACAGCTTTGTATGTTGGCGTGGGAACCCTTATTTGACTAAAGAATTCCTTTGGAAACCTGTCTTAGCTACGGTTTCTATTGTTGTGAAGAGACACCATGACCTGCACCTCTTATAAAGGAAAATGTTTAATTGGGGTAGCTCACAGTTTCAGCGGTTTAGTTCATCATCATCATGGTGGAACATGGTGGCACACAGGCAGACATGGCGCTACTGAAGGAGCAGAGAGTTCTACATCTTGATCCGCAGGCAGCAGGAGGCAAACTGTCTGCCACACTGAGTCTAAAAGGAGACCCCAAAGCCCACCCCTACTCCAACAAAACCACACCTCCATATAGTGTCACTCTCTTTGGGGACCAGTTTCTTTCAAACCACCATAGAACCCAAGTTCCAAATTTTATAATACTTTCCCAGGTTTCTGTAATTTTAAATACCTGCATTTTCCCCCTTCTAGGCCTGAGTTATCATCCCCGGTTCCTGCTGGTGATACCTCAACATTTACAGGTATGCTTTTTTGCTTTCATTCACCTTTATTTCCTAGCTATTGAAGAGTTAAGACAGTTTTTTTAAGCAAGTATAGGTTTTTGGCTCACATTTTAAAAATATCAGTTCCCCCTTTATTTTTGTATTGCTCAAGAAAAAATATTTTTTACTTGGTTCGTGATATTATGCTGTGTGTACTTTAAGAGTCACATGAGTGTGATGCATGAATTATTTTAAGACAGACACTTAGGTTGAAGGTAAAACCTTCAACGTTGTGTGACTTTCCTGGTACAAGGGTTTCCTGACACATCCTAGGGTGTGTAGGACATCCTTTAAGCTCTGTATTCTTTTTAAAGTTCAAAAGATTTTCATAATTTTTGATTTAGAATTTTTAAAATTTAATTTTGTTGCTTGTGTGTCTTTGTCTCTGTCTCTGTCTCTCTCTCGTGTGTGTGTGGTCTGTGTGTGTGTGTGTGTGTGTGTGTCTGTATGCAAAGTGTACGTATTGCCTGGGGAGGTCAGAAGAGGGTATCGGACCAAGTGCAGTGTCAGATCCTCTGGAACTGGAGTTACAGGCTGTGTGATGTGGGTGTTAGGGACCAAACTAGGGTCCTCTGGATGAGCAGGAAGTACTCTAACTGCTGATGCATCTCTCCAGTCCCAAGTTCTGTATTTCTTGTAAATTAGTCAGTCTCTTTCTCTCCCTGTTTCTTCCTGTCTCCTTTCTCACCACTCCTTCCCCATTCCTTTCTTCTTTTCTTCTCTTTCCCTCTTCTTTCTTTTTGCTAGGGATTGAACCCAAAGGCATTTTTCATATTAGGGAGGTACTCTACCAAAGGATACGGCCAAGCCTTTATTATTTTTAATAAAAAGTATAAACTTCTTTTTGTTAGAAATTTTGAGCAGATACAAAAATAGAATAGCATGATGTGGCTCCGTTTTGATGGTTGTTAAATAATGGCCAAGCTACAGTTTCATAAGTCAAGCATATTTATGAACTTTAGTGCCTGTTTTCCTTTACTAACTAGATATCCCGAGAAATAGAGACTTTCTTTTTGTATCTTCATATCTATATTAGAGCCTGACACACTAAATAAACAAAAAACCTACTTGTTTAGTGAATCATAATTATTAAGATTCTAGGAAGCCTCTACAAATGTCTCTTGAGTTTATAACTAAAAAAACCCTTCAGTATAAGAAAGCAAAGGACTTATAAGAATGACTTTTGAAATAAGTCTTTAATTCCTGATGTGAATTCTGGATTACTCAAGGACTAATGCCATGTGTGTTTTGTTTTCTGCTTAGGTACTATTCCCAGTGCTTCGTATCCAGGGGTGGCCTCAGAGAGCAGTGTGGTGTCGCCAGAGGAGAGCGTAAGTCCAGCTCTGCTTTGTTGCTTTCTAACATGGAGTATGTGGGTTAACAGTGTTTATTCCATTTCTAGACTACAAAGGACTTCACACAGTGCGTGGCTCTGAAAAATATTATGAATTCTAAATCCAGCAATTCAGATGTCTGATGTCCCTTGGAAGAGCTGAATAAGTCTGTCTAATTGGTAAATTTTTGATAGAGGATTTCTGAGAACCTCTCAGGCTGATAAACAAATGACCTTCTAGCCCTTAGCAGATTGGGCCTTAACATCCTTTGAGAGAAAGGAAATAGATTTTATTCGCTTTAAAATTCTGAAAGTGCTCGTGCCTTTTAAATGCACCCTCATCAACAGGAGCCTGTCTACTAAAGGCACCTAGAGATGAGGGTCCACTACCAAAGAGTACAGGGTGAAGAAAGGAGTGTACCCTGCCCAGGCAGATGGAAGCAAATTATTGAAAGGTGTGTTCAGTTCTGGGTTGGGAGATGGCTCAGTAGAGGGAACACTAGAGATGCAGAAGTAAGAAATGAATTCAAATCCCCAGTGTGCCCACTTAGGAAGCCAGGCAGCCATCACGGTCCATCTGTATCACTCTCCTCTACAGCCACGCAGGCACGGCAGCCTGCTGTTTCACCCTCACAGAAAGCTAGACAGGCACAGAAGTCCTCGTGTATCATCATAGAAAGGCAGGCTGTCAGGGAGTCTGCCTGTATCACCCCAATAGAAAGCCAGACAGTGACACAGCCCGCCTGCATCACCCCCATAGAGAGCTAGGCAGCCTTGCAACCTGCTCGTATCTTCCACATTAAAGTCGGCAGGCAGCCCGACCTTATCACCGTCACAGAAAGGCAGGCAGCTACCGCAGCCCCCTGTATCCCAGAGCTGGCTCCTCAGCCAAAGCTGGCAGGCTAGAGTAACTGAATCTATGAGTCCTGGGTTTTGTGAAACACTCTCCCTCAGTGAGAGAAACGG
>NC_022010.1:66232517-66241363 GCF_000317375.1 Microtus ochrogaster
TATCGTGTCTCTCTGAGGCGTCTGCTGTGGAGTCTGACCTCACTTCCTCTTCCGCCCAGCATTCTGCTCCGTTCACTCCTCCCCCTACGTTCTAACCTATCAGGGCAAGCAGCTTCTTTATTTAATTAACCAATGGCCTTCCTCCATCATGCTGTCAACCTCTGGCTTCCCTGCACATGCATGTGCAGACCTGTGTACACACAGGAACATATCCCGCACACGTCAGCACACACATACCACTGCACGCACGCGCACACACACACACACACACACACACACACACACACACACAACCACAACTTTTTCCCTCTTAAATTCTGAATTAAAAAAAAACTTAAGGACTCATTGTATTGTGACTTACTTATTAAGGAGCAAATGATGAAGACATTCTTCAGAAAGGTGAGGTTTGGTTACCTTACATTCTTCCTTCTTAGTGTGGACATTATAACTGATGTGAAGTCAGGGGGAGGAGTTCCATTTGCCTCCTTCTTTTCCTTGGTCGGTATTTATGTATTTTTCCTGAAGAAACATCTGTTCAGTTGCTCAGCTTGTTTAAAGTCAGACTATTTTGTCTTGTTGCTGTGGAGTTGCTTGAGTTCTTTATAAACTTTAAATATCGATCCATAATCAAATTTATGGAGTGCGGATATTTTCTCCTATTCTGCATGTTCTTTCTTTTTTTTCTGCTTAATTTATTTTTATTTATTTATTTTTGATTTTACATATTAGCCCCAGTTTCCCCTTCCTCCCCTTCTCCTGACCCCCTTCACTCCTCAGAGGAGGTAAGGTCTCCCTTGGAGAGTCAACAAAGTCTAGTATCCATATTGAGGCAGGACCAAGCCCTTCCTCCCTGTATCAAGGCTGAGCAAGGTATCCTACCATACTGAATGGGCTCCCACAAGTCAGTTCATGCACCCAGGATAAGTCCTGGCCCCACTTCCAGCGGCCCTCCAATAGATAACTATCACCCACATTCAGAGAGCTTAGCTGGATTCCATGCAAGAACCCCAGCTATCAGTCTGGACTCCATGAGCTCCCACTAGCTCAGGTCAGCTCTCTCTGTGGTTTTCCCAATCATGATCTTGACACCTCTTGCTCGTATGGTCTCTCATCCCTCTCTTCAGCTAAGCTCTAGGAGCTCAGCCCAGTGCTTGGCAGTAGTCAGTGCATCCTGTAGGTTGTTTCTTCGTTCTCATCATTGCTTACTTTGCTGTCCGGTAGCTCCTTTGTTGGATGTTAAGGCCATTAGACTGCATCTGTAGCCTGCGCTTCAGGATCTCATAAAAACACTGGTCTATACAGATGTCTCCAATGGTTTTCTCCAAGTTTCTCCTAGGAGTTTCTTAGTCCAGGCTAGTTACATTAGACCCTTGCCCAATTTTAAATTGATTTTATGCATGATGGAGTTTTGTTCTTTGGCATATTGATAAGCAGTTTCCCTGAAACACTTTATTGATGCAGTTTTCTTTCTTATATGTTTTTGGGACTTGCCAAAATTCAAGTGGTCTAAAGGAATGGACTAATTTGTCTTTGTTCCGTGGGTTTATATGTTTGTTTTTGTGTTTGGTCCATGCTTTCTGATTATTGCACCTTTGTAGTTTGTTTCAAAGTTGGTCCTGTGACCCAAGTTTTGTCTTTTTGCTCCAGACTTCTGTGGCTATTTAGGGTATTTTTTGATTCTGAAAATTTTTTATGGTTTTATGAAAAACACCAGTATTTTGATGGAGATTATATTAAACCTGAAATTTCTTTAGGGAGTACAGGATTTTAGCAATATTAATTCTCATAGTCCATAAACATTGGATATTTTTCCTCGTTGTGTGTGCATCATCCTCTTTGGTGTTTTATAATTTCATTGTAGAGCTCCTTCACTTCCTTAAGTAAATATATTCCTAAGAATTTGAATTTTTGATAACCGTTAAGAATGAGGCTGCCTTCTGCAACAAAGTTATTATTAGTTTTAAAGTACTGCTGGCTTTTGTTGGTTAATTTTGTAGACAGCAACTTTACTGAATTTGATTGTGAGCTCTAGCAGTTATTCTGTAGGTGTCTTCCATGTTTGTGCACACATATATAGCCACATCGTTTGTAAACGCACACTGTGTCTTAACTCCCCCTCCTCCAGCTTGGATTCCTTTTCTTTCCTTCTTTTGCTTCATTTCAGTGACAGAGACTTCCCGTACTGTGTTAAATAACCTGCCCTTCTATATTATAGGTGTGGCTTTTTGCCTTAAAGCTCACAAATCAACCTCGGTTAGCTTCAAACTTCTTGCACTGCTTCCTTACCCTTCTCAGCTCTCATAGACTTGAAGAAAATTCAGGCCTTCTGGATTAGACTGGGGAGAGGGACGAGCAAGCTAGTGGGGCAGTCAGAACACATGTATTTAGTTAGTAAGTCTACTGGATAAAGTCTCTTTATGTGGGTGTCACTCATGGTGCTGCAGAACTGCTGTAGTAACAACACCAGTGACCTCAGGTTGTCACCGTATCAGACACAATGATGATAAAACATTTAAAATAATTTTAGATCCCCACAATATAGCCCAGACCCCTAATGTGAACACACATTGTTAGATCAACGCCCCCTGTGGACTCGCTTCACTGCCTTCCATCTGTACAGACCCCGAGCCTGCAGAATTCCAGAAAGCAGAGTACAAAAAAGACGAGTTATTTATTGTGTTTTGAGTTTGTTATATCTACTTAGTGTGAAGCATTATGATTAATATAAATTCGGAGACTGTCTTAGCTCTTACCTCTCATGAGCAGTTGTAACCCTGACTGCCTCATTTCCCCATCAGGGCTCTTCATTTTATTTCAGTAACTTTTATTTCTTTGTTGGAACTCAATGTTGTATCTGTCCAGTTCTTTCTCTTCTTCAGTTCTTCCTTCAATCTTTTCTAATGTTTTGTCAAATGTCCCCAGAGATTTAAGAACCCCTGCTACAGATTTGACTTTCAAGAAGGACAGGGCTTCTAGTTGGTACTTTAACCTTTTGTGGTCTTTAAAATTACAGCTTATGCCATGAAGGAATAGTATCTGCTTGGTGGAAGGTGACACCATCTATGTGAAATTGTCTTTCTTGTCTTTCTGGTGTCTTGTAATTTCTGTTTGAACATCTTGACATCTTGGCATCTTTGTTTCTGTTTTTTACTGTCTTAAATACCACCTAGGTTTTTAAAACATTAAAGCAATCAGCATTTTAGGTGTTCTTCAGAGTTAAGGTTACTAAGTATATTTTAAATAAAAATATTAGAAGTGGAAGTCTCTGTCCAGTTTACTCTGATGAAATTTAAAGATAAATTTATTTATTTATAAAAGACTTATTTATTAATTATGTATATGCAGTATTCTATCTGCATATATGCCTGCACACCAGAAGAGGGCACCAGATCTCATTACAGATGGTTGTGAGCCACCATGTGGTTTCTGGGAATTGAACTCAGGACCTCTGGAAGAGCAGGCAGTGCTCCTAACTGTTGAGCCATCTCTCCAGCCTGATATATTTATTTTAAAAATTGTGTGTGTGTGTGTGAATTTGTATGTGTGTGCTTTACATTCATGTGTGTGAAGGGGCCTGTGGAGCAGAGCAATGCACCAGGTCCCCTGGGACTGGACTTACAAGTGGTTGTGAGTTGCTTCACATGGGTGCCGGGAACTAAACCCAGCCCTCTACAAGGTAGTAAATGCCCTTAGCTGCTGATCCATCTCTCCAACCCCAAGATGAAATTTAATAAACAAAAAGGCAGTCTGTATAAAACTCCACATACCTAACAAGTTTTGTCATTAGTAGTCTTAGCATTACTGAGCAGTAAATAGAAGGTACTTTACTGGAAAAATACCCAAATGTAGTAAATGGTCATGTAATATTAGATTGCATTAATAAAAATATAAACTCTCTGTTAAGTAGGTGATAGTGCTACCATATCTTAATTAGAACTCATGTATGGATGCCACACTCTGAGGTAAATTTAAGGTCAGTGGAAATGTCAGGAGGAGAGGACCAGCGGTGAGTCAGAGGAAGTTTGATAGCTTCTTGGCATCTGTGAAAGGCCCTCGTGAAAGTTTACTTGTGAGCCAGAGCACACAACCTTTATCAATAATGGAACTTATAGGGAGGCAGTTTGGGTTTACTTTCCCAACTTTGACAGCGTTTTGAAAGCTTGCGAGCCTGCTCTGAAAAGCATGTCTGTTTCTGATGGCAGCTCTTTAAGTGGAGATGGGCAGCCTTTTTGTAGGGATGTCGTGGAGAGAATTCAGTCACCAGAGGGAATGGGAGTGATCGTCAAGGTTCTTTCCTGTTCTGAAACTTGATAGGCTTCTGATAGCCATCAGATGAAAGGTGTACAGTGCAAAGGAAAGACCACACCCGGTGTGTCTAGTCTCAGCCAGGCCATGGGCTCGCTCAGCATCTTCAGGCTGCTTGTGCACCCTTCCCATGTTTCTGTATGTACAGTGGAGGCACTCGCCTTGAATGGGCTCATTTAAATGCACTGCATACAGCAACGATTACTGTAGTGTTCTAGTAGTAATGCTAGAATCCCCTCATTCCTTCTAGATTGATTAAGTAAACTTGTGAAAGAAACTATTGATACCTTCATTTATTCAGTCCTTGATTCATATGAGTAGACTTATAGTTTGTTATTTGTGTTATAATTCAATATTAATTTTTTTGCCCATGTTATATCAGCTTTGGCCACTGGAATTATTTTCTTTTCTTTTTTTCTTTTTGAGATGGCATCTTAGGTCTTCACTCTGTAGCTCTTGTAACTCACTATGAGGCCCAGGCTGATCTTGAACTGTTGGTGTTTGTCCAGCCTCACTCAGCCTTCTGATTGTGGGAATATAGACGCACACTACCACACCAGCTTCTGAGTGTGTGTGTGTGTGTGTGTGTGTGTGTGTGTATGTGTTTGATTTCTGTGATTGAACCCAGGGTCTTGAACATGCTAGTCAAATGCTAGACTTAGGTTTTAATGTCACAGAGTGGAGCACAAAATTTGTCGTGGTTTTGATCAACGGCAATTATTGTTTAAGGAATGACCTGTTTTTAAGCTGGTGTAGTATCATTACAGAATATTCCCAGTTATCGGAAAAGATTATTGTTCTGTTTCCTTTTCTCTAATACATATTTATATGCGCAGATTTTCTTCATGTTGCTTTTGTTAGAATAGTACATTGTGATTAATTTAATACAGAAATAAACATGAGAATTCAGCCATATTGTACTAAGCCAGACATTCAGAAATTTACAGAAGTATAAACAATGTCACTTTCCCACTATTTTCAGCTTTATAGCATGTGTTGTTGACTTTTGCATGAAATTTGCTTACTCTGCTATTATTACTATATTTGAGACAGGGTGTCCCTATGCAGCCTTGGCTGGCTTGAAGCTCACCATGTAGACCAGGCTGTCCTTGAACTCAGAGAGATCTACCTGCCTCTGCCTCTCAGTGTTGGAGCTAAAAGCATGTACCACTATACCCAACTACTCTGTTGTTTTTAAATGAATTAGTATATGTTTTTCAAATTTATCTTTTGAATGAAAAGTTTGTTGGTAAATATTTAGAGTTACAATACTTATCAATAAAACTTTTCTGAGTTGCTGAGTTATTTTCAAGAGTCTAAAAGGATTTTTGAATCAAAATATTTGAGAACTATCTCTGTAAGCCATGTTTTGATGAAATTATAGAATGTCCAATTATTTTCTTACTCATCTTGATAGTTTCCTATGGAAATATTTTTGCTCTCCCTCATCAATGTGTGCTGAAACAATATACAATTGTATAGTGATTACAACATTCACGTATATCCTAAAAGTTATTCAATTTATTGTAAAATTAAATACTACATAAAAAGTTATCATTAAATGTAGTATCTGGAACACTGAGGGTAATCAGTAAATATTTATTGACTGAATAAATAAATACGGATATTTATTATTCTTTCTAAATCCAGATCAGCAATGAAATTGAGGAGGTGACAGAGGGGCCCACACAGCCTGCTGTGGAACAGATAGCTGAATTCAGCATCCACCTTCTGGGGGAGCAATACAGCGAAGAGCTGCGGGACCCCGCCAGTGCCCTCTACCGGCTCCTTGTTGAAGAGTTTATTTCAGAGGTGGGTGATTTTTCTTTTTAATGTTTTTAAAGAAACTTTTGTTTATTTATTTAAACTTGTGCATTATGGGAAACAAACATCACCATGCGGGTGGTTCATTTGACTGGTTAACATGATTGTTTGTTGGGGATTAAGTTTTTCCTAACCACAACAGTGCTTAAAGGTAAGGTGAGAACTCAAGCTGAGCATCTGGTGGGTTCCTAGGGTTCAGAAAATGTTGGGAAATGTTCAGAGAAAGGTCAGCTCTGTCACAGAAACCTCTTTCTGCCCATTAACAAGCAAATGCTCTTTGCAACTCAGTGCAGCGGAGGACACGCGGGCTCTGTGCTTTAATTTCGACTTGTCAATGTCTGGAGGAATGGATATCTCTGAACAGCTATGTGCTGCTTATCTTTTTCCTGGAGAGAACATTAGCTTTAATTTTTAAAATTTCATCTTTATTCTTTTGTTTGGACACTTTTAAATAGTTAACTCACAGGTATAAGTGTGCAAAGTTGAGAAGCACTAGAAGAGATGTGGAAAGTAAATCCCTCTGTCTTCTGGCTCTGGTGAGAGGGTTTTTTTTTTTTTAAGGGAATTTTCTAAATAACCATGTGCTAAACCGTGCTGTTATTTACCTTGGGAAAGAATCTGGATAGAGCTTGAACTCAGAATTCTTCCATTACACATCAGCCATACCTGGTGCCCTTCTAGTGTGTCTTTGTTCTTCTGTAGCATCACCTTGGGTGCCATCTGCTCATCTATGTCATGACTGGGGCACACCATTTCTTCCTGTTTGTTTCTTTTCCATTTCTACTTGATTGACTTCTTCTTGACCAAGTTTGTTAATTCCATTACCTTGGCTTAATTTCCTTCCCCGGTCATTGTATCCAGATGGGAAACAAAAATATGCATCTGTCAGCCAAATAGCATCATTGCAGCCTTCAGACATGGGGAGGAGGGTAGGCCAGACGATTCTTTTCCTAAGTGTGCGGCCAAGTTGCAAGGCTGTATGGTATGCGGGAGAAATGTCAGCCAGGCCATTGGCCACCTGGCATCAGATCTGTCTTGAGTTGGCTGTCTGGTCTTCCTGCCTGGATTAAGGAGCCTTTAACCAGCTTCAGTGTTTCAGTAAACAACTGCAGAAATGACTAGAGATTTAGAGAAAAAGCTAATAAACACTCTGAAAGGTATACCCTCAGTAATGACTATGAAATATGTGGCCACTGAGCTGAGGTAGTTTGAGGGTGAATGGTCTGGGCCAACCATGAGCCACCCCTTCTCCTTCTGACTAGCCTCTGTACACCTTCACCTTCTGACCTGGAGTGACATGTGTTCTGATAACTATTTCTTTGTGTGGAAGGTTTTGTGTGTGTGTGTGTGCTCATGCACGCGTGTGTGCGTTTGTGTGCTTGTACACGTATATGGTTCAACGTGCATGTGGAGGTCAGAGGTGAGTCTCAGTATTTGGTTCTTGCTTTATGCCTTGTTTAGACAGCGTCCCTGTTGTTTGCTGATGTGTGTATCAGGCTGTCTGGCATGGTAGTTCCCAGGCATCCTCCTGTCTCTACCTCCTGTCTGAAGCACTGGGATCACAGATGCTCTTCATGGCATCTGGCCTTACGTCAGTTTCTAGGAATATGAATCCAGACCTTCACACTTGCATGGCAAACCCTTCACCCATTGGGCCATCCTTCCAGCCTCCATTTGCCTTTCAAAGTGGTCCTTCCTTGTTTCCTGTACAGAGACTCCTTCAGAAACTATGAGTTTCTCCATTTCAAATGTATTATGAGGCAGGAGAAAAAGGAAAGGGCAGTGTAGTTCAATGGGCAAACATGAATGGCAGCATTAGAGATAAGCTGACTGGCAAGTAACTTCTGAGCCAGCCATCCTCGAATTCTTCATTCTTAAAACAAGATCTTCAGTAAACCAAGATTAAAAAAAATCCACAGCCTGACATTATGAGGGAAAAAGCTTTTCTGTGATCCTGGCCAAGTGAGTGCCATCTCAGTGTCTCAGTTCTGTCATTTATAAAATCAGGGTAGTATGTATGTCTTGGTGGTACTTCAAAGATTAGAAGTAGAGTTCCTGAGCCCCAGATAGAGCAGTTGCTCAGGAGTTGTACCTGTTCCTACTATGGGTGCTGACAAAATGAAATGATTTTTTGCACTGAATCTCTGTGCAGTAGCTAACTGCATGCCGTGACTTAGAACACCTGTATATGTTTGGATCCAATCCCAGGCCTGGGCTCCCTTGGTAATAATGGCATTGTGCAGTTGATGGGATGCTTTCAGCTCCATTCATTTTAATGTTCAAAGGTGGATATGGTGGAAGGCAGGGCAGTCTTAGTTCCAAGAGGAAAGTTGATGCTCATTCAGTTGACCAGCAAATGCACGACCGTAGACTTCTGATTCTTGTTGTTGTTTTTCTCCCAGATCTACTATTTGTTCTTTGCTCTTTGACTCTTTTGGGGGCCCACCATCCAGCTCCCAAATAACAGAGAGGCTTATTGCTTTCTTATGAATGCCTCGCTTTAGCTTGCCTTGTTTTTAGCCAGCTTTTTTAACTCAAACTATCCCATCTACCTTTTGCCTCTGGGCCTTTTCCTTGTCTTACTTCTCTATGTCTTACTTTCACTCTTACTCTGTGGCTTCCGTGTCATCCTCTTCTTGTTTTCTTACTCCTCCTTTTCTTTTTTTAATATTATATATATTTATATGTGATATATAAATACACATATTATTTTATTT
>NC_022010.1:66251942-66252747 GCF_000317375.1 Microtus ochrogaster
GTGGCGGGGAAGAGACAGAAATCTTTAATAAATAAATAAACAAAACAAAACAAAACAAAACAAGAAGATCTGCAGTGAACCATGATTCCAAATAGTTTTACTGCCCTGATTTAGTGAGACTGTGGGTAAAAGCAGCTCTCCAGAGAAGTCTATAAAGTTCCCTAACATTTCCATTTTTCTTGTGTTTGCCCTATCCATCTGGTGAGCCACCTTTGGAATCATTATGAATTAAATATTAAATTTTGTTTAAATCCATATTTTTTTATATAATTAGATTATTTTTACATTCCCAGTGTGACATTCTTTTTCTTTCTTCTGTTGCTGAGCTTGTATGGACAGATGTGGCTGCATTTTATTTTATTTTATTTTATTTTATTTTATTTTTTTTAATGGAATTAGCATGGTTATTTAGTAATTAATTATAGTAACATATAAAGGCAGACAACACGAAAGGAACTCAGTAGTTATACACCCAGACACACATACAAACACACATATATGTAACAAAAATGGACAAAGAAGAGATGTTATGAATTTGAGTCAGAGGTCGTACATGGGGGTGAAGAGAGAAGATGTAAGAAGTTGCTTAATTATATTATAAACTTTAAACCCTAAAAGAATTCATTGGACTTTCCTATTAGTACAATAAAATAGATCAATGGGAACAAGAAGAATCCACAAATATGTAGATACACGCCTAAACTGTGATACAGCTAAGAAAAGAAATAACTTAGCTTGAAGACTGAGCTTGTGGGTAAACATTAAAGCATAAAAACATGAAAATGTGCTGTTTATAATAATTAAA
>NC_022010.1:66253742-66286937 GCF_000317375.1 Microtus ochrogaster
AATAGCTCTTTATTTTATTTTTATTAAAAAGAATCCACACAATATGTTCTAATTATATTACCTCTTCCCCAAGTCCTCTCAGGTTGCCCCATCTACTCAAAGTTCAATGTCCAACCTATTTCTTTTTCTCTATTTTTAAAAAAACAAACAGGCAAACTAACCAAAAAGAAAAAATAAGAAAACCACACACTCACATACACACAAAAAACAAAAAGTACAAAACAAAAAATTGGAAGCTATAATATAAAAGCAAAAGACCTCTGAGCAGTGGTGGCACATGCCTTTAATCCCAGCTCTCAGGAGGCAGAGGCAGGAGATTCTCTGTGAGTTCGAAGACAGACTGGTCTAAAGTTCCAGTAAAGGTAGAGATATTGCACAGAAAATCTCTGTCTCAAATAATGTGGCTGCATTTTAAAGACTTGGTATTGAAACCAGCTCTCACGGATGTGACACTCATATATTGATATTTTAGCCAGCGGAGTTATCTGGCCACTGCTTCTTAATCTATTTTGTGACGACCAATCTGTCTGGGGATAACTCGGGCCTTGTAGACTTTTGTTGACTGCTGAATGTATTTCTAGTTCTCTTGTGATGTGGGGACAGGAAACAGACTCTCAGACACATTCACACTCAGAGAAAACAGACACTTGACTCTGCCAGGGTGCCTGCTGGGGCCAGATTTCCAGTTGGAATAATAACATTTAAAAATGTTGTTATACAAATACTATTATAGCTTCTTTTGAAATGGATGTTTTTTTATTAATGTTTCACACAAAGGAGGAAAATGTTGCTTTAACTAATAAGACATGTGCTTTTTTAGGTTACAAAAATAAAATTAAGGCACACTAAAGTCATGAAAGCTAAAATGAAAAAGAGATGATGATAATATTGCAGTAAACATCATTTTCTAACATTATAACCTTCGATCTATGTGTATGAGCTCCGATAATTGTCAGACACAAGCATACTCTTTGTTCTGTTCTTCAAAGCGTTGAAATATTCTTTCGCATAGTCTACGTAGTTATCTTCTTTATATTTGTGTTCTGAACAGGTTGGAAACGCATTCACAGGGTTGCCAGGATACAAGGAGATGCGTGTTCTTGAATTCAGGTAAAGAGATGTACTCTAATAACGCGAGTGTGCCATGCTGCTCTTTGTCTGAATGGACTAGCCTGGTGTTCCCCACACAGATTCTAACAGCACGTGAATGGAGTGCTGCAATAATGTTACTTCTGGTGAATTAATCAACACTAATTTTGTGCAAGTGAAACTGAGTTAATGAGCGTCAAAGTAATGTATCCATGGAGATGTAGCTCGGTCTGAGGCTGGACTATAGTAAGAACCTAGGCTTTGTTTAGACCAGCTATACAGCTCTCATTAGGTACTGGATCCTGGAGTCAGACTAGAAGTGACTTCAGGCTTTCTCTGAAGCTTCTCAGTGTTGTAGTAAGGTAACTGTCAATCCTCAGGGCAGACACTTCCAACCCTCCTTTTCCGGAGGGACAAACAGGTTAAAGGAATCAACTAGCCTACTGTGGACAAGCAGCTCTCACCTGAGGGTGGAGGAGGGACTTTGAAATGAAATAGCTCATATTCCAGGGCTTTCTCGTTACCTCCACATGAGAGTCTTCTATTTGGGAGCTGGGCAATTGCTTTTGCATGGATGTTGGATACTGGGACACAAGTTGGGGCTGTGCTTCATGTTCTCAGCAGTACTTGCGCTGGCAGCAATCATAGCAAGTATTTATGTAGCATTTATAGTGTGCCTGTGTGTGTGTATGCACGCGCGTGTTTCTCTCTCTCTCTCTCTCTCTCTCTCTCTCTCTCTCTCTCTCTCTCTCTCTCTCTCTCTCTCTGTGTGTGTGTGTGTGTGTGTATGGTGCCCAGTTTCCTTCTGTAAAGAAACCAGAACAGAGAAAATTGAAATCACTAACCCAAGGGCACATAACTACCTAGTTCAGGGAGGCAATGCCTGATGCACTATCTATTTGACATTATCCCCTTCCAGCTGAGCACTGCAGCACCTCCACATGGCCAGAATGAAGATCACACTCATATGATAGCCTGTGGCACACATGACCTCTAGAGTCATTTTGTCTAGCTTGTCTGCTGGGAATGCTGCCTGTGCACCTTGGGCTGATGGTTTTGAGTGGAGTACTTGATCTCAACTTTTCCTCTGAATAAAATAAATTCACCTATGAGTACCACTTTAAAAATGCTTCTGCAATACTTTGGGGGAAATTAACGATGTCTTTGTTCTTTCATCTCTTCACATGCAAGGTGGATATTAGCAGTCCTTAATGAATCTTAATGAGGATTAAGTGAATTAATTTTTGAAAAGCGCTTAGCACAGTTTCAGGTGTAGGAGATGTTCTATTTTTTTTTAAATTTTTGTTACTTTGTGTATATGGGTGTTTTACCTGCATGTAACTATATACTGCATGTGTGCAGCCCCCACCCCCAGAGACTAGAAGAGGATATAGGGTCCCCAGGGACTAGAGTTACAGCATATGAGCTGCCATGTGGGTGCTGGGGATCCAATATGGGTCCTCTGGAAGAGCAGCCAGAATATGCTTCCAGAACTGCTAAGCATCTTTCCAGACCAAGATCATCTGTTTGATGCCTGTTTTATAAAATAAACAAAGACTAAACACCATGCAATGTACCGGAGGCTAGCTGGTCAGACCTTTACCAATGGTCTTAGTACAAAGTGCTCTTAACTACGGAGCCATCTCTCCAGCCTGCCAGTCCTGATTTTAATACCAGCAATTGAAATCTTCTGATGATCTGCCAGTAAGCTGATTTACAGAGATGAATCACACACTTAAGAAGTATTTTTAGGGTAAGTTAAAAAAAAACTGTAAAATCCTTGGCTTTAAGATGACTTCTTTTTTTCTTCACCTTCATTTCCTTTTGTCTTTTGAAACACAATCTTTCTATGTAGGCCTGACTGTCCTAGAACTCAGCATGTAGACCAACAGCCTAGCCTCAATCTCCCTTTCTGTTTTAACTTCTAGCACAGTTAAGATCTGATTTGGTTACATATTTTCCTTAAGAAGACATTTCAAATAACAATGAATGATGTGACAATTACAAAGATAATTGAACTCTAACTGATACTATTGTTATTTCCAGGTCTCCTCAGGAAAATGGCAGGTAAAAGTCTCTGGTATTTTTGGTATTTCTGTGTTGTCCACTGTTAGTATCTAGTGCTAGGGCACAGAAGAGCACAGCTCAGGTCTCCGGTCTCTCCTAGTCTCATTGTGCTACTCCTTATAGGCCAGAAGTGGGCAAGCTACAAAGAGCCATGATAAACATTTTAACCTTTGAAGGCCAGAGTCCCTATTGCAACTTCTCATGCCATAGACACAGGAGATGCATTGTTAACTAAAGAGGACAGCTGTTCCCCAGTGAAGCTTTATTTGGTCACTGTCTGTGGTGGTACACACCCATAATCTTAGTTCTTAGACCCGAGGCAGGCTGATTGCCAGTTCAAAACCAGCCTGGGTTGCATAGTGAAATTCTCTGTCCACAAAAAACAAACTTGCCAAGACAAAAATCATTTTTTCAAAAAAATAATTTAATTGATTTTTATTTTATGAACCGTGATTGATGTTTTGCCTGTATGTATATCTATGTGAGGGTGTCACATCCCTTGGAACTGGAGTTACAGACAGTTATAAGCTGCCATGTGGGTGCTGGGGAATTGAATCTGGGTCCTCTGGAAGAGCAGCCAATGTTCTTAACTGCTGAGCCATCTCTCCAGCCCAATGAAAACCATTTTATGAACACTGAAATGGGAGTTCCAGAGACATTAGGCTGAAGTTCACTCATAGGCTAGGGCTGAGAGCTGACTAACTATTTTAAATAAGTTAATTTAAAATAAGAATAAAACACATTAGCAAACACACTTTCAAGTTCTCTGTGCCATTCAATCAAATGAACTTTAAGGTGCATTTGATGAACTTGATGATAGCTTATTTGTAAAGATAGTTGTTCTTGAAATCTTAGGAAGCACAATGCAAAGACACAATCAGTCACCCCTGTTTTGAAAGTTGCTGGTTTTGTCCATGGATTCTTAATTTACTTCTCTTAAAAGTCTGGTAACTACAAATGGAGTCCGTGAAGCAAATTCATGGCTAACTATAGCAGTGTTCGGCTATTACAGAAATGTTTCTTCATTGCAGTCGGCTCGGCATCTTTGGCTTCCATACCTGTGCATCTGTGTATTCAGATACTGCTTATGAAAACACTATAGAGCAAAAATCAAAAACAAAGATATTGTAGTGAATGTATACAGGCCTTTTTGGGTTGTTATTATGCCCCAGATAGCGTTTACATTGAGAAGCATTCTAGAGAGGATTTAAAATATTGGTTCTCAATCTAACCTACAGGGGTCACATACCAGATATTTACATTACGGTTCATAGCAGTAGCAAGACTACAGTTATGAAGCAGCAATGAAATAATTTTATGGTTAGGGTCACTACAACATGAGGAGTTGTATTAAAGGGTTGCATTAGGAAGCTTGAGGACCACTGTTTTTAATTTTAATTTTTTAAATAGTTTTTTTTTAAGTTTTACATACCAATCCCAATTTCCCCTTCCTCTCCTCCTACTAGTCTCCCCACCTTCTTTCTCACCCCATCTACTCCTTGGAGAGGGTAGGACCTCCCATGGGCAGTCAACAAAGTCTGTCATATCACTTGAGGCAGGAACAAGGCCCTTCCCTTTGTATCTAGGATGAACAAGGTATCCCTTCATAGGGAATGGGCTCCAAAAAGCCAGTTCATGCACCAAGGATAAGTCGCATGTCCACTGCCAGTGACCCCCAAAATTTCCCAAGCTACACAACTGTCACCTACCTTCAGAGGGCCTAGTTTGGTCCCCAGCCGTCAGCACGAAGTCAGTGAGCTCCCACTAGCATGGGTGAGCTGTTTCTGTGGGATTCCCCATCACAGTCTTGACCCCTCTGCTCACATTATCACTCCTACCTCTCTCTGACTGGACTCTAGGGAGCGTTGTATCAGCTTCCATCAGTTACTGGATGAAGGTTCTATGATGACAATTAAGGTCATCAATCTGAAGGCCAATTCAGGCACCCTCTCCACTATTGCTTAGATTCTTTTTTTTCTTTTTATTCTTTTTACTAATTTTACATTTTTCTCTGTTTCCCTCCTTCTCTACCCTGCCCTTCAACCCTATCCCATGGTCCCCATGCTCCAAATTTACTCAGGAGATCTTGTCCTTTTCTACTTGCCATGTAGATTAGATCCCTGTATGTCTCTCTTAGGGTCCTCATTGTTGTCTAAGTTCTCTGGGATTGTGAATTGTAGGCTAGTTTTCTTTGATTTATGCCTAAAAGCCACTTATGAGTCAGTATATATGATCTTTGTCTTTCTGGGTCTTGGTTACCTCACTTGATATGATGTTTTCTAGATCCATCCATTTGCCTGCAAATTTCAAGGTGTCATTATTTGTTTCTGCTGTGTAGTACTCCATTGTGTAAATGTACCACATTTTCCTTATCCATTCTTTGGTCGAGAGGCATTTAGGTTGTTTCCAGGTTCTGGCTATGTCAAACAAAGCTGCTATGAACATAGTTGAGCACATGTCCTTGTGGTACAATTGAACATCCTTTGGATATATACCTAAAAGTGGTACTGTAGGGTCTTGAGAAAGGTTGTTTCCTAATTTTCTGAGAAATCGCCATACTGATATCCAAAGGGGCCGTACCAGCTTACACTCCCACTAGCAATGCAGAAATGTTCCCTTTACCCCACAACCTTTCCAGCATAAGTTGTCATCAGTGTTTTTGGTTTGGCCATTCTTTCAGGTGTCAGATGGAATCTCAGAGTTGTTTTGATTTGTATTTCTCTGATGACTAAGGATGTTGAACATTTCCTTAAATGTCTTTCAGCCATTTTAAATTCCTCTGTTGAGAGTTCTCTGTTTAGATGTGTACTCCATTATTTTATTGGATGATTTGTTCTTTTGATGACAAATTTCTTGAGTTCTTTGTATATTTTGGAGATCAGACTTATGTCAGATGTGGGGTTAGTGAAGATCTTTTCCCATTCTGTAAGCTGTTGTTTTGTCTTGTTGACTGTATCCTTTGCTTTACAGAAGCTTTTCAGTTTCAGGAGGTCCCATTTGTTAATTGTTTCTCTCAGTGTCTGTGCTACTGGGGTATTTAGGAAGTGGTCTCCTGTGCCAATGCATTCAAGTGTACTTCCCACCTTCTCTTCTGTGAGGTTCAATGTAGCTGGCTTTATGTTGAGATCTTTGATCCATTTGGACTTGAGTTTTGTGCATGGTAATAGATATGGATCTATTTTTATTTTTCTACATACAGTTATGCCACATTGTTTAGACTCTTAACCGGGGTTATCCTTGTGGATTCCTGAGACTTTTCCTAGTGCCAGGTTTCTTGCTAACCTGAAGTAAGTTGAAAGATGCATGCAGTGTGTATTCCACTGCATTTAAAGTGCTTGAATATTGTGGAATTTGGTGTGCATGGAATGAGGGAGGTCACAGCAACCAACCCCAATAAACATCTAGGGTTGACACCTTGGTTTGAAAAGGTCTTTCTGATCTCATTTACATTATTATAACAAGTATTTATGAAATGCTTTGTTATTGGGCAAACACCATGCATAGAGAAATGAATAGTTTTTGAGTTTTGTCTTTTAGGAATGTGTAGGGTGATAATCCTTTTTTTCCTTAAAATGTTATCATTTTAGTACCCTTGTAGAATAGTAAAATGAGGATTTGTATTTGTATCTTTTGGCTAGTGAGGACATTTTGTTTTAGAGAGACAGACTGTCTTGTTGAAAGTTACATGACTAGGAGCTACAGATATCTTGACCAATCAGAATTTGGGTTTCTACTTTTAGTGATTGTAACCTGCTCTGCACTATGCATTCAAGAGATCTAGCTGTTTAGTTCCTTCTTATGGTGATCAGACTGTGGAAACAGCCCTGAATCTTGAGGTTAGCCCTAGTATCAAACGGATGGGTAGTAGCCATTTGCTGACTGCTAACAGTCCTGTGTAGAACATATTTACTGTGTAGTAAATATGAAGTTACTACACTAGTATAGAACATTAGCCAAGACAGGATTTCCAAAATTGTGTAGTGTTATTGGGTAGTGTCAGCTAGTTGGCCGAACTGATTTATAAATTTGATATGCTGATGTTCTGAGTTGTTCATGAGCGACCGTGTAGAACAGAAATAGAGAATCTAAACTCTGTCCTCCTTTGCCACCGGCCTTTAGATGCATGTGAAATTTTTGATTTGCTTTTTACTATGTGCAATCCCCACTTATTACACAGACTCAGCAGAACCCATTTGAAAGGAACAGATAGTATGCTGATCTGGCAGACACATGTCCTAACTTCAGCTTCAGGCGTTGTAAGCAAGCATACACTTCCTTTCTAGAAGAGAAACATTACTAGAGAGGCATTGTCTGAATATCCCTGAAATACCCTACTCTTATTATTAAACTTGAGTGATGATAAGTAAAATGTGCACAGCAAAATAACCGATCGGGGTATCTGGGGTGAGAGAATAAGGGCGAATCTTTCCTCCATATGATTGACGCCAAACTGATGGGTGCCAGGGTGATTCACACTGAAATGCACCTCAGGTTACTGGGTGTGGGCCCAGCACAGCTTTCTTCGATCAGAAATGTTCTGTCTACCTCTCTTGTGGTCTTCCTTGGCATCTTGAAATTTTAAAAAATTTCCTTCATCCAGAGCAGTCTTTGCACTTTATGACTTGCCAAAATGCAGCTTTCCTGGGTCACAGTGAAGTTCTTGGCTTTGAGAATACATGGTTTCTTGGTATTGCAAGTATTTCTTTGAGCTCTTGTTCCAAGACAAAAACATGATAATAAATTAGAGTATCTTTCTGGGTCATTTTATCTTTCTTAATGAATTTGTCTTTACTAGAGAAGGTACGTTATAGAAGACGTACTCTCTTTAGATGAGCAAGGCAAATACTGGGAGGCAAAATGATACGTTGTCAGCAAAGAACAAGGTTGGTAATCTAACGCAGACTTCCCGATTTGCATAGACTTCTCATCCAAGAACATTTCTCACGATCTTCTCTCCTTCATGTTTAAAAGCCATGCAAGGCGCATGCTAGCCTGTCAGTAAATGAGTGCTTGACTTTCCTGGCCCAGTATTTCACATACTGAGGAAGCCATTGGAGTTCTGTTAGGCACAGCCTCATCTTCTTCCTCTTCCCCCCTACTCATTTTCCTCTCCCCTTCCTCCTTTTCTTAACTTTTGCCATTGTTTCCTGTCATAGAGTCATGCTAACACCACAAGAAAGTATAATCTGTTGTACGGATACTTTGAGGAGGAGCCCAACTTTCTGAATATACAGATGTGATTTATCCGACCAGGCTCTCAAAGAATGTGGCATTGAGTTGTGGGTGACCCGGAAACAATGTATTAAATGAGTACTGAACACAAATGAACAAAGAAAATAGACATACTCTTCAGGGTAAAAGTTGTTCTTTTTATATTTCGGGACAGAAAATATTTCTAAATATATCTAAATATTAAAGATGAAGTGCCCTTTAAGTGGCAAAACTTAAAATGATCTGATCTGTTTATATTAGTGATAGCATCTATCACTTTGTCATTACTTTTGGAAGTATTTATTGAGACACCATGAGCTAGGCATTGTTCTGGATGCTTGGAATGCATTACTCTGATGTTTGGAATAACAACTGTGTCCGTCCAGATGGTGGGAGAGATAGAACATGACCCATGTTGTCAGTGTGAGAAAGAAACTCCCCCAGGAGGTGCCAGTTAAGCTGAAGCATAAAAGGCATAGGAAGGTGAAGGAGGCATGCGCACATCCGTTCATGAGTATAAGGGGATGAATGGACTGGGGGAAATAAATGGGCATGCAAAGATCTGAGGATTGGTGTGTGGCTGGACATCAAAAGACCAGAGGTTTCCAAAGAGAAATGGGGAGTTTGGCATGGTAAGTTGGAACGAGAAGGCATCCTCTTATTGTTTTATGCCTTGAAATCATCATATTGTTCCTTTCCTTAAAGAGAAAGATCGAAAATGACTCACAGATTAACCTTTTAGCCTAAAACATTGAAAGGCTTTGATTGCTGGAGGAGTTGAGGACATGCCCTCCACATGTCATAACGGCTTTCAGTCATGTTCACCCTCTTCCCCCCTTTTGTCCCCCCATGTTCCCACTAGTGCCCTTTCTCTACTCAACGCTATCTAACTAGCTCCCCTGCTGCCTTGATGCCTCTTCTATTTGGAATGTGGCTGAGGGTCTGTTTACTGGAGTATCAGTCATCACTTTTTAAGTACTCGAAGTCACCCTTTAGAATAGGATGCTTGTCAGATCTGGGAGGAAATCAATATTGAAAGGACCCAGAATTTCTTTTTCTCAATGTAATCAATTATGTATGTTAACAGGCAGGGTGGGGAGGAAGGTTGGAGAGGTCTGGTTGCTTACAGGCATCCTCTATAGACTAGGGTATCATCTGCACCGTGTCTATCAGGACAGGCCCAAACTAGACAGTACTTACAGGCATCCTCTATAGACTAGGGTATCATCTGCACTGTGTCTATCAGGACAGGCCCGAACTAGACAGTACTTACAGGCATCCTCTATAGACTAGGGTATCATCATCTGCACTGTGTTCATCAGGACAGGCCCGAACTAGACAGTACTTACAAGAAGGAAAGGAAGACTTCTAAAGACCACTGCATGATCCCTAAACCACAAAAGACAATTCTTTTCAATCGATCTTTTTCAAATGGGGAATGCACCCACCAACTGTGAGAGTTTTGCATTGTCTAGCTCATGTATTCCTTCCCCATAGGAAAACCCATGAGAAGTTACAATCAAAAGTCTCTTTCATAAGCTCAAACTCAGAGGAAGTTGGGTGATGCGAATGACCACTATCATCAAACCAGGGCAGTTTGTTATACTTGTTTTTAACCTATGGGGATACCTTTAAAGAAGCCCCAGTACACTGGTGCCCATGTGAAAGTAAAGCTCTCACCTCTAAGGGGATAGGATTGTTAATTCTGGAGTCAAATGTGAGTGGCTGTGTCCTAGAAACATAGACTTCATGTTACCCAAGTTCCATGTTCTGATGCGGTAAAGATTTCAAGGAGTTTTATAGTAACAGGATAAACAGTAACAGAGGCTCTTTCAAATACAGTGAGAGAAACATGGACAGATGGGCACAGAAAAGCAGGAAATGTCAGCTGTAGGCCTTAGATGGCATCTGATGGCCATCTTAGCCTTTCAGTGGTGGAAACTAGGGGTCTGTTTGCACAATCTCAGGAATTTACCTCCTAGTCACAAAGATGTTAGGTCACACACAGAGAAGGCTAGTACATGTCTATGAATAGAACTAAAGATGACCCAAGATAATTTGCCTCTAGTCTTGCAATATTCCAAACTTTCCCATCATTGAAGTCCTAATCAGTTAATCAGCCTTCCTGAAGGTTCAGTAAAGATGACATTCATTCAAGAAACTTCATTTCATGTCTAGATTTCTGCTTATGTAATAGACACGGGGCAGCTCTCAGTATGAATTGCCAAGATGAATATTGGCACTGGAAACTTAAGAGGAGAGAGAGGCAGTCTCAATAACAAAATCTTTTTACAAGCACATGAAAGTTGTAATCGAGGAGGTACCTATTCAATTATGGATGATATACTCACACACATATGATATACTCATGCATATATCTACATCTGTGCACACAAATATATAATTTCCTGGGAAGATGCTGTCTGTTTTTGTGTTTTGAGTTGGTAATCACTTGCTGCCATGGAATGTCTGAAATAGATATATTCCATTACACATCTGGCTTGAGTGCTGTTTTTGTTCTTGGCCCTGGAGGTATCCTGTGTACCAGATGTGCAGGCTGTGTGAAGAGGCAAGCTGGGGGCAGTGTGGTGGTGACGGACACAGAGATGCCCTCATAATGACTCTGTCAGGTGATTGCTTGGAGCGGAAGCGGAAGCCTGGCCTCACCACATCTTCCCTACAAAATTCCAAGGAGCCTTTTGCCTTCTCTTCTAACTTTATTATTGTTTCCTTAACAATATTCTGAAAATATAAAACCTTGAATAAGCTTTTGTGAAAACTGACCGAGGTAAAGGCATGTTGAGAGCACATAAAAGCTATTAGCGTTTAGTTGTGGAGATGCCTGAGTGGGTGGGTGACTGACTGTTCAGGAGACACATTCCCATCGGCTCCCAACTTTATCTTCTCATGTTATTTCTTCAAATGGCTAAGGAAATGTAAAACAACACACCAGCTACTGCTTGTTTGTTCTCCCTCCTTTGTCCCACTCCTTTTCACTTGCTTGTACAAAGGGTCAGTGAAAAAGCTTACTTTGGAAATAGTTGTTTGCTACCACTTCCTGTTGTTCCATTTCATTCATCAATGAAGGAATCATCGAAAGAAAAAAAGATAAAAGAGAAAAATCAAAAAACCCATAAGGATTTCTAAGTTAGAAATAGAATTAGTAAGCATCAGAGTGTTGTAAACAGGTCAAAGAAAAAAATCATGTCATAACACACTTTTCAGTTTTGCCTTAAATTTATTGAACTCTAAATTCTCTGGCCCATCACTCAGAAGTAGGTCTCCTGAAAGATTCACATAGCTGTCATTTTAGAAAATATCCTAGCCTGCTCTCTGTCTGCCTGTCTGTCTATCATCTATCATTTTTCTATATTAGAAAAATAAGTTGCTTTATTTTCAAAAACATTTAACTTTTTACCTAAAAGTTTGATTTTTTTTCTCCTCAATAAATATCTGTGGTTTAGTACCTAACTTTTCTAATAGCAATAATAAGAAAATATGAGAAAAACTTTATATTCTTTTGGGGAGGAGTTAGAAGGTATGTGTGTATATGGGCATGCGCACATCCATGTGTACATGTGCATACACGCATACCATACAATGTGAACAGAGGTTAGGGTCAGCTTGTGGGAGTTGGTTCTCTTCTTCACACTATTGTGGGTCCAGGGATTGAACTCAGGTCATCAGGCTTGGTGGCAAACTCCATCATTGTCTAAGTCATCTGAACAGACCAGTATATCTTTTCTAACAGAAGTATAAATTGTAACGAATCTTGATGCAAGAAATATCTCCCAGAGAAGAGAAGAGATAATACATTCTAGAGCCATATATAAAGTGACTATGCCTGGGAACATAGGTTTCGGTTGCATCAAAATCCATGTGCCAATGTGAGAGTACTTTCATGAACTTTTCATGGTATTAGAGCAAAGAAAGTCCTAAGTCAGCATATTTTTAAAATATAGTGGTGGAGATATCAGGGAGGTGGGTCATGATAAAGTGGAGAAATCTCTGTTGTAGACCCCTGATATTATCTTAGTTTTGGGGTTGTTGGGAGCTGGGGCTCTGTTTTGCACACTCTGAAGGATTTATCTACTAGTAACACAGGCGCTAAGTAACCCACAGAGGCGGGCAGTAAATGGCTATTACTTTGGCTCTGGCCTTGCAACATCCCAGCCTCTCCACACCACTGAAATTCTGATTAGTTTGGCAGCCTCGACAGTTAGATTTTCTCCCCATGAACTGTTGCTCACATTGAGGAGGAAGGAGGAAGGGAATTATTGAAAAGAAGGGAGTTGGCTTTGAAAGAAAGGGAAATGGTTCAAAGTGTGGGGCATGAAGAACCTCTGATGCTGTGATAGGGTTAACTCTGTGGCTTCCTTAGAATTCTTGTCCTGGTATTGGAGCTATGGCCCTCCACTCTCTGGGGAGGGGAAGAGGTGCCACGTTTTGATAGAAATTCTTGACCTAATGCTGTCTCTAGACCCAAAGCTGCTTTCTTGTGATGTTTTAGCTGGACCTAATCTGTTCCCCTATCATCCATAGTGGGATTGATGTTCTCTATGAGGCTACCTTCAATGGTGAGGCCATCAGCAATACCACCTGGGACCTCATAAGCCTTCACTCCAACAAGGTGGAAAACCATGGCCTTGTCGAGCTGGATGATAAGCCCACTGCCGTTTACACAATTAGCAACTTCAGAGAGTATATTGCTGAGACGCTGCACCAAAACTTTCTGATGGGAAATTCCTCTTTGAATCCAGATCCCAAGTCTCTCCAGCTTGTCAATGGTGAGTTGAATATCACTCCTGACACCCGAATGTAATTTCCCTCCTTTTCCGATATCGTCTGGTGAAGATTCACCTCACTAATATATATGGTTCTACTTTCTTAGACTGCACAAGACAGGACCCATGCTGATAAATGGAGCTTCATCCTACAGTCATTTGGGATGGATTAGTCCTGGGCTTCCTGGAATGTGTCTTCCAGGAAGGTCACAGAGGGGGAAAGTGGAGAACAGCATGGCAGTTAGAAGCAGCTTGAGGGGGGAACAGAGTGTAAGAAAAAGGAAATATGAACCGCAGCAGGCTACAGTGCTACACGGCAACTGCAGTGTGAGCCGTTGAAAAGGCCAGTGGGCCAAGGCTTAAAAATTGGCAAAAAAAAAGAACCATGGAGGAAAGCTAAGGGAAGCTGGCTTAAGGAGCCAAATGCTGAGCCCAGAAAGCTCAACACTAAGTTCGACCTTCAATAACTGTGGCAATCCTGTCATGGGTCATAATGAGCAGATGGAGCTGGGATCATACAGGAGAGGGGGACAGAGTTCTAACTTATTTGCCGATATTGCCTATTTTCTGTTTGCTTTGACATGATGCCGTCACGTATGGGCCCTTTAACCTTTAAAACTTCCAGCATAACATATTTAACTGAAGCGAGAAAAGAGGAAAAAAAACATACGTTGCTAAAGTGGAGAACTAGAAACATACTTATAACGATGTCTTAAAATTGTTTATTTATATGGATGTGTGCACATCACAGTGTCTGTGTGGCGGTCCTAGGCTGATATGTGGGAGTCTGTCATTTCCTTATACTATTTGGATCCTGGGGGCTGAACTTGGGTTGTCTGGCTTGGTGGTTGCAGGGACCTTTCACACTAAGCCATTTGCTGCTGGCCCTAAAGATTCATTCTTAGAGGAAGAGGGTAACACTCTAATTTATCAAAGAATGACTTGTGAGTAATGCATCCCCAAGACCCAGGACATATTCTATGACTCTCCAGAATGTTTATGAATAGAAAATTGGAAGTGACATATAAGAAACAGGACTGAGGTATGGAGAGGGATTGTTTGAAACTTAGCTTTTGCCTCATGTGAGTGTGGTCTCATGGAAGCACAGCTATTGTGATTGGCTTACCATTTGCGCTGTGTTACAGATTTCCAAGTTTGGTTTACATTTTGTCTATATAATAATTAAATCAGACTGCAGATCAGGGTTGGAGGGACCGAGTTTCGTGAGCACAGCAGCTTGCTCAGACCGTGTTAATTTGCTGTGGCACCTTTCAAACAGCTTCCTTCTACGGTCGAGTGTGTGCCTGTGTGCTGCAGATCTCAGATACAGCAGTGGCTCAGAAATGATGCCTTACATTGTCTTTCCTCAGTGAGAGGAGTTTTGCTCCCCCAAACAGAAGACATAGCTTCTTGGAGCACCGAAAGTTCAACTCTTCAGGTGACAGCACCCTCTGCTCTGGTAAGCCACTGTGCCTTAGGCCAGCCCTACCCCCGAAACCTCTCCTCTTCACAGCCTCTGCCACTTTGGCATCGAGATTTTACCTCACTGCCTCCATTTCATGCATTCTTCTGCCTGTGCCTGGATCATCGCTCACAGTGGTCAGCTCAAGGGAACCAAATATTGGTTCAGAAAATTTAAGCCTTTCTCAGTGGTTGAATGAAGTTTGGATTGCAAACACCATATGGGACACAAGTACTTGCTGCTCATACTTGTTAGACGGTAATTAAGCTGGAAGTGCCACTGAGTTGTTTTTTCGTTACCTAGAAATAGGATTTTTTTAAAAAATAGCCAAGACTACACATTGATATTCATAACTACAGAGTAGAAATTTTTTATTTCAAGGATTGTGTATTGAGGGAAAGTTGAGCACTGGCAGTAGAATAATGTATGGAAGGGAAAAAGAGTGAAGATATTGCCTAGCTGAAAAATATTCCTATTTTTAATCCTAAAATTAGTCATTCTCTTAAGTGAATTTTATTGTTTATTATTATTTTATGTGTGTGTACCCATAATGTATGTGGGGGATGCACACGGAGTGTGGAGATCAACAGGCAGCTCTGGGGAGTTGGTTCTTCTCTTCTGTTTTTGTGGGGTCAGGCATGCCTCTGAACTCGGGCTGCAGGCTTGTGCAGCAAGCTTTCACCCAGAGAGTAGTCTCGCCTGCTCACAGCCTTCCTTTAAGTCGGAGTGCAACATTTCCATCTGTGCAGAAGCAGAACGGAATGAACCGTCCCTTTTGTTCTTACCATCCCCTTTCCCCACCACATCTCTATTTCCCATTTCACTTATACAGAGATATTGAGGGCAAAAGAATACTTCCTCATGTGTGTGAAGCTGCAGAATTGACACCACCAATGCCAACACAAGGACTCCTTGTGTGGGGATGGTTCAGTGTTAGCACAGGGACACGTAGGTGGGGGTGGGGGACTCTTCACATCCAACAGCCACAGATAATGTTCTTACTTTCTTAAAATGTCTTTGTACCAGCTGTTTGAAATCATTAGTTCTTGAAATTAGATCTCTAATGGGAAAAATTTGAGATTAAATTTCAGATTAAACTCAAAAAAATTTGAGATTAATATTATATCATTACCCCTTTTCTTTCCTCCCTCAAAACCCTCCCGTGTACTACCCTTGCTTTCTTTCAAATTCATGGACTCTTTGTCTTTAATTGCTTTTATGTGCGTGTGCACATGCACACACACACACACACACATACACAAACACATACACACACACACACACACACACACACTCCTAAATGCACAAATACAACTTACTCAGTCTATATAATGTTACTTGTTTATATGTATTTTTTCAGGACAACAATAGAAATTAGAAAGCAAATTCATTTGATCATTCATATATATAACCATCTATTTTACTGAGCAACTTAATTTTAAGTGTGGAGTCATGAGAAATATACTTTTCTTTTTTTTTTTTCTCCTACTGTGTAGTTGCTAGGAATTGAACTCAGGACCTCTGTAAGAGCAGCCAGTGCTCTTAATCTCTGAGCCATTTCTGCAGCACAGAAATACACTTTTCACTGAGTACTATATTAGAGATGAGATCAGACAAGAACGGGCACATTCAGGGACGTATGGACGGAAACAAGCGCTGTATTAGAGGAAGAATGGTTTGCGGATATTGACGTCAGATGGCACATTAATTAGGTGTTTGCTTACCTCTCCATTCAAATATATTTATTTTGTGCTTTTTATGTGCTAGGTACCAAGGAAACTAAGCGGAATGAGGTGTGGTCCTGCCCATGAGACATTTGCAGACGGGTGGCAGACAGATTTCCAAACAAATAAGATGACACAGTGTTACGGGCGGTCACCAGAGATGACCACTCAGACACAGAGGAGAGCCAATTAAGAGTCTTTATTCCAGCCAGCTGGGGCCACACCAAGTGTTCGGGGACCTAGGTGTGGCTCCGAGTGTCCACAACTCCCGGGTTTTGAAGGCAGAAATCTTGTCCAGGTGTCTCGCTCAGCAGCTGCAGGGGACTTTGCAGAGTAAGCAGTTTGAAGACAGAGAAGCTAAGTTCAGCAGGAGGGAGTTCGGCACAAACAGGAAGCTAAGATGAGCGGTGAGCTAGAGGAGGTTCTGCACAAACAGGCAGTTTTAGCAAAGCCTAAGATAAGTTAGCTAGGACATCCTACGATTGTTTCTTAGAATGGCGTTCGGTAGTTTTCCATGGGATTCTACATCAAGATCAGAGTCTAGTTAAACCTGGACACAGCTTCAGCAACAGTACAAGATGGAGAAACCTCTGTCCTATCTGTTCCCATCTCAATAGCTCCTCTCCTGCAGTCCATCCAGAATGTAGACGCAAGGCTACCTACAGCGCCACTTCTAATCCCATCATCCCGGGACCTCTCTAACTGTAGGCGAGCTGTGATGGTAGTTTACACACCGAATTAAAGATTTTGGGGATGACCATAAAGGCCAGTCTGTAAAGGGCCTGCCACTCAGACATGACAAACTTGGTTCACATTCCCAGCATCCACATAAAAAGTGGGTGTGGCAGTGCTCATCTGCCACACTAGTGCTAGAACAGGGGTGCAACAGGGTCCCCAGAGCTCGTTTATCTAGACTGTTGGTGAATGAGAAACCCTGTCTCACAAACTAAGATAGAGGGTGAAAGAAGAATATATGTAGCGTCAGCTTCTAGACTCCACATCTCACGTACCCCCAGCTCCAAACACATGCCCATGTATGCACACACACACACACACACACACACACACACACACACACACACACACACAGTGAAAAGACAAGATTTTCTCTATCAGCCAGAGGTTGCTAGTTGGTACCATTTAGCTGGATTCAGAATGGGACATGTATTTTGAAACTAATTTTAAAAAGGTAGTGTCTAAACGTTAGGTTTTTTTACATAAGAATTCAGATTTTTATCTTCTTTTGAGAACTAGGACTAACTGGTCCCATGAAGTCTCCATTCCCCTCTGTCCCAAAGTTGTCAATGTTGCTGTGGCTGTCAAGGATGGCAAGCACTGACTAACTGGGCTTATCATTTAGTTACGCTGTGGTGCTCCATTGTCCCTGCAGCCAAACTCTTTATGAGAGTGACAGCTGCAGGAAATTAAGTAACCATTTAAGAATGCTAGAGTATGTAAAAAAATTATTAATACATAGTGTCATGCATGTGTGTGGAGTAAATGTGAGTTTTTGTCAACATGTGACATGATCAAATAAGGGTAACTGGTCATCTATGGCCAAATATTTATCATCATTATATATGTTGGAGATAATTGACCTTAGCTATTTGAAATGGGCCACATGGAAATTAGAACCAGTGAAACTGACCAGTGTAACATTAAATGCTGAATTAAAAAGAATTTGTGAATTGAATTTGTTACTAGAAGCATCTATTGATACAATAAAGAAATCACCCATCTAAGTTCGAGTGGGAGAAACAGCAGTACTGGGAAACCCAGAGCCATGGCTTTAAATTCTGATGGTTCCTCTTTTTTTCTTCTTTTCTTCTTTTTCTTGTGATTGTTTTGGCCATTTAACTCCTATGAACATCTCTTCACCTGTAACACACAAGGCATGATTGGATTACCTGATTCTAGAGTCTTCCTAGGTTTAAAATTGATACATTTATATGTTGACATGCATGTGCATACTCCGCTCTCCTCCCATTCCTGAAGAATGGGTTGATAAACTCCCTGAGCCTTTCACAAGTTAATATAGTTCCTTGGCTTCCTTTTTCTTTCATATTCAGGATTGCAATCCATTATCCTATTGTTTATTAATTAAACTTTTACTGTCTCCTTCAAATCTATTCAGAATAACTTAGAGATTTTAAGGCAAAATCCAGGGAAGCTTTGTGTGTCTATGTGGTGCTGAGTTACACAGGTTACCTTGCATACAGGTCAGCAATTGCAAGTCACTTACACTGCACAGTTATACAAGACTAACTGTGCTACCCATGGTCCCAGATTCCCGAAATGCTACTGTTGACTATGTGAGTGCTGAACGCTGTCTGTCTGATGAGATCCATCCGCTCTATGACCAGTCTTCCTCTCTTCAAGCTCACACCTGTTGGAGAGCCCCTAGGAGGGTGTTTTTCTCCCTGTTTTGGAATCTTTCACTTCCTCCCTACCTTGTTTGCTGTTGCACCTCATCATTTGAGGATGGCCTTCTGCTTCCTCCTTCACACACATGCATTTTCACTTGTACCGTACATTTTACTTCAGCTAACTCAGCTTATTAGAATATTGGACTCTGGAGATGGGAGAGATGGTTTGGCAGTTAAGAGCACTTGCTACCTTCCCCAGGGACCTGGGTTCGAGTCCCAGCATTCACATGGCTGCTTACAACCATCTCTAACTCCAGTTCTTGGGTATCCAGTGCCTTTTCCTGGCCTCTATGAGACCAGGCATCCATGCGGTGCAAAATATTCATTCACATAAACTAAAAACAAAGAAATCTTAAAAAAGAGGAATATTATATGCCAGGCTAATGTCTAACATAGATTAAAATACACAAACTACCACTGCATTATGACTCTTTGACCTATTAACAATTTCATCAATTAATTTCTTTTACATAGAGTAGCTTTCATAAGATTAAATAATTAGCACATTCAAGGGTTGTATTTCTATCTACTTTCTATTTCTAAAGCCAAATGTTAATATAAAGTTTGGAGAAAGAGAAAAGTGCATTTGAGGCATGCAGCAACTTCTTCTTCTTTTTTTTTTTTGGTTTTTTGAGACAGGGTTTCTCTGTGGTTTTGGAGCCTGTCCTGGAACTAGCTCTTGTAGACCAGGCTGGTCTCGAACTCACAGAGATCTGCCTGCCTCTGCCTCCCAAGTGCTGGGATTAAAGGCGTGCGCCACCACCGCCCGGCATGCAGCAACTTCTTAAGTATGTCTTTTTATTTGAGACAACAGCCCACATTGTGATATGGTGACATTTTTCAGAAAAAATAAAGGCCTCTAATTAAACATCTTTCAAAATGATGAATAAAACTGTTAATTATTTCTTCCTGTTGTGGGTAGTATGTTGAGGTCTGTGCAAAGAAAGTTATATATATATTGCTAACTTCTATGTATTTAAAGTCATTTATGCCAAAAAGATAGAAGGAAACGAAACACCCAAAGCCGGAGAAACAGAGTTCTCTCTCAAGTGTTCACTTTGTTTTGAGTCTTGTAACTATGGTGTTTCACCTGGCCCTGTTGCAGGTGATTTTAAGAGGCTATGTGGGTTCTCTGTAGATTTTCAGACTAGTAGCTCGCTGAACTGGGATTCGATCCCAGACTACATCCTTCAAGGACTCTTGTGTTCCTCCCACTCGGTATTTCCTTTCCATGTGGTTCTTTTCTCTCTGATGTGATGTAGCCTTTTTCTCCCTCCCCAGGATAACACCTTTCAAGCTGAATGGCCCTCAGCAGGTGAGTCTACCACCACCAGTATCTCACCACCTGGTTTCAGCTCTGGTCCTCCCCCAGTGACTGGCAGGGAACTCCGGGCAGCAACTGCTCTGGGTGATTCAGGGTCTACATCTAAATTAGTCTCCCCCTCGAAGGTGGTCCTCAGTTCTTCCCTGGAGGTTTTATAGGGTAGCCTCTTGACTCTTCATTCTGTTACCCCAGCAGTGCTTGAGATGGGCTTGCCTGTGGCTTCTGAGGGAGGGACTTCTGGAGCCTCCATATTAGAAGATGGTGAGAAACTTGAATCACTTTTCATAATTGTCTTCTGACTTGGGGGGCAAGGGCTTTAGAGAGATTCTAGTGGAGCAGAAAACAAGGTAGCATCCCTTAGGGAGAAAATGTCTTGGGAAACGTGCCTGAGAAGAAAAAACAGATTTAAGTAGTCAGACTGGAATGTAAAAATCACTGTATCTTAAGAAATGGACTTGGGGAAGTAGGGTGGAGATCAATTGCAAGATACTTTGAAGGTCATATTGAAGGATATGTAATTAAATTACTGTACCTACTACTAACAAAGGACTCTGCCTGCTTGAATATGGTGAACTACATCAAAGAAGATTATTCCAGTTCTAATGAGATTATGGGAGAAGCTCTAAGGAGTTTAGGTTATAGTAATATTGTGGAGAATATAAACTAGGAAAGTCACAGAGCAATAGAGATGGAAACAAAATAGTTAATCCTCTAGATCAGTGGTTCTCAGTATGAGGGTTGTGACAATGATCCTTCCCCAGAGGTCATCTAAGACCATTAAAAAGCATGGATATTTACATTACAGTTCATAATCGTAGCAAAATGGCAGTTATGAAGTAGCAATGAAAATAATTTTATGGTTGGGGGCAAGCACAACATCAGGAACTATATTAAAGGGTCACAGCATTAAGAAGGTTGAGGACAATTGCTCTGAATGTTGTGGGATAGACTGTATGTATGAAAGAGAAAATGAATAAAGATATAAATAATGGGTCTAGAATTTGGAACATGAGGGAAATATAAAGGATAAAGACAATAAACATAAAAGAGAAATATAAGATCCAGAAAAAATTCTCCATAAATTTCCAGTGAATTCAATCTGTGTTTTTCAATATGGTTAATGCTTTATTTCCATTGGACAAAAAGGCAAGTGCTTGAGGATTGTTTTAATAATTAAATATTCAGCTCAGAGAAGTGGGTTATGTTCATGAATTCTTATCCTGCACTATGAATTTTTGATCGCATCTTCCCGCACTATAGATATTAAAGGTCAGAATTGTCCCTGGTAGCTGGAGAAAATAGGTAACTAGTTTTATTGAAGAACAAGGGTTTCATTTTGTAGATTAACTAACAGAAAACCCTTTTTTTTTTAAGGATTAGCCAATATTGAAGAACCAGAAGATGCTTCTATGGATGTAGTGCCTTCAAGCTCATTAGTTAAACCTGTGCCAAAAGAAACAGTACCACCCATGGAAGATTCTGGCATGACTCTCTTGACACCTTCACCACATCTGACCTCTTCTGTCATAGAAGACCTTGGTAAAGACACAGCTGCACCTTCTAGCTTGGATTCCTTGACTTCCAAAGTCGCAGACCGACTGGATGTGAGCCCATGGTTTCCAGACACCTCTGAAGAAAACGAGTTCATTTTTGAAAGTGGTTTGGGCTCTGGGTCTGGGAAAAATGTGGATGTGATCACTTGGCCACAGAGTGAGACTTCACCAGAGAAGACCACTGAAACACTGTCACAGTCGTGGCCTGAAGATGAGTATGTACTCTTGCCAACGGAAGGTTTAGAAAAATTACCTATAGATGGTAGAGTAGATTCCACAGAACAAACTACTGAACCTTCAGAGCATAGAGATGGTGATAGATCCACCAGTTTTGCAGAGGAAGAATCCCTTGGTGGATTTACTCTACCCATCTTGGTAGAGTCTGCAACTCAGGCCACATCTCTGTTTTTTCCTAAGTACACATCAGATGCACCAGACACTGATTCTTACTCAGCTACCAAAGCATCCTCTTTGCTGGCAGCTCTAACAACCTCTGCTTCCACTGAGCAAACAGAGGGAGTGAATATCATTCCAAAGAAAGATATGGTGCAAGCAGAGCCATCCAGTCATGAAGGGCTTCGCGGTGAAATTTTGGTGGAGAAACCAGATATGCAACCTGTGTGGACCATATTGCCAGAATCAGATATAGTTTGGACACGAACTTTGTCCTCAGGGAAATTGTCCAGAGACACATTGGCAAGTACCCGAGCGAGCACTGACAGGCTCTGGTTGAAAGCTTCCATGACACAGTCTACTGAATTGCCTCCAACTACCAGCTCCACCCAGCTAGAAGATGAAGTAATAATGGGCGTACAGGATATTTCATTAGAACTAGATCGGGTAGGCACAGATTACTATCAGCCTGAGCTAACACCAGAACAAAATGGCAAGGTTGGTAGCTATGTGGAAATGTCTACAAATGTTCACTACACAGAGATGCCTATTGTGGCTCAGCCCACAAAAGGAGGTGACTTGAGTCACACCCAGACCGCAGGAACATTGGTGGTGTTCTTTAGCCTCCGAGTGACAAACATGATGTTTTCAGAAGACTTGTTTAATAAAAACTCTTTGGAATATAAAGCCCTGGAGCAAAGGTTCTTAGAACTGGTAAGCATAGATTGTAAAACATGAGTATTAGTGAATGTTATGTGAATCCCTTCTTATCCTCAGCACACTAAGTCAGAGTCCAGAGAAGTACTTTTCCATGGGCATTCATTTCCTCTTACCAGGCAGCACCATGGCTTTGGCTGATAGGCGAACAATAAGACAGGTGAATTCAAGAACTGGAAACATGGCATTAGAGTGATGTGAGGTTAGATGCTGAAGATTATATGGCAGGGATTCTGTGACCGAACTAAAATATGAAAGGAAATCTCAAACTCACTGTGAGACCCATCTTTTGTGGGTGTTCATATTGTTCATATCTTCATTGTTGGGGGCCCTTCAGCAAAACAGAGGGAATAAACTCTAAGCATCTAGAATGGTTTATGAGTTACATAAAGTTTATAAATGCATCATGAAGATCTCATGATATTCATAATTTATACAATGAAACCATTCCTATTTATTGTTTTTTTAGTTGCTCTATAAAATAAAGGTTTTCGTTATGGCATTCTGTACATACAGATCATTATATTTTGCTCACACTCAATCTTGCATTCCATTCCCTGTCTTTCATCACCCTCTCACTGCTCTACCTCATCTTCCCAAATAGGCCTCTTCTGTGTGGATGTCTTATTTGTATATGCATAGGACATGGGGAGCAGTCATGCATGATATGTTTGTACATATAACATGTGTATGCTGTTAAATCCAGTTATATAGATGAAGAAAATTGGATACTTTCTCCTGCAGGGACAGGAGGTCTTATATTTTGTCGAATACACACTAAAAAGGAAAAAAAAACTCACACGAGCATTCTTTTTGTTTGCTTTTGTATGTTTTATTGCCTTTCTGGTGTGCATTCAACTAAACGTTAAGGAGTGGCAGTAAGCATGATCATTTTGTCATTTCCAGTTGGTTCCCTATCTTCAGTCGAATCTGTCAGGGTTCCGGAACTTAGAAATCCTGAACTTCAGAAATGGCAGCATCGTGGTGAACAGCCGAGTGAAGTTCGCTGAGTCTGTCCCTCCAGACGTCAACAATGCCATGTATATGATTCTGGAAGAATTTTGTACTACTGCCTACCAAACCATGAACTTGGATATTGATAAGTACTCCCTGGATGTGGAATCAGGTAACCACAGTGCCTATCATCTGAGGCTTCTTAGTAGAATCCAGTAACTGTTCTTGTGTTTTTTTCTTTTTCATTGAGTCAAAGTAAATCTGATACTTACAGGAAGAAAAAAGGTCTGCATCAGACACGGTCTTGAAAATTAGTGCAATAAGTGTTTCAAGGGTCTCTCACATGTCGAGGAGACAATGGTTGCTTACAAAGATTTACAAAACAACCATCGTGTTTACCTCCCAGGCCTTTTTCTACACATTCTTTCCAGGTCTCTTTCACTTACTCTGCTTTTGCTTTGTCTCTGTGTTGCCATGACCCTAAATATGTCCTTTCTTCTTTCAATAGATGCTATATAGATAAACACTTTAAGTTTCTATATTGATTCCTTTTAAGTTTTGTACCAGTATCTCTGCATTTTTGTGTGTGGTTGTTGAACTTAGGGCTTCCACATGCTAGACAAACCACCACTGAGCTACATCCTCAGCCATCTGTTTTTGTTTTGAGACAGCTCACCAAAGTTGTCCAGGCTGGCTTTGAATTACCTCTGCAGGATAAGCAGGCCATAAATTTGCAACCCCTTGTCTCATCCTTCCAAGCAGTTGGGATTACAGCCCTGAGTCTCAAATCACCAGGCCTTGCTTTACTGAACTCCATGTTTCTCTGTACTGATCAGGCTTCTCTGAGACGTATTATTTAATTGCTGGAGAACCCCTGCTGGAGTGTATTTGGCATATTCTACGTATACTAAATTGAAAGTATTTAAGAGCGAATTCATACTTTGTGCATCCTTCTACTCTTCATTTAGTCTATGTTTCTCAGTCTCAATCAGAAACGTAGGAAAATCTGGGAAGTCACTCTTGGTTTGGTAGTTCCCATCCCTGCAACGTTCAGCTGTTCACCAAACTTACACTAATACTGAGTTATAAAATATCCCCAAACCAGGCTCTTTTCTCTGTTGCCAAGGTTACTAGCCTATCCAAATGAACACCATATCTCAAATTGACTACTTCTTTCACTTCTCTAGCTCCTCCACCTGCCTCTTCTCCAGACCGCAGCCCTAATACTCTGTAAATCAGCTTTTAGATGATCTTACATGGCTGCTTTATGTGTATCAATGGCTGCATGGTTCAACCCCGTCTTTCTTCCTAGTATACTCAGTGATCTAACCTTTGGCCCACCATAGTCTAGTCAGATTGTGTGTTTCAGGTCCTCAGACACCCAGATCTTCCTGTGGCCTTAAAGGTTTTGCTTATTACTACCCCCTTTGCTTAAATATTTCCCGATTAGTTTAGGCCTTGGTTCAAATGTTGCTACTGGAAATCCCCATACTCCACCCTGGAGTTAGTCTTCTTATAACACTATGGTCATTTCTCTGTAGAATGTAGCACACACTTTTATAATGTTCTCTTGTGTGGACAGTGCTTAACAACCATTTCCCAGCCGAAATTTCCATGAGGACGTGTCTCTGTTGTAGTCAGCACTTAGCCGAAACAGCACAGTACTCTAAATACCCGAGAGAATATTCTCAAAATAAACCACCGTTTTTATTTAGAAGAACTTGAAGCAGAGAACACCACTGGAACCTGAAATTTTGTTTTATTTTTTTCCTTCTCCACACCAGGGGATGGTGTTTTTGAGTAGGAGTCAGGTGGAGTGTCTAGCATCATATTTCTGTTGTCCCTTTATTCCCAAACTTGTTTGAAAATGAGACCCACTTTTTTCTAAGCTGGGGGAAAATGCAAGTCTTCCTTCCCTTGAAATCTTTGAAGGATCATTATTTATTGCAAATGGGAAAATGATTTCGCTAATCTTCCAATATCCAAATCTCTTGTTACATGAGCTCTCTGAGGCTGTTTGTACAGTCTTGGCTGTGTGGTGTGTGGAAGAAGCAATTAATTATAATTTGTAAGGCAAGAATGTCTGCCTTCACTTCATCATTTATCATTTGCATGGCCCTAAACAAGCCATGTGAACTCTAGGTTGCTTATGTATTATATGGGCATTCTATTACCCGGCCTATATAGCTAATAAGGTGTGCCTCAGGACTAAACAAATAGGTAAGAGGATTTGACTAGCTCTCTATATATGAGCAGTATGACTCATTGTTGTTATTGTGATGGCGCTCTCCTTCCACTTTCAAAGTTCTGGAGTTCAAACCCTGGGCCTCAAACATGTTAGGCTGGTGCCCAGCCACTGAGCTATATATTTAACTCCTAGTCAACTTCTTTTTAAAAAGGATTACAATAGATAATCACATTGCCTCGTAGTGTCTACTCTATAGAAAAGAGGGTCTATTATCCTCTTCCTCCTACACCCATAAAGTAGTCACAAAGTTTAAAATTTTCAGATAGAATTGCTCTACTACATGTGTATTTTAAATTATTATTGTTGCTTTATGTCAACATTGGCTTAGGTAAGCGCAACTTGTATTTTACCTAACTTTTTCACACTTGGTGTCTCCAAAAGATTTGCTTTTATTAATAAAGGGAGACTATATGCAACAACTATTGTATATGCTTCTATTTTTAATTATGGCTCAAAATTAGATTATTTTATGATTACAAAGTCACTAGATAATTACTAGACTATGAGGCGAATGCCCAGGGAATGCACAGTGGGATCCTGATGTGTAGTCTCTTATACAAACTACCTGTATGTGTTAGATAAGGTTTTCTGTATCTCATCTGTAAGTTCCAGAACAGTGAAAACATTTACTGATTAAAAAAAGATATTAATTGTTCTGGAAATGAAGAGACTACAAATTTTTGATCCTTTGTAGATAAACTTCAAACTTTCTCACATATATGTCTATGATAATTTCTAGCTATTAGCTCTATTTTCAATATCTCAGCTGTTGTTTCCCCATTTGCTGTTTACCCCTTGCTGTTCACTATGGAAGAAAATATGGAGGGACCATAGTAGATCCATCCATAGTTAATATCTTACATCACTTTTGACTGGTTTTATTTTCCTAATTATTTTTTGTCCTCGTCTCTTACCCAGTCAGTGAAAGAATAAGTTACCGAAGACAAAATATTGTTGAGAATGGTCTGAGGAGGCACAGGGATGATTTCCTTTTCTATCAATAGTTCCTACAAATCTCAACCACTCCCAATGCTGATCTAGGCTATCCCCACCTAGAATATCACCATATTTTCTAGACTCTCTTCTCATCCCATGAGCTCAGCATAGGGCAGGCACACAACAGTGTGTGTAGAGGTGATGGTGTATTATTATGATGCAGGTTGGGGTTTTTCCTATAGTGGTTTGAGGGAAGAACTTTCTTCACATACCTTAGTTCCTGAACTTTGATTTTCCTCGTGTTCTCTGGTTCTTTTGATGCTTTAGGTGATGATGCCAACCCTTGCAAATTTCAAGCCTGTAATGAATTTTCTGAATGTTTGGTAAATCCATGGAGTGGAGAAGCAAAATGCAAATGCTACCCTGGGTACCTGAGTGTGGATGAACTGCCCTGTCAAAGTCTTTGTGATCTACAGCCTGACTTCTGCTTGAATGATGGAAAATGTGACATTATGCCTGGGCATGGGGCCATTTGTAGGTATGTTTCAATTAGAGATTTTGGCTTTCAAGGATGTATATATATATATATTTCTGAAGAAAATAGGTTGACAGAATAATTGTGGGGTCGTCACAATAATGTTTTTTTTTGTTTTTGTTTTTGTTTTTTGTTTTTTTTTGCTTTTTCGAGACAGGCTTTCTCTGTGGTTTTGGAGCCTGTCCTGGAACTAGCTCTTGTAGGCCAGGCTGGTCTCGAACTCATAGAGATCCACCTGCCTCTGCCTCCCAAGTGCTGGGATTAAAGGCATGCGCCACCACTTTATTATGTCTGGCAATTAGATGGACACTGTCTGATTCTCATATGAAGACTGGGTCATTCAATAGGCCTGAACCACACACTCATGAGGGTGCTTTTACGCTGTTAGGAAGTTGTAAACTTATTTTTTGAATGTGTCCTACTGAGAGTACTTGGATTATCTGGAGATCTTTGTAAGCTGCTATGATGATGAGACCATCATTCTTTAGGTAAGATTTATATGTAAGATCAACACTCTACATGCAAAATAATTTATTCTTTGAAGATTTGTTTATTTTATGTGTATGAGTGTTTTCCTGCCTTCAAATATATGCATCGTATACATGTCTGGTGCCCACCAGACATGTCAAAAGGTGTTATATCCCCTGGAACTGGAGTTACAGGTAGTTATGAACTGACATGTGGATTCTAGGAACCAAATCCTAGTCCTCTATGAGAGCACCAAGTGTTTTTAACTGGTCACGAGCCCTCTTTCCAGCTCTTAATGACTTTGTGTTCCTTTTAGCATACTGAGTATTCAATACTAAAGTTGCACAGATAGTAAGGTTTTCAAAGTGACGGCAAATGTATTTTCCTTGAGTCTGTGTAGGAGGAGGCTGCTTGTTGTTTCCTGGCTGCCCAGCTAGCTTAGCCCTGAAATAACCACACAGAAACTGTATTAATTAAAACACTGCTTGGCCCATTAGCTCTAACTTCTAATTGGCTAACTCTTATATCTTAGTTTAACCCATCTCCATTAATCTGTGTACTGCCACATAGCAGTGGCTTACCAGCAAACTTTTGCCAGGTCTGACTCTGGCAGTTCCATGGCATCTCTCTCTAACTCTACCCTTCTTTCTCCCAGCATTCAGCCTAGCTTTCCCTGGATACCTAAGTTCTGCCTTGCTATAGGTCCAAAGCAGTTTCTTTATTCATTAATGATAATCACAGCACACAGAGGGAACTCCCACATCAAGCTTGAGATCTGTTTGTAAAGGCAGAACCTCTGAGGAAACCACAGACACACAACCCTAATAGACCAATGACCCTTTTCTGACCCCTGTCTGGAAAGAAACAAAAACAAACAAAAAATCCAAACATACTGACTTGCTAGTCATACATAACCACAGATGCACAGCTGAAAGAGGAGGGAATTCTGGGAATAATCAGGAGGAACATAAATAAGATGCTAATGTATGAATGTAAACATTGATATAGACACTCCAGATAGAGAAAATAGCTGGAGGTGATTCAATGCTTTTATACAAAAAGTGTAAGGTTTAACTAGGAGACTAGTGACAATTACAGTTTCTTGATGGCCAGGAAAATTAACATTATTTTACAAAGCAGTGATTTCCTTACTATTTTGGGGATTGAAGACATTTTAGTGAAAGTCTGTTGACTTAAAACTTTGAGAATCTCCTTAGGGTGGTCAGGAACAGGTGAGGTGTTAAAACTGCATTCTAGAAGCTACTAGTAATTGAGGGGCAGTCACCTTTCTTCCTGGGTGTGTACTTTTGTCATCTGCAAATGAGAAGGTTGAATGTGATATTTCTTTAAGCTTTTCATATTTTAACCAGCCATTTAAAAAGACTTGTTCAGGATCTGCTGGTCTATGTCCAGCATTGTACGTTGACTTTGATCAGAGGCTCATTTAACTTGTATGTCTGCTGGGAATGGAACCCAGGGTTTTATGTGCAGTAGGCAAACATGCTACTACTGGCCTATAGCCCAGCACTTCCTTCAAGTCTTTAATGAAGATGCACATGATCTTTATATATCCACCTTTCCCATTCCATTGAAGATTCTGTTTGCTGTCATTTAGAGCAAAGTGATTCAGATCTTGAGTTTGGTGACTGTTTTTTACAGATGCCGGGTTGGTTCGAACTGGTGGTATCGAGGCCAGCACTGTGAGGAGTTTGTATCTGAGCCCTTTGTCATAGGCATCACCATAGCCTCTGTGGTTAGCCTTCTCCTTGTGGTTTCTGCTGTCGTCTTCTTCACTGTGAAGACACTTCAGGCTCATAATATCAGAAGAGAAAGGCAGAGGCCCACCAGGTAAATAAGGAAAGAGCTTCCTAATGGGACTGGATGCCTGTTTACTAATTGCTTACTATGTACCAAATACTGGGCAGAGAGCTGGGTGGAGACAGAGAGCTGCGAAGTTGAAGGAAACACCTGAAGACATCTAGGTAGTCTGTGAATAAGATTCTGAGAGGCCTGGATGAGGACTGAACTAGAGAGTCTTGAGAGTTTGGTGATTATCGTGACAGTGGGAGAGATGAAAGTCCCTTTGCAGGGAATGGGTGGGTCTCTTTGTACTAGTGAGGGAACATGAGCCAGGTCAAGGAGGCCCATGTGAATGTCTTGGTGTACTGCTAGAGTCCACAAGGAGTTATTTTAGGTCAGTCTACCCTGCCTCTGTCCTAGCTAAGGGACACCCCTTCCGAGAGCACCAAGACAGACGTCCATCACTCTTAAGCTGAATTTTCAACAGACTGAGATCTTATTTAGGGCAAAGGCCAATGAATTCTTTGGCTCATCAGCATTTAGAGAGGTCATGACACATAGTCTTTGCTCAGCAAATTCAAACTGAATTGAATTGAATTCAACTGAGGCCCAGGACTTTTGGTCCTCCAGTATTTGAGTTTTTGTGAGAACTTTCTATGTGGTTACATATGATTATCTCATAGATGTTGCTCTGGAAATGATGGAGCTGTGTTTACTTAATAAAATACTATTCACTGGCAGATGTAGTTCCCAATCAATATGTGTCAGATACTGTGGGGAAATCTCATGAGTGAAACAGTGTAGTAGGGAAACCTGAGACTCATCTAGACCTGTCTTATAGTTCCCCTGACCCCACATCTATGTCCACTGCCTTTTCCCTAACAGAAACCTTGTCCCAGAAAAATAGCCTTTCACATAGTTGAGCATCCAGGGGAGCTCTTGAATCAATCATGCGTTTCTTCCCGTGGCTCCAGCAGCCAGCCCGACAGCCTGTCATCTGTGGAGAATGCTTTGAAGTACAACCCTGCGTACGAAAGCCACCTGGCTGGATGTGAGCAGTATGAAAGACCCTGTAGCCATCGACCATTCTATAGCTCAGCTAGTGAAGAGGTCCTTGGGGGGCTGAGCAGAGAAGAAATCAGACAGATGTATGAGAGCAGTGACCTTTCCAAAGAGGTAGGAGACTTCCATTTCCATCACCGCATGTGTGTGGGCATGTGTGCATGTGCACGGGGCAGGTCTATGTGAGCATGTGTGTGTGTGTGTGTGCATATGCACAGGCCTGAAGAGATGATGAAGAATGTTTAGGTTAGTTATTACCTGATGATGTCTCCCAGAGTATGAAATTTTGAGCTGGTCCTTACTCCCTACCCAGTGACTTATTTTTCCGCAATTAGAAAATTCTCTATGCTTTCTTCATTCCTGTCTTAGGAATAGATGCTAGAGTTAGGGTGGTTTACATAGAATCTATGCAGAAATAGTTTTCCTTTCTTTTCGGTGGTGCTGGGACTTAAACCCAAGGCCTTGTGCATGCTAAGCAAGTGCTCACCACTGTGGTACATGGCCAGTCTTCATTCATAGAGTATCTAGAACTCTATAGGTGGAGCCTTCTGTTTTGCTAAAGGGGTGATTCTTTCTTCAGCTCTTTCTTGGGTATCCCAGAAATTCACAATTCCTTATAATAATTAGATACCCTTTAAAAGGCAGCTGGGGTTTTTCTGATGCAATTCATAGCCTTCCTTTTTTCTTTATTCAAGGAAATTCAAGAGAGAATGAGGATTTTGGAACTGTATGCTAATGATCCTGAGTTTGCGGCTTTCGTGAGAGAGCATCAGATGTAAGCACTGCAACCGCCTTGTGATGCTGGGCCTTAGTGGTTTGCTATAAACTAATGCTGCCAGTGTAAGCAAGTAATTACTGCCCATGTGACAGGGGTCTTGGTAATAACTAACCTTTATTAAATTCGTCAGAGTTTTTGCTTGTCCACAGAGATTATCTCATTTAAGTCTTCAAATGGCTCCATGTGATAGATTCATCTTGTGTGAAAAAGGAAACCTTGGAGAGATGATTTTTAGTTAAGAGATGATATTGGCAGTAAGTAGCAGAGAAGATTAAAAACCAGCTCACATTGATGTTGGCCTAGAGCCTTGAGCTAGGTTATCATTTCTCTCTTGCTACAATAGATCTCACCAGGAATTTGATGCTATACAATATCTTCCATAGGGGGTTTCTATGGAGTATCCATAAATCTCCCATACTTAAACATAATCTTCCATTTGCTCCTCTACAGAAACTTTCAGTGGGCTTTGGACTACATTTTATTAAATATGCCCCTTGCTTTCCTCAGGCTCCATTTTGTCTTTTTCTACTTGTTTTAATCATATCTCTTGGGCAAGTGTCTGTAATTCTCTCTTTACAGAGATAAATTAGCCTGTAAAGAGACCCCATGGGCAGTGGCTGACTGTGGTGGGTGACACTGCACTTTGATGTTGGTATTTGCTCCTTCCGGTTCCTCATGGATGGCTTCTAAGCCAGAGCAATCGATATGTCTTTGTAAAAAAATTAGGGTGAGGATCACAGCTGAGGCCTTGAGCAGACACTCAGAGCCTCTTTCCGATAGGACACATGGCCAACAAAGAAACTGAGTGAAATGATTTTTAGATTTCATATTCATGGTAGCAATGCTTCTAAAAGTCTCTCTGAGAAGTGCTGACACCTCGCTAAATGCTGTCAGAGCAACAGTGGTAGGAGTTGCCTTTCAAACCAGAGCACCCACTCCTTCCTGCAGTGCCAAGCAGAACAAGGCTCATCAGTCCGTTTTAGTAGTAGCCAGAAGAAAGAATTCAAATGTGTGTGTTGTATTATTTCCCAAGACCCCTCTCTAAGTCCCTCAGAGACACTGGCCTGAGTGTGTTTCCTGAATTAAAAAATGCATCGCACTGAGGGTATGAAAATACATGCCTGTAATTTCAGCACTTGCAAGGCTGAGGCCAGCCTGGGTTGTGTGCTACAAATCTATCAAATAAATAAGTAAGTAACTAAATAAAATGTATCAGATTTAGATTAAGATAGTGAAAGAAAGGATTCATCCTAATTAAGGATTGTGACTACAGGCTTTGGTTTCTTCTGGTGGACTGCACAGCATTAATGTATATTTTAAAAGCCCATGAAACAAGAATAGCCTCGGAAACTAAGGACAGTGGATCCAGGCCCTACAGCCCTAAGAGGGGCGCTCCACAGGGGAGGACAGTCCCATGGGGTCCCACCCACCTCTAAGGGACTATGGGCAGTTAAGAATTGCCTTGGGACGGGTGTCATTCACTTCAGTGATCTAACCACTGCAGAGTTGCTCACATTCCAGTAAGTAACCTTCTACTCATGCTCTCGCAAGCAATTCTAACTCAACAGAGTGGCCCACGCGTTAACAGAAGAAAGGATGAAAATGGGAGGGGCACTGTTGGGAAGAAGGGGATGGTAGGAGTGGGTAAGAGAGGGTGGCGCGTG
>NC_022010.1:66287687-66295481 GCF_000317375.1 Microtus ochrogaster
CAGCTTAAGTAAGTTTTTGGAATGTAGCAAAAATTGTGATAAATTTCATTTCTATGAAGATCAAGAGATGTAGCTAAAGAGTAAAGAGACTAACTTACCTTCATTAAATTGAGAGGTTTTAGCCAAGAAAAATATGGGTCAGTTTTTTTCCCCCTAAAATGTTTCCAATGATTCCCAGTAGAAATAGGTGGGGCCAGCCTTCATTAATAACCCAGCTGTGGTGAGTCAATATTCTAGCTCATTCTGTTCCCAAGTGTGCTGTCAATGCAGAAGAATGATGTAAAGGTTACAATCCTTAAACTGAGAGTATTGTGTCCCACAAAGTACCCTGCCTGGAGGTGGGAAGATGGGAGGGTCTTATCACGTAGTCAATGATGTAAAAGTTTGCCTGTAAATTTCTTTGACTCATGCATTTTGTAATACGTGTCTGTTCTTAAGTCAATAAGACAAGTAAAGCCACTCCCCCCATGACAGTAAGCCCCTGGCTAAAACATTTCTCTCAACTACATAGTTAGTACTACAGCCTAGGACAAATGATTATGAATCCTGATTTTTTTCTCTTATATTTGATTAATTAAGGGTATAGTTGGGGAGAAATCATGTTATAAGAGACAGGTATAATTATATGTCTGAACTACTTGGTGATTCCTAAATAGTAATGTGCATATCCTAATACATAATTAATATTGAATATGGTTAATGGCATACTGTTCTTTTTAATTTTATTTATGGCAGTTTATCCAACATGTGATCAAATTCAATTTACTATACTACTTTCTTGAATGTTTATAGTCTTAATATTAGTTGATTAGAAATAAAATTTAAGACTTTATGTATGTATAAGGATCCTTCAATTCTCATGTATATAACCATGCTGTATTCATTAGTAATAAACATGTCTTTCACAAACTTGCCTTTCACTTGTCCATTAGAAAAACAATGATATCTCTTAGCAACAACTGAACTGCAGACACCATTCAAGATGTGAATGCCTTGAGGAGATGAAAATGACTCTTTGATCTTAAGGAAGTGAGATTAGGAGAATCAGACGTGAAGCTGGAGCCTAGCTGCTGTCTGAATTTTGTTGATAGTTAATGACACCAAGTCATGATTTGGCTTTAGTCAAGCTTTACTCTTTTAAACACTTTCGTTTTTTCCTCATATGCTTAACTCATCAATGGAACCAAGACTGATGAGTGATTAAAGGAAGATTAGGTGGGTTGGCTGGTACCAGTCTTTGGTGACCTGTCTAAAGAGAACGGAGGAGACATGGCCACATGGGAGACGTCAGGGAGAAAATCAGCAAACAGTTATCTGGGCAGTTTATTTCTAATGTGCTGGTAGCCAGAAACCTCAGCTTTCAGGTTTTTTCTCTGGTGTTTGTATGCTGTCTTGCTGGCATAAGGGCAGGAGAAAATTCTAAATAAATGTTAGTAAAACGGTAGGAAGGTAGTTTTAATTGGATTTCAAAAACCATGTTTAAAAAAAAAAACCCACAAGATGAGAGAAGTAGGCCCAATAAACATCTGTTGATTAATCTGTGACCCAATTTTTAGAATAGTGAATGATAGGCTGGCTGTGAGCCCTGATGAAGGTCTGGAAGAGCCCAGCACTCTGAACTCAGACCTCACCAACGTGGCCTACTTTCTGGGCTTTATGACCTCATTTTCCATCCAAATTAGTCTTTGATGGACTGAGCTCATAAAATAACATTGAACTTGTCACCAAAACCTCACATCTTGTATCATGCCCACCCCTTTTTTTTATTAGAATGAGTGACTATTTTAATGTAAAAAAAGTTGAGGAATAAGTCTTTTATAAGTAATATCAAAATGCATGTGGGTTTCTGGAAAGATTTTCATTATCTTGAAAGAGTAATTCTTTGTCAATATGGTACTTTATCTTGGCAGATTTGGGCAAGAGCATTTTGGCACATGGACCTTTCAGTGAGCCACCAACAAGACCCCAAATTCCTTTCATGCCTTTCTCTGCTATTACACATTTTGGGTTGTGACTATTTTTTAACTTACACCATTGTCGTCCCACTAAACAGAATTCTTTGACATTGGGGTCATGGCTTACTTATTATCTTGAAGACTGGAGAGCGCTTGATGCAGAACTGGTCTACAATGATGATTATTTCAATGATAGATTGGTAGATACCCATTTTATGACTAGCAAGCAAATTGCTAGTTTTTTTCAAGGTGCTCACTAGTTAGACCTATTTTATGAATTAGAAACCACTAAGATTCTGGTCTAGTTTAGAAAACACTTTTAAAAGTATTTTGAAAATTAGATTTACATGTTTATATCTGTTAGTTTTATTGAACAATTTACTATTGTAACAGAGTAAGCATCTTAGGAAGATCTAAGAGAATATATTGGACTATAATACTCAGATGAAGTAACTATTGTAGTTTGAATGTAATTGGCCCCCAGAAGCTCAAAGGAAGTGCACTATTAGGAGGTATGACTTTGTTAGAATAGATATGGTTTTGTTGGTCCATGGGTGTCACTATAGAGGTGGTCTTTGAGGCCTCCGTGACACAATTCACTTCCTGTTGCCTATGGATCAAGATGTAGGAGTCTCAGCTCCTTCTGTAGCACCATGTCTGCCTACATGTTGCCATGTCCTACCATGATGAAAATGAATTGAATCTCTGAACGGTAAGTGAGGCCACCCCAATGAAATGTTTTCCTTCATAAGAGTTGCTGTGGTCGTGGTGTCTCCTCACAGCAATGGAAACCCAAACTAAGCAGAAGCAGCAGACTCCACAGAAGCAGGACTGAGCCAGTGACCTGGGCCAGAGCAGGTCTGAGGCAGAGAACTCCACAGGAGCAGGAGCAGATTCATAAGAGGGACACTTGCGGAATCAGGACTGGTCTAGTGACCTAAACCAGAGCAGGCCTGAGGCAGCTTGCTCCAAAGAAGCAGGACTGAGCCATTGACCTAGGCTGGGGCAGACCTGACACGGTGAATTCCACAGGAGCAGGTACAAGGGAGCAAGCCCTGAGGGAGTGGGCTGGAGCCAGAGACCTCTGTGGGTCCAGGAAAGAGTCTGGGACCTTCAAGGGAGTAGGCCTGAGCCAGTACTCCAGCAGGACCAATCCCAAGCCAGGGACATCTGCAGGAGTGGATCCAGACCAGAGACATTTACAGAAACAGTTCTGAGATGGCAACCTAGGCCAGAGCAGGCCTGAGACAGTGAGCTCCATGGTAGCAGAGCAAACCCTGGGAGCACTGAGCAACCTACAGGAAGAGGAAGGGACCAATGGGGTGATTGGAACCGTGGCACTGACTGCAGCATGAGGAACAACCACCTGAGCCTTGGATCCACTGGCACCTGGTAGATTGATCACCAGAGTCACAGACAGCCCTGACTACACCAATTAGAAAAGATGGGTAGGCAAGGTAAGAACACATGCAACACCACAAAGAATAGCACAACACCAGTAAAATCTAGTGACCCTACAACAGCAAGACTTGAACAACCAAATATGGATGATGAAGAAGAAAATGACCTAAAAAGTAACTTCAGGAGAATGTTTGAGGCCCTTAAAGAGGAAATGAGAAATTCCATCAAAGAAATGGAGGAAAAGACAAACAAAAAATTGAAAAACATCAATAAATCTCTTAAAGAAAACCAAGAAAAAGCAATGAAACATACAAAAGAAACTATTCAAGACTTGAAAACTGAAATAGAGAAAATAAAGAAAATATAAGCTAAGAGAATTATAGAATAAAATAATGAGAAAATGATCAGGAACCACAAACACAAGCATAAACAGCAGAATACAAGAGATGGAAGAGAGAATCTCAAGTGCTGAAGACACATTAGAGGAAATAGACTCATCAGTCAAAGAAAACATTAAATCTAACAAAAGCTTAACACAAAATAGCCAGGAAATATGAGACACCATGGAAAGACCAAACCTAAGAATAATAGTTATAGAAGAAGGGGAAGTTCAACTCAAAAGCACAGAAAATATATTTTAAAAAAAATCATAGAAGAAATTTTTCCTAACCTAAATAAAGATATGCCTATGGAGATACAAGAAGCTTACAGAACACCAAAGAGAACAGATCAAAAAAAAAGTTCCCTTGCCACATAATAATCGAAACACTAAAATACAGAATAAAGAAAGACTATTAAGAGCTGCAAAGGAAAAAGGCCAAGTAACATATAAAGGCAGACCTACCAGAATCACACCTGACTTCTCAGTGGAGACAATGAAAGCCAGAAGGTCGTGGTCAAGTGTTATGAAGACATTAAGAGACCATGGATGCCAGCCCAGACTACTATGCCCAGCAAAACTTTCAATTACCATAGAAGGACAAAACAAGATATTCCATGACAGAACCATATTAAACTAATACCTAGCCACAAATCCTACACAAAGTACTATAAGGAAAACTCCAACCCAAGGAAGTTGGCTACATCAACAAAAACACAGACAATTGGTTATCTCACAGCAGCAAATCCCAAAGAAGGGGAAAAAAACCACACAAATTAACATCATTAACAACAAAAACTAAGTTAATAGGAGATAGCAATCACTGTTCATTAATATCCCTTAATATAAATGGACTCAACTTACATATAAAAAGACACAGGCTAACAGGCTGGATACTAAAACAGAATCCATCCTTCTTCTGCACACAAAAAACACATCTCAACCTCAAATACATACATCACCTCAGAGTAAAGGGTTGGGAAAAAAAATTCCAATCAAATGGACATAAGGAACAAGCTGGTATAACTATCCTAATATCTAACCTAATATCCTAATATCTAACAAAATAGACTTCAAACTAAAACAAATCAAAAGAGACAAAGAAGGACATTTCATATTAGTCACAGAAAAAAATCTATCAATAGGACATCTCAATATTGAACATCTATGCCCCGAATACAAGGGCACACTCATATGTAAATAATCACTTCTAAAGCTTAAGTCATACATTAAATCCCACACACTAATAGTGGGAGGCTTCAACACTCCCCTCTCACCACTGGAAGGGTCCATCAGACTAAAAATTAACAGAGAAATAAGGAACTAACAGATATTATGACTCAAATGGACTTAACAGACATCTATAGAATATTCCATCCAAACATAAAAGAATATACCTTGTTCTCAGCACCTCACAATTTCTGAAAAATTGACCACATATTCGGTAACAAAACAAACATCAACAAATACAAAAAAATTGGAATAGCCCCATGTATCTTATCAGGTCATCATGGCTTAAAACTAGAATTACACAGCAATATTAATTCCAGAAAACCCACAAACACATGGAAATTAAACAATGCTCACCTGAATCATCAATGGGTCAAGGAAGAAATGAAGAGAGAAATTAAAGACTTCCTAAAATTCAATGAAAATGACCACAAAATATACTCAAATTTATAGGACACAATGAAAGCAGTGTTAAGAGGAAAGTTCATAGCACTAAATGTCTACATAAAGAAGTTGGAAAAATCCCACACTAGTGAATTAACAGATCATTTGAAAAATTTAGAACAAAAAGAAGCAAACTTACCCAAGAGAACTAGACAGTAGGAAATAATCAATTTGAGAGCTGAAATCAACAAAATAGAAATAAAATCATACAAAGAATCAATGACACCAAGATTTAGTTCTTCAAGAAAATCAACAGAATAGACAAACCTTTATCCAAACTAACCAAAACACACACAGAGAGAATATCCAAATTAACAAAATAAGAAATGAAAAGTGGGACATAACAATAGATGCAGAGGAAATCAGAGAATCATCAGGTCATATTTTGAAAACCTGTACTCCACAAAATTGGAAAACTTAGAGGAGGAAATGGACAATTTTCTGGATAAATATCACTTACCAAAATTAAATCAAGACCAGATAAGCAAATTAAATAGACCTATAACTGCTAAAGAAATAGAAACAGTCATCAAAAGTCTCCCAACCAAAAAATAAAGCCCTTGACCAAATGGTTTCAGCTCAGAGAGACATATATGGATCTAATCTACACGAGACATAGAAAAAGACAAGATCTCCTGAGGAAATTGTTTGCTTGGGGGACCTTGGGAGAGGTTTGAAGGGGAGGGGAGATGCAGAGAAGGGAACAGAGAAAAATGTATACCTCAATAAAATAAAACAAAATAAAAAATAAAGTTACCGCTTAGCCAAAGTATATACACCATAGCTAATTCATTGATGACATTTTGCACTTGAATATTGAATTAATTTGTCTATAATGTCATAATAAAATACCATAGATTGATTGATTTACACAACAAAGGTTTTATTTTCTCTCAACTCTGAGGTTGGAAGTCCAAGCTCAAAGGAGAAGTAATATTGGCACCTTGGGTTCCTCAGGCTCTGGTTGCACCTGTCATATGACATCCTCATGTTGGATAAGTCCCATGTAAAAAAGGCCTTTGTTAATCACCCTCTTAATATCTTATGTCCAAGTAAGCTCACAGTCTCAGGTATTAAGGGTTGATTATTTTATATACGAATGTAGACTCACAATTCAAACATTAACAAAAACAGAGATGAGAGTTACCCATCTCTTTAGGTTCTTCTATGCTACTTCTGTGTTAACTACTCTTCTATAACCTTAAAAATATACGAAAATTTACTTTTCATATTTATCACCATAATACATTTTCTTATTTTATTTGTTCATTATGTATTTATTTTGTGTGTTTGCTTGTTCATGGGGGGCACCCACTTGGCACAATGTTATCATGAAAGCATGTTGGATTTTGTCAGAGACCTTTTCTGCATCTGTCGAGACAATGATGTGATTTTTTGTCTTTAAATTCATTTATATGATTTACTACATTTATTGGATTAATGTGTTTTGAACCATCATGGTGTCTCTAGGATAAATCAGTTTTGTCATGTCTGAGTCCCGTTTTGGCTTGCAAGAATTTTATTAAGAGCTTTTGTCTTGTGGTAGGATGGAGTATCCTTTGGGCATATGCCCAGGAGTGGTATAGCTGGGCATATTAAGGTATATTGATTTCCACAGTGTCTGTACAAGTTTGTATTCCCACCAGCAGTGGAGGACTGTTCTTCTCTCTCCATATCCTCACCAGAATGGCCTAGTTTTATTTTAACTTGACACGCTATGTTTGGTTGATATCCCTTGGAGGCCTGGCCTTTTCTGAAGGGAAAGGTAGAGGAGTCAAAAGGAGGAGGGGGGAGAAAGGGGATGTGGGAAAAGGAGAGATGGGAGGAGAAAAAAGGAAAGTCCATAGTTGGGATGCAATATATGAGTAAAGAGTAAATTAAAAAAAAAAAGAGCTATTGCTTCTATGATCACCAGGAATATTGGTCTACAGCTCTCTTTTGTTGTGATATCTTTGCCTGGCTTTGTAGTCGGAATTTGGAAGTGCTACTTCTGTTTTTGCTTTTTGGATCAATTTGAGAACTATTGTTGATAGTTCTTTGAAAGTCTGGTAGAATTCTACAGTGAATCTATGTGGACCTGTTGTTATTGTTGTTGTATATTGTATTATTTTTGTCAGAAGACTTTATTATTTTTAAAGATTTATTTTATTTTATACGTAGGGTCCTTTGCTTCCATGTATGTCTGTGTACCACATGTATGCAAAGCCTGTGAGCCAGAAGAGGGCATATGATTCCCTGAAACTAGAGTTATGGACAGCTGTGAGCTGCCATGTGGGTGCTGGGAATCAAGCCTGGTCCTCTGAAAGAGCAACTGCTAAGCCATCTCTCCAGCCATGACTTTTTATTATCACGTTCTCTGTATTTGCTGCGGCTATGTTTAAGTTG
>NC_022010.1:66296231-66298396 GCF_000317375.1 Microtus ochrogaster
AAAAAAATTGAGATGCAGCATTATTTATTTGTGCTCATTCTGATCTTTTTAAATGTAGGCATTTAGAGCTATAACGATTCCTCTGAGGACTCTTTTGATGCATCTCAGAGGTTTTTCATTTACTTCATGTTATATTTTCATTTTCATTTATTACCAGGAAATTTTAATTTATTTTTTGTATTCCTCATCATTCAGCAGTGTTCTTTAATCTCTATGAGTTTGCTATTGATTTCAAGTTTTACTGTTTGTGATCAGATAGGATACATGAAGTCATTTCAATATTTTCATGTTTGCTGAGGTTTGTTTTGTGTCTCAATATGTGGTCTATTTTAGAGAAACTTTCAAGGTTGCTGAGAATGTATTTTTTTGGTGTTTAATATTCTATACATATCTATTAGGTCCACTTGATATATGATGTTTTTTAACTCTGGTGCTTTTCTGTTTATTTTTTGTTTTTATAAACCATCAATTTGAGAAAGGGAGGTTACTTTTCACCTGCTATTATTGAATTGGGGTAAATCTGTGGTTTGAAGGCCAACAGTAGGCTTTTTGTAAAATTTGCTGCTCCAGAGTCTTGTGAGTTTATGTTTAGGATTCTAATGTCTTCTTGCTTGATTGTTTCTTTGATCAGTCAGACTGAAGGGCCCTGCTTTATCTTTTCTGGTTCATTTTGGTTTGAAGTCTACTTTATCAGATTTTAGTGTCGTTATTTGTTTCCTTATACAATTTAATTGGAATATTTTTCCTCATCTTTTCATTTTTCAAATATTGAACTGTCTTCATGATTTTATTGGGCTATTTGTGCCTTTTAACTTCAATCTGGGGGTTATTCTTGTCTTCTTCAAGATTATTCAGATAGTTGTTCATGTCTTCCCTAAACTCATTGACTTCTTTGATCATTATATTATATTCCTTTCAATTCTGTATCCTGAAATTCTGAACAGAGAATATTTCTATAGGACTAGAGGTCTTTTGGGGAAGACTGGTTATCTTGGCTTTTCATATTGCTTGTGTTTTTGTGATGAAACTTGGGTGTATGGATTTATTAAATTGGGGATGTGTCTGATGCGAGATTATATTCTCTCTCTATTGGGTGTACATTTGGTTCTATGATTGCTGTTGCCTGAATTTTGTTGATTTGAGTTTATAGAAGAGGCATCTGCATGTCAGTCCTCCAAATACTCAGTGCTTTTTTTTTTTCAGATTTATTATTTATACAGTGATCTGCCTGCACTACAGAAGAGGGTGCCAGGTCTCATTGTAAATCACCATGTGGTTGCTGGGAATTGAACTCAGGACCTCTGGAAGATCAGATTGTGCCCTTAGCCTCTGAGCCATCTTTCTAGCCCCTCAGTGTGAATTTTTGATTGGAAAGATTTTGATGATTCCAATTCAGTAATAACCAAGAAAGTATATGAATGTAGTTCTTGAATGGGTCTGGACATGGAGTTGAGGGCCTGGGACAGATTCACAGAGAACAGACTGAGTGTACCTTCTTACTGGCCCTGGGTGTGGAGGGGCTTAAAGTAGAATGTTTTTTAACTTCTCACCTTTCATCCTGATTTCAGGAGAGACAATTGCCACACATGCTCAGACTACAAAACTATTCTTCAGAAGCAGAATCAGAAAGTTTTCCACTATAAGTTTTCTTATTCAAAAGGATTGGAAAACACAGTAATTTTAGCCAGGAGAAGTATCTGTGTGAGACATGACTTTCTAGTCTTTGTCTAGTCACCACAACCAGACTTGTAACAGTGCAGACAGCCCACCTGCTGTGTTTTTCTGTATACAGTTCACCTGCTGTGCCTCTCTGCAGACAGCCCACCTGCTGTGCCCTCTGCAGACAGCCCACTTGCTGTGCCTTTCTGCAGACAGCCCACCTGCTGTGCCTTTCTGCAGACATCCCACCTGCTTTGCCTTTCTGCAGACATCCCACCTGCTGTGCCTCTCTACAGAATCCCACCTGCTGTGCCTCTCTGCAGACATCCCACCTGCTGTGCCTCTCTGCAGACATCCCACCTGCTGTGCCTTTCTGTAGACAGCCCACCTGCTGTGCCTCTCTGCAGACAGCCCACCTGCTGTGCCTCTCTGCAGAATCCCACCTGCTGTGCCTCTCTGCAGAATCCCACTTGCTGTGCCTCTCTGCAGAATCCCACCTGCTGTGC
>NC_022010.1:66300396-66301865 GCF_000317375.1 Microtus ochrogaster
CTGTGAATACCATTGGTTAATAAAGAAACTGCCTTGGCCTGTTGACAGGGCAGAACTTAAATAGGCAGGGAAAACTAAACTGAATGCTGGGAGAAAGGAGGCAGAGTCAGAGAAAAACCATGTAACCCCACCAGAGCCAGATAGAACTTTACCCAGTAAGCCACAGCCGTGTGGCAATACACAGATTAATAGAAATGGGTTAAATTAAGATGTAAGAGCTAGCTGATAAGAAGTTAGAGCTAATAGGCCAAGCAGTGATTTAATTAATACAGTTTCTGTGTGATTATTTTGGGGTTCAGCAGTCAGGAACCAACAAGCAGTCTCCTTACAATACTCATTTTATCCTAGTATTAACCAAAGATTGTTTTAATAATATTTGGTGAGTAATTTTATAAAACATTTTAGCCATAGAGCAAGGGAGAAAGTTGGCTACATCCCATCAATGGATTTGTTGTGTTTTGTTGGGCCTATTGTAAAGCATTTGAATTAGCTGCTAGTGTTTTAAAATAAGACTTCATGTTCCTAGCTTACCTTGTATATCTAGCTGGCAAGTCTGGGTCAAGGTGGATTATTTTTTGATAGTTATGGGAAATATTACTAAAAGTGATATTAACTATTCACATATTATGCATTATATTAATTTATTTACATTTTTAAATTGCCAGTGACAATTGTTAAAAACACCATAGCATTTCTGAATGTTCATTAGGAAGTACCTGTAAATAGGTTTATTATAGTTGCTTTTTTCTTTTTCTTCTTATAACACTTTGAATTTCACTTCAGATTATTCTTTTCATCTGGCCAATCTGCTTGTGTCAGAACGCTGACTTTCAGATTCACTGCAACTGCATCAACCAGAAGGGGTCTCTGGCTTGCCTAATATTGGAGGGGCTCTTGGCAACAGCTTGAGAAGCCTAAGCTTTCTTTAATTTGTTATTTTAAAATCAAAAGTAAGTCAGGACAAATGAGTTTTGTATGTTTATTTGCGCTTTACTTATATATAATGCCATTTCAAAATGAATTTTAGTTCAATTATTTTAAAATATTCTTAGTTTTTACTTAAGGTTTTGGATTTTGTTCCAGTGTATGATGGTATTGTAAAACTTAGAAAAACCTTGTAAAATTTGAATCAGTCCCTCATTGAACAGACATTCATACACACTATAGAAAAGGAAAAGTTCGACGGAATTGTATAAATGATTTGTATAGAAGAGGCATCCCTAGTTTCTGTCATTGTTAATTTAGATCATATCTTAATTTTCTTTAGAACTTTCTTGTAACTCAATGCTTTGAGAAGATTTATTTAGTTTTTTATTATTAAAAATTTCTGCCTCCTCCCCACCTTTTATTTCCCTCCCAATGGAGAAGATTTTTTAAACCATTGTTTCTAAAGAATTGACTTCTAACTGAGCATTTTGTTGTCGAAAGTCAAAGATGGATGAAGCACAATTCCTGTGCTCTACAAGTTT
>NC_022010.1:66302018-66303236 GCF_000317375.1 Microtus ochrogaster
GCCTTGTGACCTGGGTTTGACCTCAGGGGCCCACATAAAGGTGGAAGAGAGAACCAGCTTCACACAGTTGCTCTCTGACCACCCTGTGCACGCAGTAGCATGCATGTTCCTTCCCCGTTTTATGCTCATACACACGCTTACAAAAATAAAAACAAAATAGGAGTTGATGATCTAGTTGGAATTAAGGGGTCCAATATGCAAAAAGACTCCAATACTAAAATTAAGTACTACATCAGGGCAATAGACTGCCTTCTTGCTCAAGAGTCAACAGGTTAAATGAAGGGGCTAGTTCTACACATGGCCCCAAACTGCGGCTGTAGTAGGCATTGTAGGTAAGTTGGAGGAAAGGGTTGTTTGCAGCAGGTAACTGGACTGGGTGTTCATTTCACAGGGTAGAATGTGGTGGGAAGGATTGGTTTAGCAGGGAGGAGCAGATGTGGCTGTCAGATGAGGCGCAATAGAGAACTTTTGTTTTTTATTTAATTTTAAGATTGGCATAAATGCCAAAATGGTGGCACATGCCTTTAATCTCAGCACTGGGAGACAAAGACAGGCATATCTCTGTGAGTTTGAGGCTAGGCTGATCTAAATAGTGAGTTCCTGGACAGCAAAGACTACATAGAGAGACACCCACCTTTATATGTTACCGTAAGATATAATAATTATGACATCTTCACATATGCATATCATGTACTTTGTTGACCCCCGCTGGCCTCTCATGCCCTCTCCTCCAACTGGCTCCCTCACTGTCCCCAAATACTTGCCCTTCTGTGTTCATAAGATAGCACGTTCAGCTTCTTCTGATAGGTAAGAAGGAGCTTTTGTTGGTGAGAAACCTGCTAATGGCAGAACTTGGACTGTCTATTTTTCCTTCTGTGTACTGTGAAATGCAGTGTTAGATAAGGAATGGAGCTAAGGAGACCAGTTAATGTCATCATAATTCCTAGCACCGTGTGCTGAAGATCCACAAGCATAAGATTTTAGGGAAATGAATGCATTTAGGGAATTTTATGAGGAAAGCTGACAAAATTTGAAGAAGAGGAGGGAAAAGAAAATAAATAGCTCAAATCACAGACACTAAAAGATCATAAAAGAGTCTTTAGCAAGAAACGGAAGCCTAGATTATTTATGGTGGAAAGAGTTGTACGCTTAGTTTTAGAAGAGATCTCTGCTTTTTCATGGGCCCTTCTTTCCTTGATTTTAATTTTGTTTTCTTTT
>NC_022010.1:66303436-66306667 GCF_000317375.1 Microtus ochrogaster
TCAGAATCCCTGGATCTGTGGAGGCCAGGAGAGGGCGTCAGAATCCCTGGATCTGGAGTTACAGATGTTTGGGAGGTATGGGACATGGGTTCTAAGAACTGAGGTCAGGGCCGCTGGAGAAGCAGCAAGCACTGTCAACTGCTGAGCCATCTCTCCTTCCCCAGCTCATTTTCTTGATATTTGGATGCTAGATGTGAAGGTTTGTGAGTGAGATGAGAGCTCAATGGTGGGCTACTGGTTTGGTTTCAAAGGATATCAGGTTTTCTTTTAAGATTAATTAACTGCTTACGTTCTGTCCAGTTAGCTAGCTGGTTGGCATGCTCCCACTAAAAGAAAGACCATGGTTCCGACTCCCTTTTGTTTCACTCTGGGTTAGTTATCCTACTCTATTCTTTGACAAAAGACTTTGCTTCTAATTGAGAGCTCACCACTCTACCAATTCATGTTCTTGTTGTGGGTGGGGGCAAGGATTGGGGATCTGAAAGAATAGGATGAGAAAAATCCATGTATGATTCTAAACACTAACGCCTGTACATGCATGCCTTCAGAGCCCCAGGACCATAATGGATTAGTATACTTCTTAGTATGCTATTTCTTCATTGACTAATGCAATCTTTAAAAATAGATGTCAATGAAGGAATAAGAAATGACTGAAAATAAAGTATGTTCATGTGTCTTAATGTTTTAAAGTCGGTGTAGCTATGGAAGTAAGTGTAAACAATCCTTTTATTGTTGGTATTATTCTGGACAGTATTACTTAAAACCACAGTGGCATACTATTGCATACACTTAAGAGGAACAAAACTATTAATTTTAATTTCTTAGTGAATAAGAGGAGCAATTTATACTAATCAGCATACTGGAATCCATTTCAAGGCTGTTCCTAGTCTATCATTGAGTGTAGGAGATGTGAATGTCTCTATTACCTTCAATAATTGTAGGACAGGAAAAGAATACAGTTTTCTTCTCTTTTATGGGCAGGCAAGCTCTTGGTTAGCCTAAGTGTAAACACATCATTAAACAGCAGTCGCAGCCAAGTTTCCCTGGGAGGGATGATGACTTCATAGCTTATAAACTTGGCACTGCCACACACTGCTGTCCGCAGCATTGACCATGGATAACATATTCCTAATTCCCTCTCTGTGAGGGTTTGGGGTCCAAAAAATGCCAAGCAAATGAGTGAGTCAGGCACTAAGGGTCAGGATGAGAGGAAATTCACTTCTTTATTAAAAGGTTAAAAACACTTCACTTAACTATGTTACTTTCTTTTTTCTTTGATATTCTTATAGACATAACTAATACATTCTGGCCACACATTCTTCAGCCTCTTCTTGCTCCCTCTAACCTCCGCTGACCCCTCTCCCCCTTTACCTTTTTGTCTTTTGTTTTGTTAGTTTTGTTTTGTGACCCATTGTTCAGCTAGGGCTTCCTGGATGGGCATGGGTGTGGAGCCATCCACCGGAGCTTGAGTAACTCACATCACCGAGGACAATGACATCGTTTCTCCAGTGGTCTGAGACTGCCAATGACTCCCTAGGGAGGGCTGGGACCTGTGAGTCCCTTCTCTATCTATGCAAGTTTATGAGCTCAGTCTTGTGCAAAGCCTAGGTAGGTGACGACAACAGAAGTGAGTTCATGAGGGCCACGGCCTTGTTCTCTGCACAGCACAGTGTTTTCCAGCTCTCTTCATAGTGTGGCTTTTACATTCTTTACATTGTCCTCCTCTGAAATGCTCCTGAACCTTGGAGAGGGTAATATAGGCGAACTATTTAAAATTGAGAACAGCCACTTGTTTTCAACACCTTGATAAGCCATGGATCTCTTTATTGTTTCCGTTCAGTTCAATGAGAAGTTTCATCGATCAAGGTTGAGGGCAGCACTAGTCTATGGACATAATGTTTAGGAGGCAGTTTGACAACATCTTCATTTAACAAAACAAAAGCAGTAATTCTCTTTGGTGTCTATGACCTCCCTAGCCGTGGGCTTTTGACCAGGTCCCCAGTTCTTAGCATGAACTCCGTCTTGTGGAGAAGGCCTCACTTAGATCCAATCAGAAATAAGTTGACATTGAATTGTTAAATCCCAATAACAGTCATGCCATTACTATACCAGTAGGCTTATCTTGTCTGGCATTATAGCATGCAAAATCGAAAGTTGATTGTTAACTTTTTCTTTTCCTCCAGCTTCTGGCATAGCCACTTCTGGCATTATGAAAGCTAACCAGCAAGAATAAGCTTCTGGAAGCTTGTACCTTCAAAAACAAAGATATCAAAGTAGTAAAGCCACCACTACACAGAGTACAAATAGTAAGATACAGATTGAGACTTAACTGAACTAAGAATGGAACAAGAATAAGTTTGGAACAAAACAGAAGGACTCTGGGTTTATAGAGTACGGGTGGCTGTGACCTGTTGATAACTGGATGCAGAATTATGCGTTGTCTAGTTTGGGTTGATGTAGAAAATAGATGGACAATAAAACCGGAAAAACCTCACCCTAAATCAATAATGACCCTACTTTGATTTATTTCCTTAAAAAGTAAAGAAAAAGTAGTTAAAACCCAAACCCAACCAAAACATGCATTTTGGTCATTGTTACCATCTTTAGAAGACAGCTAAGAGCCTTCTACATGTCTGCAGAGCTGCTTTCTGCTGCTGTGCATGGAGACGTGCTTGGAAAGACTTTCTTGGCAGAACGTTCTCTGGTCAGGACGTCCTCGGTCTTTTGCACCACTTGTTCATAACAGCACTGCGGACGATGGAACGGTACAACAGTGACAGATTGAATAAAGTTCCTGACCGCCTGAGACAGAGCAGAGAGGAAGCAGCGTTGGAGAAGAGTGGGCAGTTAGGAATAGACTTTCAGCTGTGGAGTCATGAGGCAGACACCAAATAACCCAGCTCATCACTGGCAAGCTTACTTTTCTGGATTGTGAATGCCTTATGGGAAATAAGGGAATCTGAAGGACTGGGAATTCGGCTGGGCTGAGTGGGGGCTCACATAGAGTTTCCTGCGCTCACTTCCCTACCTGGAATGTGTTTAAAGTAATCCATGAAGATGAAAGGAATGCCCATAAAAATAAAAAGTGTGCTGTACCATCACCTTCATTCACTCAAAGAGGTCGGGCAAAGCGCTAGTCTCATTCATTCCAGAAGCCTGCGATGTGTTCTGTAGTTCCGCAAAATCAAGCTAGGATCATTTCAAACTGGTTTTTTTTTTTTTTTTTTTTTT
>NC_022010.1:66306853-66315435 GCF_000317375.1 Microtus ochrogaster
CTCTGGTAGGATTTTTCAAACCAGTAACACATTCTTGAATGTACATACTTTGCCAGTTTAGGAGGACTGTTTCACAGACTACAGTGATGGACCTCATGTTTCCTAGTGATTTAGAATATTTTTGTATATAAATCAATGTCAGGTCTCCACATATCATTTAAAAGAAATATATCTGCATGAAAGATCCTACTACTGCGAGCAATAGTGTTTTAGGTAACATTTTCACACCTTTAAGGAACAGGTGAGCTGTGGTTCATATTTGAAAAACTTAAGTCCTTGTCACGGTTTCTACTGGAGTCTTTAACCGGTCTCAGTTTAAGACGTGAACTAGTCAGCCCTGATCAGCTAAGGGCGCTACATAAGTCTGCACATCCAACACTGCTTCCTATGACAACACGGAAAGCAGCAGCGATGAGTTCTGACATCCTAGGTTTATACGCGAGCAAAAATTCATGGGCTCTGCGCAGAAAGCTCCAGCACAGTCCACAAGGTAGCAAACATGGTGGGAATGGATTACTGTTTATAAAAAAGAAATCTACCGACAGCTCGAGGAGAGAACTGTCAAGAGTTGATACTAGGATGTTTGGGCAGTTCCCGCCTCCCATGAAAACCACAGGAACCGCTCCATCAGTCTGATTGCAGTGCTTTTTCTGACGAGAGGTTATTCATGAGGCGTAAGCGTGAGTTGCTCATGACAGCTGGAATTTTGTGGCTGAGCTCAATTCCAGTATTATTAGATAAAATGGCAGTGGTAAGACATAGATATTTATTCTCATGCTGAAAGTGCTAGTGCAGAATTTGAATTAACAATAACTCACTTGACATGATGGACGTTCTCCTCAGGCACAGACCTGCAGGTCTAGCTTTCCCCATTAGGTATAGCGACTGACTGTAGCTGCTGTTTGTGCAGAGAGGATATTGTGGAAATAAAGCAACAGCAAGAAGTCTGGAAACTATTGGTTTGTCTCAAGGAATAAGCGCAGCAATCTGAGTTGTGATCTTACCTTCAATGCATTTAAAAATATTGTATACCTGTATTTTAAGTTTGCTTAAAAACTTGACAAATCTTTACATTTCTTCCTTTATTTCTATTTCATGTGTGTGGGGTTTTGTCTACATGTAGGTGTATGCCCCACATGCATGCTTGGTGCCATGGAGGCCAAAAGAGGACATTGGATTTCTTGGTACTAGAATTGCAGATGGTTTTGAGTTGCCTTGTGGGTACTGGGAACTGAATCTGGGTCCCTTGGAAGAGCAGCCAGTGCTCTTAACCACTGAGCAATCCCTCTAGTGCCCCAAATATTATCATCAATGAGAACAACACAGTGTAAAAAAAAGGTCACAAGAATCTAAAAAATTGTGAATGCAAGTCCTAGTTTCTACATAGACTGTGTTCTGCTGGGGAAGATAAGCTACCTCTCTGAACCCGCATGCCTTCGTTACTAATGGGGATAATGGTATATCCACCCTTAGCTGTGTAAGCCGCATGTGTGGTATATTAATACCTACTATTCACTAGCAGATCTGGAATCCTGAAAAATGAGGATGGTATAAAGCAATGGGGTTTCGAAGAGGAAAATAATTTCCCAGGGGAGCATTCCTTGACTGGGAGCACTGTTCACAGAATAAGGAAGACGTGTTTATTCAACACAACTCCCTTTATTTGTCATCTGTCTGACATGGTCAGGCTTTGCAAAGATCCTGAGAAGAACAATCTAGATTTACTGCAGTGGGAACATACTCTACCCGAGGGGCTCACTCCTGCAGTGCACTGGCACCCGAGGGGCTCGCTCCTGCAGTGCACTGACACCCGAGGGGCTTGCTCCTGCAGGGCACTGGCACCTGAGGGGCTTGCTCCTGCAGAACACTGGCACCTAAGGGGCTCACTCCTGCGGTGCACTGGCACCTAAGGGGCTTGCTCCTGCGGTGCACTGGCACCCCAGGGGCTCACTCTTGCAGTGCACTGGCACCCGAGGGGCTCGCCCCTGCAGCACACCTCATTCCTCAGTGTTGCTTACCATCTTTATTTGTTGATAACGTGGCCAGTGTGAGCTTCAGCTACACAAAACTGATGTTCAGGCTTTGTTGTTGGATGTTTTCATCATTCTTTTAAAGGAAATTAGAAGTTGAAGAGAAAGCAAGCTGACAACTTTTTCTCCCATATATATTTATTTACATTCAATTATGAGTTTTATATATAATAAATTCTTTTATATCATTCACAAAATAAAATATACAAATATCTTATTTATTTTTATTACACATACATAATATAAATATATAATATGAAACATATATAATATTTTATGTATAAATATATAAATAAAATATATTTATTATATATTTTCCTCCCATATAATAATATAACATGTTATATTATTATGTATTATAGATAATATATAACTACAACTATATATTGTAACTATAATTACAACTATATATATGGTTATCAAATTATTTATATATATATGTTTATTGCATGGCCTCACTATGATTTCCAGGTTGATCTTGAACTAATAAGCTCAAATGATCTTTTGACTCCAGCCTCCTAGTAGTTAGTAATACATATATACCTCACTGTGTCATCTCTTTTCTTTCTTTTGAGTGTGTGGGCTTCCTGTTTAATGCTTTGGGAAATTCATTACCATTATTACTGCTAATAAATGACTCCATTAGTATCTACATAGCATTTCAAACCTGTTTCTCATCAGAAAAAGTACCCTTAAGACATATCCTTCCTCTGGGGGAAATTCTATTGTATGATAACACCCCGGTTTGGGGCATGTGAACATGGGGCACTTTGAACTTGAGGAGGCACAGGGCTCTGTGATAGGAGCTTTGTAAAAGTTAGCTATATTAATGCGATTTTGCCACTGCTGCAGTCACTTCTGCTTTATCCTGGGCATTTAAAGTGCTGGTACAAACCCAGTGTCTTACTGGGAAGTCAGCTTAGCTGCAGTCAAGGTCACTCATGACCATGTAGAGGGTTGTGAAAATTCTTGACATTATTTATCATTTTTTTATTAATTTTTTTCTTTTTTTGTGGATTTTACATGTGAGTACCATTTTTGCATCATTTTTACTCCTCTTCCCTGAACTCCTCCCATGCCCATCAAACAGTCTCTGCTTGGGGACGAAGAGCTGTAGACAATCAATGGTTGCTGAGATAGTCTGTTTTCTGTCTTTAGAGACAAAGTCTCACTATGCTGCCCTTACAAGCGTGGAACCTGCTTCATAGATCAGGCTAGCTTTGAGCTTAGAAATCTCCCTGTCCCTGTCTCCTGAGTGCTGGGATGGAAGACAGATGCCACCACACCTGGCCTCTTGATGTTCTCTTAAGACAGTGAAGCCCTCTCCTTTCTTCCTGGCGAAGAGATGCTTGTCTCTGTAAGCAGACCACTGGGTGACCTTGTTCCATTTGAATGGAGGCTCCCGCTGTTTAGTTCGTCTTCAGATGCTGTCTTAGTTAGGGTTTCTATTGCTGTGAAAAGACACCATGACCACAGCAGCTCTTACAAAGAAAACATTTCATTGGGTGGCTCTCTTACAGTTTCAGGGGCTTAGTCAATTTTCATCATGACTGGGAACATGGTGGTGAGCAGGCAGACCTGCTGCTGGAGTAGTAATGGAGAGTCCTATGTCTTTCAGGCAACAAGACGTCAACTGAAAGTCACACTGAGGGAAGCTTGCGTGAAAGGGACATCAAAGTCCACACCCATAGTGACACACTTCCTCCAACAAGGCTGCAAGGTCACACCTCTCTTAATAGTGTCACTCCCTTTGGGGGCCATCTTCTTTCAAACCACCACAGATGCTCTATCATTCCCAAGAACACTTTACCTGGCTTTTGTGGGTGGCATTTATGTTATGACTTTCCATTTAACTTCTATGTGCCCTAAAAATTGTATTGACTCTTCCTTGGGATATTACATATGTGATGACTGATAGACTTGGCAAACAAGATAATTCACTAACAGTGTTGCCCAAGAAAGTCCATTAGGTTTTTGCAGTAATTACTTAGTTCACATTGGCTGTATTGAACAGGGACATAAGGTTATCATACTGCCCATCAGTCACCTCGTGCATTGATGATAAGGAGCAAACAAGAGTTAATAGTAATGCGGTAGCTACTCATGTTGAATGAAGTGTCTCACATTTTCTCATTCGATCTTTTAGTAATTGTCCCAATTATTAAATCCTTTTATTCATTCTTGGCTAAACTAGTGGACTCTTTTTGTTTTCTCTGACTCTCTCCCTTCCCCTCTCCTCCTCTCTCATCTGCTGTCTCTCTGTCTGTCTGCTGTCTGTGTATGTGTGAACTCTTGTAGGGCAGACAATACCGCAATTAGCACAAAAATCATAAGTAACTGCTGCGACAAATGGCAGTTAGGAAGCGACATGGATAAGTCTGTAGCACTCTTTATTCTCCCTACTCAAAGTCTTATGTATCATTCATAGGAGAGAGAGATCTTACAGAACATCATAAAAATCTCAGCCCACTGCTGAGGAAATCAGTACCGAGGGAGAACATGCGCTTTCTTGTTTTCACAGCCCAGGCAGGTCCTGGGCTCTCAGAGCTGCACGTACCATTGTAAGTTCTGAAGTTGGCAAAAATCAAATTTAGTCATACCCAGAGTCAAGAACTTGAGTGCTCCCAAATCTGTCGTCTTTGGAATATGTGAAAGCAATGACGGGGTTCTGCCAAGACTGGCTCTTTTTCAGATGCTCCCTCCACCGTATCCCAGAGGCACTGGGTGCAGAACAGACTCCCTGTCTGTGTATTTAGAGTCACAAGGCAGCACACTGTGCATACCAGGACTGGTATGTCACTGCTGTTTCCACTCAGATTCCATTCTAACTTTTAGGTAGCTCAAGGAGTTCAGTTCTTTAAAAACAGACTCAACTCAGAGTACGAAGGATTAAAGATTTATTTTTTTCTGCACTGAGTTTAGTTGAGCCATTTCTCTAAAATGCATCGACTACTTCATAGGTGTAATTTAAGAAATACTGAAAGCTGCTTTCCTATGGCCACTATTTCAAAGGGGTATTCTGTAGTTACTCATCAAGTGTTTATTGAATGGCCAAGGGAACATTCACATTTTGGTAAGTACTTGAACAAACATATTAAAGGTTAATAAGTCTGGGGATTTGAAAGATGCCTCAGTTTTATCCAGGAAAGAACTTAGACACAGGAAGAATTGGGGTTGGCCATTATGCAAACATTTTTATTTTCTGGTAGAAAAGCAGGTGTCTTGTTGGATTTGAATACAATGACTGGACTATGAGATGCCACTTATATCTAAATACTCCTCGTCCAGGAAAAGGGAGATACACATGCAGATGGCCATGGGTGTGGACTGCACTATTTTATCAGCTGGAGAACAGTGCTGGAGTGTGTGTACCTCGACTCAGAACCAAGACCTGCGCGGAGGAGGAGAGCTCACATCTCGACATCCCAAATTCGGTCAAACTTCACAAATTCACACTACGCCTGACACCGCAGAGCAGGGACATTGGTTAACCTGAAATGGATGCACACGAAAAAGTATCTCCAACACAGCTGCAAACATTCTAACCTTCCTTAGCCTTAGCCAAGAGCCCAGGCATCTTCAGGCACTTGTTAAGTGTTTATAGACTGCCTGCTGTGGGCACTGGGCAAGTTCATGGGGAAGCAAATACGGACGAGGTGTTGTTTGGCTCATACTAGATGGAAGACTGATAGGTTCATAAGTGAGGGTGAAAAAGTGTGACAAATCCTCTAATAGTGGCATAAATCAAATGTTGTGTGCACAAGAAAGAGAAAATTCAGTGCTGTTTAATAACATTGAAGGTTTTATGAGGTAAGGGGGCCATTTTGGTTACCTAGCTCGCCTACAGCAGTGGTTCTCAACCTGTGGGCCGTGACCCCTGGGTTGACGGGCCTTTCACAGGGGTCACCTAAGATGACTGTGAATATCAGATATTTAGCAGCATTTGAGATATACTCTTGGCTCACTTAGTCTGTTGTCAGCAAAGTTTGCAGGTTGGTTTTGTCCTTATAGCTGTTTTGAGGGATGTGCTTAACTAACACAATTATTAAATAATACCTCATAGGAGATATGATCAGAAATACTACTTTCTTTTTCTGAGATTGTTTTTATTTTATGCATACGGGTATTTTGCCTGCACATATGTCTGTACACCACCACGTATGTGCAGTGCCTGCAGAGGCCATCAGAGGTGGATCCTTTGGAATGAGGTTGCAGACGGTTAGGAGGTACCACGTAGGTGCTGAGAAATCAAACCCAGGTCCTCTGGAAGAGTAGCTAGGGCTTTTCACCACCCATCCATCTCTACAGCCCTCAGAAATATTTTAATGTAGTGGTTTGGATATTAAGCATGGTTGTAAGCTCAAAGGTTGTAACATTTGGTCCCTAGTTTTGACATTCTTTTGGGAGGTCATGGGATCTTTAGAGAGAGACCTTGCAGGAGGCACTTGAAGATGGGCCTTGGGGCTTATATTTGGGCCCCCTTTCCTGTTCTCTTTTTGCTTCATGGGTTACTGAGATGTGGGCAAGCAGCTGCTTCATTCTCCCACAGTACTGGAACTGCGTATCACTCTGCCTTCCCTGCCACGATGGATGCTTAGTCTCTCCTTCAGTTTTGAGCCAGCTCAAGTATCATATTTTGTTACAACAACGAAAAGAGTAAACAATGCACACGGCTAGAAGCTGTGCAGGTCCACCTTGGAGAGGCAGATTTCTGATCAGTTGCTATGGACAGTCTTTCCCCTAATCTTTGCTATAGTTTGGGTCATGTTTCCCAAAGGCCTGTCTACTGAAGATTCAGCCTTTAGTCAGATGGTGCTACTGTGAGTGGCTGGAACCTTTAGGATGCAGAGTTTAGAGGGACTTAGGTGATCAACAGCATGCTCTTAGGGGGATATTGATACTTGGCCCTCCCTTTTCCTCTTTTCCCTTTTGCTTCCTGGTGACTATGAGATAAGCAGCTCTCTCTACCACAATCTCCCATCATAAAGTATGGTCTTGTCACAGGCCCAAAGCCAACGGGCAGCCAACCATTGATAGGGAAATTGGAAAACAAGAGTCAAAATAAATCTTCCATCCTTACAAATTGGTTATCTATGGTATTTAAAATGGATTCTGGGGATCAAACTCAGACAGCTCGACATTCACCGCATGCACCATTACCTGCTGATCCATCTCCTCAGTCTGATTTCAGAAATTTTGTGTTAGTAATGGACAACTGAAAACTACACCTATTTTTAGTGTTTGTCTAACAGCAGACATCAAGATGATTCCTGGCATTAGGTCTTCTGTGGTCAGGAAGAACATCTCATTGTGTTCCAGTTGTTTTTCTGGACAGAACCTCAAGGATGTTGGATTGTGTTTTGCTGGTAGAAGATCTTGGTCATATGCTATGAAAGCTGTGTTCCAAATATCATTTTAGATTGATTGTTTATTTCCAAATTAGATCTTTATTTGGTGACATTAGTAACTTCAGCACAATTTTATGGTATATAAATGTTTTAGAGGTTCACAATGTGAAAACTTTGTTACCCGTTGTAGTAAAAGACATGATATTACAAGTCCTGAGTTCAGAGTCTTACAGATACCTAGTCCCAAATATCAGTGTAAAATTTAGAAGACATTATTGGATTTCAAGGTTAACCTGACTTCAAATATAAACCCTAGGTGTATTTGATATTGCTATAAAATTATTTTCTTATAGTTACTTAGAGATAAGTATATTTAAGTCTACAATGTATAATGAGAGCAAAGAGAGGTACTAAATGACTGAATGAGAATTGGATTTTACTCCCATTATGTTTTGAGGATGAGAGTGCATCTATCTGGGGCTTTCCCAGCTGGAATGATCACCATGGACAATGTTGCTCTTCACGGTTGCAATCGAATCATTTAGACACAGAAACATCATCTTTCTGAGATGTTCTGAACCCAAGTCACATGTTTAGGTTTAATATATTGCAAAATAACCCCAATAAATGGTTTGAAAAGATTTTCAGATGATTTTACCCCTCACCTAGGCTCAGGGAATATTGCAGAAGAGGAGGTAGAAAGGAAAAAGGAGTAAGAGTTGGAGGATGGGGACCAGTGCTGTGGCTATGAGATGGTGACCACACTCATGAACTTGGCAGTTGTGGGTACTTGTGCAATAACTGCACGCGATGAAGCCAGCTAAAATGCTGGCAGAGATGGTGTACATGAGCTCCAGGATCTACCCCCTGCTGAAGAGCTAATGGCCACTAGTAGATTTCTCATGCTGCAGTGATAACCCCACACTCAGGAATATATGAGTAGCTCTAACTGGACTAAGTGGGTTATAGGACCAAAACCAAAAACACGTGACATTGGGAGGGGGCAGTTTGAAATGCTCATGGGGAGGTTGGGAGGGAAAAAGGGGTAAATATGATCAAAATTACTCAAAAAATGATTGACGGATTTTAAGAAGAGAGAAGTCAACCTGCTTGAACAACTCTTGCTTGTGTTTATCTCTAGTAGAATAATCTGCATCTAGATCAGGGTTTTCCCAATGTGGTTCTAGGATCACCATTACTACCA
>NC_022010.1:66316082-66324299 GCF_000317375.1 Microtus ochrogaster
CAATTGCAATGCTTGCTAAGCTGGAGAACCACTACGCTAGATTAGTTTCAGACCTGTGGAATAATCGGATACTAAATGGTTGAGTTCTTATGCAAACACACTCAGAGAAGGCTCTGTTTTTAACATGACAAGTGGTCAGAGAGCTTTGTTGTTTTCCTCAGTGATGTCATGACAAGTAAGTTGTTGCCTTTGCTGCAGTAAGTAACCTCCTACCCACACTCAAGAGAGAAACTCCCGTGAAAGTCAGTGGGTCACACACATGAAAGTAATATGGGGGCTTGTTAGGAAGTGGGGTTTTGGGGGAGAGAAAGGAGGGTGAGGGAAGGGAAAAGGGAGCAAAATGGCTAAAATTTATTATATAAATATATGAAACTGTCAAACAGTAAAATTTAACAAACAGTTAAAAAGGCTCAGATTTGTCAAGGTCAGACACAAATGCAAAGTGATGCTCAGATGGACTTTCAAAAATGGAATTGTGACTGTGTCACCTAAGGAGCGTATTTGTCCCGAGTGGCCCAGGTGCTTCCAACTAAGAGTTGCTGCTTGTGATTGATATATGTAACCTAAGTTGTGGGGATTGCTGCTCTCTGGGGGAAGCATCCAAGCAAGATGACCTCTCCTGAGCCTCAGGGCTGTCTTTGTGTATATACTGTTTCCATGACAACAGGAGCTGTTATTATGACAGATTCATAATGAGTCTGTGGTTCTCTGGTAGTAGAGAGAAGAAAATATTAGTTTTGTTTCCTATCCAGGAACAGAGACAGAGACACAGCGTCACGAAAGAGTTGACAGTATTCAAGAATAAAGGAGTTTTATTTCCATCCCAAATGTGTACCAACTTTCCTATGTCAGTTTCTCCTCAAGACATTGATTTGGTAAATTGAGGGAAAGCAAAACAAATAAACAAGCAACATGTTTCTTAACACTAAAACTATTCTGTAGGAAGATAATGTGAAATTACACAATACACATGATTGCTTTAATAATTTTTTTGTTTTATTTGTTTTGTTTTGATTTCGGGACAGGGTCTTGTCATGTGTCCAAGTCTGGTCCAGAACTTACCAGCTCAGGCTGACCTCAAATTCATGATCCACCTTTCTCAACCTCCTAAGGGCTAGGATTACAGGTATGCTCTACAGTGGGGGCCTAATATATAAATACATATTGAATATATATATATATATACATATATATATTCAAGTAACAACAATAAAAAGATGAAAAGAAATGGTTATTAACAATTTTAATGACATCTTATTTACCTCAATGGATATGTTAAGATTTTATCATGCAATCACCACAAAAATGGATATTTACACCCCCCTTTCTTCTCATATTGTCTCCAAAGTCATCGTCTACCTCAATGAGGACTAAATACAGTTCAAATGGCCAAAGCTATGGGCAGCTTAGTGGCCACTCACAGGGCGGAACCATTCTGGAGTTCCATTTTTCTACTTTTATATGTGCCTTCTCCCCGCCCCCTTAAGATTACAAATGTCTCCTTAGACTCTGCAGTTGCGTTACTGAGGTTAGTGACTATCACTAGAGTAGATATTGAAGAATTCTTAGTTAATGAAGCCTTAGAAAGAGGAAGCCCTTCTCACCACTGAGGAGACTGCCGTAAAGTCTGCTGGTGTTCATTTTGCATGCACCACTTGGAACTGTAATTTACATCCAAAATTCTTTTGCTGTCAGCTTGCTGCCAGATGGACACTTAAATTCTGTTGACTCCCTGTTTCACCTTTTTGTGCCAGAGTTCTGGGAGAAATAAATAAAGCCTCCTTTGAGGCACCGTTCATCAATTCTAGTGTTCCTGCTTTATGGTGTGTGCAGAAAACAAACACCTTTAAATGGCAGAAAAACTAATGCTTATGTCTGATGGGAAGAGAAAGGAGGATTCTGGTACGGTGGGAAGCCATTTGTAGAAACATTTTATGGATTTGGGTCTTATGATTCTGTCTATTACTTTTAAAAACACTCTTACCCTCTCTTAGTTCTTTTCATATCCCAAATAATGTGGAAATCTAGACTCTGGTTTCCCCTTATGCAGAGCTTACAGGAATCTCTTCTATGAGTTTCGTGTTGCCAGCAGAGAGCAGCAGAGATTTATAGGTAGCTAATGAGTGCCCCACATACCAATAAATATATAATATTTAATACCTGATGTCAACTTTTTCATTAAATGTGGGAGAAAGATTGATAGGCACAATGCTTACCCATAATCTGTCTCCACTCTTCCTCCCTCTGGAGTGTGTGTGTGTGTGTGTGTGTGTGTGTGTGTGTGTGTGTGTACCTGTGTGAGTTCAAAGATTTATTACGTTAATTGGAGAACATTTTCTGACTTTTATATGATCTTAAGGAACATGGGTGAAAATTAGCCCCTTTCTTTCACCTCCCCATAACCCGAAGGATGAAGCTGAAGGGATTGATTCAAAAGTTCAAGGAAGCACAATGCTACATCTGTAGACCAGGGGTACAATTATTGCTCACTTGCCAGATCAGATCTGCTGCATGTTTTTATAAAATACTTTAAAAAATTGCTTTTATAATTGCATTTATTTATTTATTTGTATGAAAATATATGTGTGCCATTGTATCCACATGAAAGTCAGAGGATGTTTTGAAGGACTTGAGTCTTTCCTTCTGCCGTGTGGGTCCTGGGAATAGAACTCGGGCTTGTTGTCCTCTGAGCCATCTTGCTAGTGCTATAAACAAAGCTTTATTAGAACAAAACCATACTCATTTGTTCATGTTTTGTCTATGGTGGCTTTCACGCAAAAATGGCAGAATTCAGTAGTTTTGATTATATGAAACCGTAAGTGCTACAAAATTTAAAGCTTTTTAAAACACTGTTTTTCTGCTTTGTAGAAAGACCTTTGTTCTGTATCACATCTGTGTTTGAAACTTAAATTTTGGAAAGTATGTGGAAATAGAGTCCGGATTGGGAATTTGGTAACTACCGTACTAGTAACTACTGTATTAGTAACTGCTCTATTGGTAACTAGTGTACTCGTCCCAGGCTGTGAATTGCTCTTTCTTGAGCACAGCTAGCAACAGCCCTAGCTCTGGATGAGCTCATGGTAGATGCACACGGTGTGGTGTGCCTGCCGGCTGTCATTGCATGGGGCGGGACCTGTGGTCCTTCCCAGACTCCAGGCTCTATGACTTTGCGACTGTCTTTGTTGTTGACATAGGAGTTGCTTTATGGAGCTCTCGCGTTTCCCAGTTCCCTGACTTGGTCTGGCTGTACTTGTGGCTGCTTTCCTTTACACAGGGCCTTACAGACTGAACTCTGACTTCCAATGCAGCTAGCAGACTGATTTTTGAATTTTCTTCTGCTGCCTAAATATCCCCCAAATACTCTTCTTCTGTGCTTCTTTTCCCACCTTCAGATTTAATGCTGTGGACTGGGACTGGGCAGGTTGTGGCCATCAGTGAGGCCTAGAGTCAGGCTGACACATTCTTGGAAATGGTCTCAATTTCCAATGGAAAGAAAGGGAAGTCGGGTCAGGGCACTGCGTAGATGTCTTATTCTAAAAAAACACCCTCCCCTCTCTCCCCTCCCCCTGGTTTACATTTGGAGATCTACTGGAATTCATTAATATTCACTAACCAGATTTTTATTTACTACTTTTAAAATTTGAGTCAAGGTAGTCAACGCCACATTAAATATTAATATAATAACTTTAGTAATTTCCTATTTCTTGTTAGAGTGTCATAGTCTGAACCAATATTGATTTTCAAACTGAAAATGAAGAAAAGTATGTGGAATTAAAACATGGTGTAACACATAGACTATACATTTTTACTTAATTCTATTTTGAAATTATTTATTGGTTTATTACTTAAATGTTCACTTGGTGTGATAGTTAATTTTCAGTGTGAATTTGATACAATATGGAGTTCCCAGGGAAGATAGTATTTTTTTTTTTTGTTTTTATCTTGGTTTTAATTTTTGGGAAGAGAGTTTTAATGAGGAATCGTCTAAATAGAGTTGACCTGTGGACATGTTTGTGGGGGAGTGTCTTCATTGCTTTAACTGAAGTGAGAGGAACTGCCCATTGTGGGAAGCACCATTCCCGTTGCTTTGTTCCTGGACTGTATATGTGTAGAGAAGGGCCGAGTACAAGTAAAGGTGCAAGCATTTATTCCCTCTGTGTGTTGACTGTGACTAGATGCCTTGTCTTCCTTTCAATGGTGGACTGTAATCTGGAATTGTGAGCTAACATAAGCTTTCTCTCCTAAGCTGCTTGTTGTTGAGATATTTTTATAACAGCAACAGAAATGAAGCTAGAATTTCTGGGAACCCAATTCCTGTTGGGAAGACACCGCTGACAAAGCAATTAGTTAAATAGATCCCCCCTGTAAAACTCTGGAAAGCTCGCCAAAATGTAAACTTGGATCTAATTTAGTCCAAGTATTTATATACACGAATGCTTTTTTTGTCTATAAAATGTAAACATTTATATAGCCATGATCTTTCACTATCAAGTGTATAATGTTTGTGTTTCTTGATCTGTTCCCCTTAAATTTATAAAAATGGCAAAACCCTTTAAGTTACTACAAATTCCACTGATCAGATTTGTGCTTTTTATGCCCAGGAATATTTATAGTGGAGATATATACAAATGTGTCCTTACCCACATTATCCTAGAGACCATTAAATTTGTGTTGCTAAATTGATAAGCAAAATCTGCATGAGATTTTGTCCTTTGGCGTGTAGTTGTTATACATGATGTATGCATGAGGTTCTTGATACCTGGGGATGATGCTGTTGACTTACATCTCTTTTGACACAAGTGTCCAAGTGACTCCCCTTACAGGTACACCCCAATCCTACCTCTTTCCAGGCTCAAAGAGGTGTGTGGGAAGTCTGAAATTGAAGAGTTCAGGTGTCTGCTCTACCGTCTTCTAAACAGGTGGCTTGGGATGAATCTCTTGACTGAGCAAAACTCTCTTCATTTACAAGACAGGTAAGACATTTGCCTTGCTTATCTCACAGGATTTCTGAGAAGGACAGATAGCAGTCCAATGACAGTAAGATTTCTAGTAGCTAACGCAAATAGAACTGCTGCTAAGGGTAGGCTGAAGCCAGAGCTCCATATACAACCACAGCCATAAGATGGACCAGTGGCTGTGCTGCCTTAGGCAGTTTAGTCAGTTGGGTAGATGTCTTTTCCCATCAAATTTCATTAATTTACCAAAATAGATTCATGATTCTTACATTGGTTAAATCAACCAGTATGTGTTTGGTATTAACTATCTGTATGTCAGTCTCCTTAAGTTGTAGAAGATAAAAAAAGGTCATCTGCCTATGAGGGCTTATTAACTAAAAAAAAAGTAAAAAAAAAAATCAGGAGTCATATGTAAGAGGGAAAAGAAACCAAAGCTCTCAAGAGAAGGATTTTTAAAAAATTACAACAATCACAACCTTCATAGTAAAGATGTGCGTACAATACAGAATGCAGGCTACTAGCTGAGTGTCGGGTCACTCTTGATACTTCACTGCGTATCCTTTAGAAAACAGTGTAGTCTCCCAACACAAGGGCAGTGTTGCCATTACAATCGAAACATTATCCCTGACAACAGTACCTCCTGGATTTGTTAATGTCAGGCAATTGACCTGTGGGTAACTTGTAGCAAAAGCATCCGGGCATCCAGTTTGGAACCCCACATTTGATGGAGCTATTGTGTTTCCATATTTCCATTTTTGTCTTTCCCACCTATACACAAAGTTGTGTACATTTTAACTAAGTAAGGCTATTTGGAAATAGGGTCTCTACGGTAATCAAACTGAATGACACCATTAAGGTTGTCTTTTAATGCAGTTTGACCGGTGTCCTTATAAAAAGGGTAAATTTGGACAGACATACACACAGAGAGAATGCCATGTGAAGATGAAGGCAGATATCTGAGTTACATGTACAAACCAAGAAGTGCTAAGTCTGACTAGCAAATCATCAGAGCAGGAGAGATGCATGAGACAGGTTCCTTCATAGTTTCTAGAAGGACCAACTCAACTTTAGCCTTCTGCTTCCAAAATGACAGGACAACAATCCTGTTGTCTGTGATCCTGTGCTATACTACTTTATTTGATAGCATCACATCAATGTGTCATGTTAGTAAGCAAGAAATGCTCAGTCATCGATTGATAAGTGACATCGGTCACCAACAGTGGGGAGCGGAGTAATAGAGGGGCTGAAAGAAAGAGAAGGTTTGAGTGGAAGACTTACACTGTTTACCTTTCCGCCTGGGCCCGACCTGGTTAGTATTGATGTTGTGTCTCCCCATTCTTCCTCTCCCTGATCAGAGGTCTGCCTTGGCTGCGATAGTACAAGCAGTGGGCAAAGTCAATGGCTAGCTGGCATTCAAGCCTGGCATCTAAAGTTTGTCATGGGCTAGGAGCAGATTTTCTACATGCCATTTTACTCTACTCTTACATGAGTGTAAACTTTCCTTTCTCTGTATTCCCCAACTGGGAATGTAACATGACCATTCCCTTCAAGCTCCCATTGCCTTGACTTCCCCAGCATTATGGGTGTGCTTCAGAACCAAGAGTCAAAATAAACCCTTCCTCAAGTTGCTTTTGTCAAGATATTTTATTGAAGAAACAGAAAAATTAACTGAGATGATTTCTTTATGCAGTTGCTTGGCCTGTGGAATGTTGTCTGTCACAGTTGAGTATAAGGGTGCTTCAGGTTTTGAGTTTATATTGGCCCGGCTTCCCACATGTAATATGTTAAGGATTAATTATATCATTTCAGAAGACCACTCATCAAATATTGAAGGTTAATCTTATATACCTTAGGAGGTGATGCATATCTAGAAATATGCAATGTTTTATTATACATTAGATATAGCATATGCTACCCATAGAGATTTGGCTTCAGTAGAGAACATATTGCTGACATATGCTATGTCATGCTTCTGATTGTATTGCCTGCAGTATCATGCACGGCCTCTATTGAGATGAAAATTTTTTGCCTTTGGGTTTTGACAGAGCAGAGAATTTACCTCTAAGCATTTAGATGTGAAATACGTCACTGATATTAGGAAAGGAATTAGGCAATGACCCTGTGGGCTTGAACTGGAAAAAAGTTGGAGCCTACTGCTTTAAAAGATGTGCTTATTTCCAGAACACTGTCTTAATCTGTTTACAATACCGTAACTATTTTTTTGTTTATTTATTTATTAAAGATTTCTGTCTCTTCCCTCCACCGCCTCCCATATCCCTCCCCCTCCCCCAATCAACTCCCCCTCTCTCATCAGCCCTAAGAGCAGACCGGGTTCCCTGCCCTGTGGGGAGTCCAAGGACCTCTGTAATTATTATCAAGATTAAATAACTTAAGATAAAAGATAATTCACTTCCCCACAGTTCTGGGGGCTAAAAAGTCTAAAACAGATGTGGCAGCTGGTTTGCTGTCTGATGAGAGCTGCCCTCTGTACCAAGATGACATTTTCCTTCTGTGTCCTCTGAAGGTCATGGTCAACGCAGAGGGGCCAAAAGGGCCTGGATGCTGTTTGATGGCTCTTTTAATCCCATTCACATGTGAGAAATTCCCAGTAACTTGTAACTCCCCCCCTCTTCTTCTTAACGCCATCGTATTGGCGATAAAGCTTGTACATGAAATGTGGAGAGAATACACATGTTCACACTGTAGCAGCTGTTTACACAAAAACATATCAGATGGGCATTTTTTTCCCCTTTTGGCCTAGAATTCTAGCCATCCTGTCCATTTAATACCTTCTGTGCCATTGTTCAGTCTTTCACATAGACAAGATGTGAGGAAGATCATAAAAGCTTCTTGAGTTTGTGGAGATTATTATCAAGTTATCAGTGGAGTAAAATCCGATGACGTAGTTTCTCCAAGACTTTGTATTTGTGCCCCAAGGGAGGGCACCAAAGCTTCCAGGTATCGTGAGAGTATCAACTTTAGTAAGCGCACTTGGGAGGCAGAGGCAGGCGGATCTCTGTGAGTTCGAGACCAGCCTGGTCTACAAGAGCTAGCTCCAGGACAGGCTCCAAAACCACAGCAAATTCGAAAAAAAAAAAAAAAAACAAACTTTAGTAAGCTTTCTGGAAGTAGTGTGATTTCTATAGGCTTATTACAAAGCAGATGTAATCTATCTATCTATCTATCTATCTATCTATCTATCTATCTATCTATCTATCTATCTATCTTTCTATCTATCTATCTATCTATCTATCTATCTATC
>NC_022010.1:66324399-66334005 GCF_000317375.1 Microtus ochrogaster
TCTATCTATCTATCTATCTATCTATCTATCTATCTATCATCTATTAGAAATACAAAACAATACTGTATGTGGTACTTTTTTAGTACATTTTTTTTAGAATAGAATCTTTAGGCTCACATCTCTCAGTTTTACTAACTTTGGCAGGTCCCTGAACTTTTTGGCTTCTAGTTTCTTTGCCTATAGCAGGACAGATAACTGAACTTGTAGAGCTACCATGACCTTTAACAGTGCCTGGTACAATGTCTGGCACACAACACACACAACACACACACACACACACACACACACACACATACACACACGTACTAGTGCTGTTGCTGGTGATGTTATCAGCATCTTTGTTGGAAACTTTATAATACTGCTGGGTTAGCAGGAGTAGAGATACCTTTCATAGTGCTGCTGCTCTGAATCCTCTTTTTGTTATCTCCTTTTGGGGGGTCTGTGTGCTTAAAACATTTGGGGGAACTGGCATGAAGCACAACTGTTAAGGAACACTTGTTACAACTGCCTATGGGTCTAGTGGTGCTTGTTAAATCCTGCATGGTCTCTAGGTCACTAGGACTTAAACGTTGCTGTCAAGAGAGGGTTCTTGGGCTGAGAGGATAGCTGTTGGTAAAGTGCCAGAAGCAAAAGGATCCAAGTGTGTCTCACACACCTCATGTAGAGAACTGCCACTGCCACCACCACCAAGAATGTTGGCATTGCCTTCATAAATGCCAGTGGTGGCGAGACAGAGACAGGTATGGCTCCCTGGGAATCATTTGACAGCCAATCCATTGTACTTGACAAGTCTAGACCAGTGAGAAACCTTGTCTTAAAAAAAGAAAATAATGTATAGACCTAAACAGAGAACTCTCAACAGATGAATATAAAATGGCTGGAAGACACTTAAGGAAATGCCTTAACCATCAGAGAACTGCAAATCGAAACAGCTCTGAGATTCCATCTTAGACCTGTCACAATGGCAAAGATAAAAAACACTGATGACAGCTTATGCTGGAGAGGATGTGGGGTAAAGGGAACACTCCTCCATTGCTGGTGGGAGTGAAACTTGTACAGCCTTTGAAAATCAGTATGGCAATTTCTCAGAAAATTAGGAAAGAACTTACTTCAAGACTCAGAAATACCATTTTTTTTCAATCATACAACAAGGACATGTGCTGAACTATGTTCATAGAAGCATTATTTGTAGTAGCCAGAACCTGGAAACAACCTAAATGCCCCTTGAGCAAAGAATGGATAAGGAAAATGTGGTACATTTACAAAATGAGTACTACACAGTGGAAAGCAAATAATGACATTCTCAGACCTAGAAAGACAAAAATAATATGTACTCCCTCATTAGTTGCTTTTAGACATAAAGCAAAGAAAAACCATCCCATAATTCACAACCCCAGAGAACCTGGATAATAAAGAGGACCCTAAGAGAGACATACATGGATTTAATCTATATTGAAAGTAGGAAAAGACAAGATCTCCTGAGTAAATTGGGAGTGTGGGGATCATGGGAGAGGGTAGAAGGGGCAGGGGGAGGAAAGAAGGGGAGTATATATATCTCAATAAAAGCAATAAAAATATTATCAAAAAGATTGCAAAATTTAAAAAAAGAAAAAAGGTAGATGACAATTGAGAAATGATTCTGGCTTCCTCACATATAAATATACACAAGCGTATACTTGCACACAACCCATGTACATGGATGAACATACACACAAGGGATAAAATTTTGGGTGATATTGATGAATTCATCATTGCATACATTGTCTGAGTTTGAAGGTCTTAAGTGGTTTAGCTCTCCTCCAGTGTCTGTGCTGAGGTCAGAGATAAGATTAGAACAAGAAGTGGGAGACAGGCAGACAGAGAGTTTCTCCTCCTAAAGCCATAACTGACCTTCCTGATGGGTTGCTATACCTTTCCAAAGAGCCAGTGTGTAGCTTCAGGATCCAGTGTGGTCCTCTAGGCAGACGCTACTAAGTCATCATCACTAGAGAAGTTTCTGGATAGTTCATGAGAAATTCCTGAAGTTTTGGACATTATTAAGAAAAATTAGCAACAGAAGTAGCTCAGCTCCTAAGACATCTGCTTGAATGAGCCTTCCGGGGCTCGTCACATTTTATTCTCTGCTTCCCACAAACAATTGTTTCAGTCTAGCTTTCAAGATAAAAAGCAGGAAAAGGAAACAGCAGAAAGTTGGTACCGATTTCCCAACTTCTTTAACTTTCTTTGTGACTCCCTCTGACTCCAAACTTCCCAGCCTCCTGCTTTAACCTCCCGAATTCGGGGATTATAGGTATTTTCTACCACACCTGGTGAAGAAGGGTTATTTTTAAGGGTTGGTGTCGAATGCAAATGTAGAATGTAAAACCATATTCTGATGTCTACATAATTGCATTAAAACTCATTCATCCATCTTAGGTCCTGAGTCATCTTCTACCCATGCCTGATTTTGTAACATCATGCATGATCAGAAAATGTTGGTTTATTTAGTTGCTCAGATCCTCTGAATATGAACGCATCTCATTCCTCCACAATGATTTGTAAATTTCGCACTGCAGTCTTATCAGAAAGGTCTCTAAGGGTGAGAAAACTCTCCACTTCATCTTGGTGACACAAGTTTTCCGCTATTCTAATTACCACTTGAAAGCTTGAACTTTATCTTTCACAACAAAATTTATGATCTGATTTCCTAAAAGTTACAGTGTTGTTGATTTTGAGAAAACATCTTGCCAGCACACCAAGACTGAATAACCATCTTTTCTTTTGGTCTGTTATTCATTCTCTTAAGCCAAGATGGTGTTTATGGTAAGCCGAATAATCACTCTGTTCTAGCTGGAACCTGCTACTATTTCCTCACGCAGCAAAAGGGACATGGCAGATATACTTCAGCTAAGAATTGTAAGAGCATGTGATTATCTTGAGTTAAAGGGGTTGGCTGGCCTATTGCAATCACTGGGGTTCTTATAAATAAAACAAGGAGGCAGGGGAATTAGGGTGTCACGCCTTTTACTTTAGAGACAGAATAAGTAGCTATGAGCCAAGAAAATGCACATGGAACATGGAAAAAAACAAAGGAATAAATGCCAAAGGTCTTAGAGGAACACAGCTCTGCTAAATTTTAGCCTAATGAGACTCTGGTTGGATTTCTGACCATTAGATATTTAAAATAACTTGTGCTGGTATAAGGTATTGTGTTTGCATTGATTTGTTATAATATCAAAAACATAGAGATGTATTTCTTGAAAATAGCTACTCCCATCATAACCCAAGCATCAAGTTCTTTTCCTGATAACAACATGGTACTTCCTAAAAAACAGCACATGCACCTTACAGGGGCTTCACATACATTTTCTCAGAGACTGATTTTTAGAAATGTAGAGTAAAGGTTAATGAATAAGATTAAACATAATTAACTATTTTTTGTTAATTCTAATTCATAAAGGAATTCTCTGGGCTCTTCCCCACTTCTCCAGCAGTGTGGACATGAAGCTTTTAATAAGTTTGATGCTGATCCCTGGTTTGTGGCCAGTCATGGAAGATACATTCTCTCTTGCTTCTGTTCCCTCATGGTGTCTTAAGACTCATTAGGAACTAGTTTTGATGTTCACAACTGGAAAGTGTTTGAAGATGCCCAGGGTGCCACAGACCACAGCATAAAGACTCCAATATGAAAGGATAAATTCGTATTTTACAAACATCGTCTCAAGGTATTTCCCCTTCTATGAAGGGGTAAAAAGAAGCTAACTCATTCATTATAGGCGGAGTCAGACTCTGAAAACCTCTCCTCCCACCCGTCCTTGGTGGTGACACCGAGACAGTGGCTGACAATAGTAGGGTTGGCTGTGGATGTTTGTGTCTTTAGGGTACAAAATCTTGTTTTCTTTTCTTTTCTTTTAAAATCAACTTTGGGTCTCTGAATACTCAGCTCAAAGGCTCTGAATTTTATACTGGAGTTCAAGATGGTATAAGTAAATGGACCAATGGAATTGAGTTGAAGACCCGGATATTAACCCACCCACCTATGGACACCTGGTTTTTGACAACAAAGCCAAAAATACAAAATGGAAAAAAGAAAACATCTTCAACAAATGGTGCTGGCATAGCTGATGTCAACAGGTAGAAGAATGCATATCTATCACCATATCCAAAATTCAAGTCCAAATGGATTAAAGACCTCCACATAAATCCATCCACATTGAACCTCATAGAAGAGAAATGGTAAGTAACCTTGAACTGATTGGTACAGAATGCCACTTCCTAAATATAACAGTAATAACACAGATACTGAGAGCTACAATTAATAAATGGGAACTCCTGAAACTGAGAAGCTTCTGTAAAGCAAAGAACAAGGTCAACAAAGCAAAATGGCTGTCTACAGAATGGAAAAAGATCTTTACCAACCCCACATTGGACAGAGGGAGGGCTGATCTCTAAAACATAGAAAGAACTCAAGAAACTAGACATCAAGCTACCAAATAATCCAATTAAAAAATGAGGTATAGATCTAGACAGAGAATTCTCATCAGAAGAATCTCAAATGATCAAAAGACATTTAAGGAAATGCTCAACATCCTTAGTCATCAGAGAAATGCAAATCAAAACTCTGAGATACAATCTTACATCTCACAGAATGGCTAAGATCAAAAACACTGATGATTGCTTATGCTGGAGAGGATGTGGAGTAAGGAGAACACTCCTCCATTGTTGGTGGGAGTGCAAACTTGTACAGCTGCTGTGGAAATCAGTATGGCAATTTCTCAGAATCAATCTACCTCAAGACCCAGAAATACTACTTTTGGGCATATGCCCAAAGGAAGCACACTCACACCACAAGGACATTTTCTCAACTATGTTCATAGCAGCAATATTTATAATAACCAGGACCTGGAAACAACCTAGATGCCCCTCAACCAAAGAATGGATAAAGAAAATGTGGTACATTTACACAATGGAGTACTACACAGCTTTAAAAATCAATGACATTTTGAAGTTTGCATGCAAATGGACAGAACTAGAAAAAAAAAAAAACTATCCTGAGTGAGGTAACCCAGACTCAGAAAGACAAATATAGCATGTGTTCACTCATAAGTGGGTTTTAGACATAAAGCAAAGGATAACCAACCTACAGTCTACAACCCCAGAGAAGCTAGAACCCTCTTCCAGAAACAGATGGAAGCAGATGCAGAGATCCACAACCAACCACTGGGCTAAGCTCTCAGAGTACAAACGGAGTGAGGGAGGAGTGATAATATGAACAAAGGGGCCAAGACCATGATGGGGGACGTCCACAGAAACAGCTGACACGAGCTAGTGGGTGATCACTGACTCAGAACAGACAACTGGGGAACCTGCATAGGACTGAACTAGGACCCCTGGATACAGGTTACAGTGGTGTGGCTTGGGAAGTACATGGGGCCACTGGCAGTGGGACCAGGATCTAATTCTAATGCATGAACTGACTTTGTGGAACTCATTCTCTATAGAGAATACCTTGCTCAGTGAAGACATGGGGTGGGGGTGGCGCCTTGGTCCTGCCTCAAAGAGGTGATGGGACAGACTTAGTTGACTTCCTAGGGGAGGCCTTACCCTGTCTGAGGAGCAGATGGGGAGTGGGGCGGGGGATTGGGAAGGAGTGAGAGGAGAGCAGGGAGGGAACTGGGATTGGTATGTAAAAAAAAATAAAATTAATTAAAAATTATTTTTATTAATAAAAAGTTACAAGTAAAGATAATTGTTCTCCAAGAGAATTGCCAGGTCTCCTTTTAGCATGAGCTCAATATTACCTGGTATTGATCTGATAGGACTGCCCTAATAAAATACCATGGATGTGAAGTCTTCAACAATGAACTTTTTCCCTCCTAATTCTGGAGTCTAGGAGTCCAGAATCAATGTGTCAACAGCACTGGTTCTGGTGGTGTCATGCTTTGCTTTTAGGCTGCCGACTTCATTGTGAGTACAGGGTGAGGGCCTTCTAGTCTCATTTAGCTTTGTTTTGTTTAACTTCTCTAAAGGCCCTTCATTCAAATACATTGAGTAAGAGTTACAACAACGACTTGGGAGGAGACACTGTTCAACCTATGCCGCACCCCAAACCATATTTCTCTTTTGTGAGAAATAGAATAATCAAGAAATTTGTTAAAAGCATATTTTTTTATTAATTCCTTGAGGATTTCATACGTGAATATGATTCACCCCCTCTTCTTCTACATCCATATCTTATTAGATTGCCTTACAAACCTTGAAAAACTAAATTTCTATTGCTTTTTCATGATTTACTTTCAACCAAAGTTATGGGGCCCACATACCTATTCTCAACTAAGAGAACAGCTTACTTATTTTTCATTTTCAAAACTGATTGCATGGGGTGGGGGACTTTAAATGCACTGTGAGCACGGTGGAGTGTCCCCAGCAAATGGAAATCACATTTATTTCTTTGTAACGATTTCCAGCTATTTAGAAATGGAATATTCCCCTTCTTACTCTGGCCAAAATGTTTGTCTGCTGATGAATTAATTTAAGATGCAAGGCACAAGATGGAACTAACAGAATCGACAAACATGAGAAAAAAAAGAAGGCTGTCTATTGAAATTAGTCTTGACAACTAGGGAATAGTTGTCTGTGCTTCGGACAGAGAGGGCCACATAGGGAGCACAGGGAGCTGCGGACAGCGAATCGCGCTGTAAGGAGGGCAGGAAATGCTCCTCTCCAGCCCGGGGAATCACTCTGCTCTCATTATCATCAGCAGATGAGTGAGGTCTTCCTTGGCTCAGGATGGACCTGCACTCACACAACAATCAATTTTCCTGAAGCCGATTCCTGTGCTGCCAGAAGCAAGGACAGTTTCCAGATGACTGCTGCTCCCAGCGCCAAAGCCTCCTTAACCTCCTCCAATGACCGTGTGTCCCGGCGTTTATAGACCCTGCCCAGTTCTGCTCATCTCGGTAGGATGGAAACTGTAACAAAATCTGACACGTTGGTTTTCCTCATATGCATTCTCAATAAATATCGTAGAAATGAATACATTCACACACCAGAGAAAAGCCTTCTTCGTCAGGTCAGATTTCCCAACTTTTGGATCACAGCTCTACAAAGCCTGGTGAGAGACAGAAATATTTAATGGTGCTGAGATACTTAATGGTGCGGAACTACTAACGGTGAACCAAACAAATGGCCACGGGGAAGCCCTGTCTCCAAAGGACAGTATTAGTTAGTGTAAGCGCTATTCACACATGCTTGCACTGTATAATTTTTGTTAGAAATTCCATACTGAAATTTTGACCTCCACCCCCCCCCCCCCCCCCCCCCCCCGCTAATCAATCCCTCGTCTTTATAAAGTATTCTACTTCAGACACTTTGTTTCAGCACAAAACAGATTCAATTTTGATCCCATTTGATGCCTTTAAGACTAAACTTAGAAAGCCTTTTCTGTTAAGGGCTGAATTTTTTTTTTCTGATTTGTGCCTTTATTTATTTATTTGAAATGCTTAATAAATAGGACAAACATTTTAAGATGAGATTATTAGTTTAATAAGTCGTAGATTTCTCTTTTGGATTGTGAACTGAGTAAGGAGCTCATGGGTCTTGTTTTTTTGTGGATTTCTTCTTAGGTGACTTATTCACACGGCACCGGGGGTTCTTCAGCACCGCCTGCCCCGCGTGGCCACAGGCCGTATCTATGACACAGGAACACTCACGAGACTGTCGTATTCCTTTCCACTCCAATTATCTCCCGTACACATGCAATTCTGCCGTAGACTAGAAAGCAGGCCCTCGCTCTTGTTTTCCATTCATCCAGGGCTGAAGGATTCCTTCTTGCATTTAATAGGCAGAAGCAATATTCTCCTTCCAAATTTTTGCCCAGGGCACTGGAACTCTGTCCCTCATCTTCCCACTTTGGAACACAAAAATTAGGAAGATCATTTTTAATTCTACTTTCTGCCCCGCCAAAAGCTTTCCTTAGGTGGCCAGCTGGCGGGACACTGGGAAAACAGGAAGCATGGCACAGCTGAGTGAGAAGTCGTGAACCACCTTGCCGCTCGAGCGAGCTATCTGTTGGTCGCCTAAGTTTCCACTGCGTCAGTTTTTCCAAGTGCCTTTCTTCCTCTTTCCTCTTTGGAAACTAAGAACTAGCTTGCAGTCTTGAAGATAATCCTTGCAAGTAGAATCCATTCTGTGTCGACCCAGACAGAAAAGCCTCCCAAGACACCACTTTCTGCCTTTTTGTGTGCCTTAGAACCCTTTATTAACGTGTATTTATTGTACAAAATGAGTTTAGTGATGAGATTTTTCACAGACTTGCTTGGATTATATCCACCGTTTCCCCCTCTTGCCTCCACCCGCTTTAACTGGCCCCTTTCCGGTTTCCCAAATAGACCCTTTCTACTTCAATACCCTATTTGTTAAAGTCTAGGAAAATAAAGTGATATTTGTTTTCTGGTTTCCTTTGTAGAAATCAAAGTTTTGAGGGAAAACATAGGAACAGGATTATAAAATATTATGGATTGAATTCTATTCCCCCACAGTATACGGCAAGTCTCTGTCTCCCTGTGTTTTGTACTATGACCTTTTTGGTGAACACAGAATTAGGTGAGGTTCTGTGGAAGCAACAGAGCCCCCAGCAGGATGTGTCTGGAGTCCTCAGGAAGTGAACCCCTATGAAGACTGAGGGGTTGCAATGTTGCAGCTGTCCACCAAGAATCAGACCGTTAGCAAATCACAGAGGATGAGCAGTTTAGAGGTCTGGCCTGACTGGTACTTTGATTTTGGATTTCTAGCCTCTAGATACATTACAAGTGTTTAATAATACCCATTTTGTGGTATATTTTTATGCTAGTTCTAGAAAATGAAAATGTAAGTCATCACTGTTTACATTATGCATTACCAGTTTTTCTACTGATGATATTCATTGTACATAGTGCTGGGTTTCATAAAGATTTTTCCATACCATACTTTGAAAATGGTTTTTCCTATCCTCCTATCCCCTCCCATTTTCATTCCTACCCATTGTGGCCAAAAGTCTCCTAGATTCCCCTAGTCAGATTCTCTAGTTTTAGGTCATATATACACAAGCTTATGCATTTAGATGAGACGTATGATCTGCAAATGAGGGTAAACGTGATATTCCTCTTTCTGAGCCTGACTTAATTGCCAAGGATCTCCAGGACCCAGACGCCTCTCTCAGGCTGGTTTGCAGTCAATGCTATTTTTCTGGTCCTGTAGGTAATTGCCGTCGTGGTGTTCTCAATTAGTGCAGCTTGTTCTTGAGCTTAACAGAAATGGAATCATAATTACATGGCCCTTAGCTTGGGCTTTTTCCTGCTTAGCACACTGTGGAGTTCATTCATGGTGTAGTCCATACCTGCGGCTCATGGTATTCAAAGAAAACAGCAGAGTCCTCTGTACAACTTGGAATAAAAATTGGTTCTTCTTTTGGCTTATTATGTAAATTGTTATTATGAATTGACTTGATTTTGCTAAATAATTTTTATGAAGGAAAAACAACTCTAAGAAAACTAGTTGGCAGGGGTGAAGCTTCTACTTTTCTTTCTCTTTTTTTTATTGAGAAAAGGAAAAAAAAAACAAGTTTCTGCCTCCTCCCAGCCTCCCATT
>NC_022010.1:66335310-66336694 GCF_000317375.1 Microtus ochrogaster
ACAAAAAGGCAACCTACTGACTGGGAGATCTTCTTCCTCTTGATTACATTTTCTCTGAAAAAAATACTAGTTTTTAATCATAAAAAATAATGTAAAACTGTACCTTATTATCTACAAGATATAAGTGTTCCAGAATCAACTACAAGAATCCATATAAAAGTTCCTTTTATATGGATTTGTAATATTCATGTCTGCCTGGTATCTGTGTGGATTCTGGGGATCTGAACTCCAATCTTTGCACTCCTGTGCCAAGCACTTTACTGTGGAATCATCTTCCTATCCCTTCCTAACTATGCTTTTGATCTGTGGGCTTTCATCCACAGATATTCAGCTATAAAAAGGAGGCATGACTGTGTATTCAAATCTATAAAAATATACATTTTAACCTAACATGTAGGTGGCTGCATTCACTGTCTAGTTCTGCCACTAAAGCCACAAAAAGTTCGGGTACACATTTTGAACCTCATGAGCAAAATATATTTATTTTAGTATAAAGTAAAGAATGAGGTAGAAAGATCAACATGCATGGTCCACTTGTTACTCTGTTTCATTCTGGAATAGGGGAATAGAAATAGGTTTGTTGGAGACAGAGAAGACTGAATCATTGAATCAAGTGAGAGATTGGAAGGGATGCAATGTTCTGAATATTTTCATCTCCCCTAATGTATATATTGATGCCAGATAGCTAATACAATAATATGAAGAGGTGGGTTCTTTAGGAGGTGCCAAGATCATGAAGATGGAGTCCTCACAAATGGGATTAGTGTCTTTATAAAAGGCCAGAGGAGGCAGGTTTGGGACTATGCACTTGAGAGTCTTATGAAGGAGGATTACAAATTTGTGGTCAAACTGGACTCCATAATGATATTCTGTCTCAAAAACACATAAGCAACAATAACATCAATAAATAATAGAATACTAGAACTAGAGACCTAAGAAGACTGAAAAGTCTCCGCTATGGAACAGGATCCCTTGCTGGATCCCAGATTTGCTGATGCCTTGCTCTTGAACTTTCCAGATTCCCAAACTGGGAATACTCATTTTCCGTTTACTCAGTCTGAAGTGTTTTGTTATAGCAGTCCAAATAAACCAAGATCCAGTTGTTTTCTGGGCATTTTGATTTTAGATATTTCAAAGATGGATGTCAAACCACCATAATCTTGGGTTTAGATCGAATGCAAAGAACAAAGACCAGTGGGTTACTGTGGATGCCCAAGGGTCTGTGTCCAGTTGGTCACTGTGGATGCCCAGGGTCTGTGTCCAGTTGGTCACTGTGGATGCCCAGGGTCTGTGTCCAGTTGGTCACTGTGGATGCCCAGGGTCTGTGTCCAGTTGACCACTGTGGATGCCCAGGGTCTGTGTCCAGTTGACCACTGTGGATGCC
>NC_022010.1:66336894-66337288 GCF_000317375.1 Microtus ochrogaster
CCAGTTGGTCACTGTGGATGCCCAGGGTCTATGTCCAATGGGTCTCTGTGGATGCCCCAGGGTCTGTGTAGGGAGACTTGGGTGTGAGGAAGCCGTCTTTGTCTCTGGTGTTTCTTGTTTTTGTGTTTTGTATTTTGTATATGTCTTTTTTTTTCTTGCAGATGAAAGCAGATGACTAGTTTGTGGAACTTTTTTAACATCTGGCATTTGCTACAATCCTTGGTAATTTATTGGTTTTACTTTCCTCTGCTCTCAAGTTTAGTGTGTTTCTACTTAAAGTCAATAATTTATGGCATTTTGCAACAGAATAAAAATATTCTTTCCTTAATCTTTTGCTTGTGTGTCTAGTATTGACCTTTTAAGCTTTCTCTTTCTCCTACCCCTATCATCATCA
>NC_022010.1:66337464-66347114 GCF_000317375.1 Microtus ochrogaster
CACACACACACACACCCTTAAAGTCAATCTTATGGCAATATTAATGGCTTGGATTAGCTACAATCTTGTCTAGAAATTAAAATTATAAATCCTCTCCTCAATTTCTTTATTAACAACCATTGTTCTTCAGATCAAGATTAAAAGAGCAGCAAAAATCTCTCCTCTGCATTCTCAGTTTTTTTTTTTGTTTCCAGTGAACTTACTTTCCCTTTCTGATGTATGAAGTCCTTCTGTATATGTGTTGCGTTTATTGGTTAATGAATAAAGAAACTTTTTGGTGCCATAGCAGGGCAGATCAGAGCTAGGTGGGGAAAACTAAACTGAATACTGGGAGGAAGAAGTCAGAATCAGGGAGATGCCATGTAGCTGCCAGAGAGGATAGACGTGAGCTACCAGCTGGAACCATGCTGGTAGGCCACACACCTCATGATAAAATATAAAATACCGGAAATGGGTTAATAGTAGATCTAGGAAATAGCAGGCGATATACTTAAGTGATTGGCCAAGCAGTGATTCAAATAATATGGTTTCTGAGTGATTATTTTGGGGCTGAGCAGCCAGGAACAAACAAGCCTCTGCCTACAACACCTTTCTTAGTTAATGTGTTGATCTTATTCATTTTTTTCTTTTTAATCAGACAGAGATTGGTCTAGATATAAGAGCACAGAACTGCACTGTGAATACGGGAACACTGGCATGTGTGTTCTCACATGCTTCTTACCTGCTTCTTTATTCCCTATAGAATTTTCAGATGTGGTGAGTAACTCATTGCGTGTGAGTTCTGAATCGGTGGCCTTGAGGCTCCGTGACTGCTGGACGCCTTTCTCTTGCTATTGGGATCATAGTCCAAACAGATGGACACTAGCTGCGCTGGGGCTCAGTGCCAGGGACCCTTACTCTACCATCCTGAACTTTCTAATTGTTATTACAGAGGGATTTAATTATTTCAAATTCAAATGAGAGACATGGCTTGGCCTGGTGGAGCCGTTTTATTTCCTTCTCCCTGTGAGCTGCATTTTTTCTGCTTTTACCATTGATGTCTGCTTTTGTAATCTTATCTCTGCTTTTTCTCAGTTGATTTTCCAGTGAGAGTGGTCAAGTTTGTGGTCATATTCACGATGTAGGGCTGCCAGCTTCAGCAAATAAAAATACAGTACACCTGGTTAAATTAGAATTCCAGATAGACAGCAGAAAAGTTTTGGTATAAGTGTATCCCATGCAACATTGGAGACACATTTGTGCTGTAGGATTATCATTGGTTATGAAAATTCAGGTTTAGCTGCATGTCTTATCTGACAATACTACATACATCTAGTCTTCTGAGGGCAGAAGTAGTATTGTCAGACAAGACACGCTGTATCTACTGAATAAACATTGTCTTAAAAACTCAGGAGAGCAAGGATTAAGGCTCTCAACCATAACTCTTCATGTCTACAAGTTGTTGGCATGGAAAGGCCAACACTTTTGGTGTGAGTGTTTGCTGTGGAATGGGTTCGACCCTCCTAACCCCTGAGCTTTTATTATGTATGGATTTGCCCATTCCCCCAGCCCTCTCTCCGTCTTGCCCTGGCTCTCCCACAGCATCCTGAACTTCGTCAAAGGGAACTTTCTCGTAGTCCTTGCTCTGCGACAAGAGCCCTCTATTGGTCTAGGACATTCCTATTGTCTCAATATCTAGCACCGTTAATGAATGAATGAGTGAATACATTTAAAGCCCAGAGGCCATGCGAATAGGTGAATTTTAAGACTTCAATAACATTTTTCATCAGGGAAAATGCTTGGTTCTGGAAGACCTTGACAAAATGAAAGAGGGTGTGAAAGGATGCTTTTTCGTAAAGCACAGATGCTTCTCAGGTGTGCTGTTCAGCCTAGACTCTATGAACATCTAGGCAAGGGATCTTCAAGAGAACTTGTCTCCCAGAAATAGCCACCTGCTCTGGGGATATGTACATTATAGAGACTGCCTGCAACCTCTAGGTTTGGGTCCAGAGCAGGTCAAGAGATGGTATTGGGATAAAATACAAGTCCACAGCTGGTAATCTTCTGCATCAAGCCCTGTTTTGTCTGTGCTCTGTATCTGCAGAGGCAAACCCAGGCACAGGCTCTAGATCTTCAGAGGCTCAGAAAATTCTCTGAGTGTATTTAAGGGATCTGGAGCCCTGGCAGAAGGAGACCATCAAATTCTGCCCGTGATCCATAGTAGCCCTATTTTTACCATCTGGCTGGTGTGCCCAGACAGACCTTGGCTATATCCATGCTTGCCAGCCTCTCTGTCTAGAACAATCATAAATAAAGATGATGGCTAATTCTTCTTCTAGCACTCTGTGAGATAGTTTATGGTTTCTGTAATGAAATCACAGGCTCTGAAGGAGCAGAATGTTTTATGAGGAAGAGGAAAATCTGATAAAATGGCCTTGTCCTCACTTGGAGCAGGCTTTGAGTCAGGGTGTTATTGGCTAATATTTTTAGGAGAAATTATATGCTTATTTCTTTTAATAGAATAAAAAAATTTCAGCTAACTATTTATACTTTTTAATAGTTATAATAACTGGAGGCCATACAAGGTTAGAAATCAAGGGTGCTTGTTTTGGGTTTTGGAAAAATTAATGAATTAGGGATAAGGTTTTGATGAACACACCCTGGTGTTCATAGGGTGGTATCTTTTCCAGCTGGCTGCATCGGCATTCATCTTCCCATCAAAGCAGTAAATGGAGAAAAACCACATTGTTTATCACAAAAAGTTTGAATGTGTTTTGGGCTTAAGTTGAAACATAAATAATCATAATAGGTAAGCAGAACTAGGGATGAGATATAGTGAGGAATTAGTGTCTCAGTTGCTTCCCTAATCCATTCGGAAACCAGTGTTTGCATGAGGCTGTGCCATTTGAGCAGGGGATGGTCTTGTGACCAGCCCTTCCCTCCAGGTTGTCTCAATTTCTGCCTCATTTTATAGTTCCTGGGGGACTCGACTCCTCCGACAATTAAACTAGAATCTTGGGAAAGGGGAGTGGGAAAGGGATTCCAGGCCTGGGCTTTGAAACAAAAGCCTTCAAGTGATTAAAGTGTTTTGCAATTCATAAGCTTCTATTTTGGAATGTGCTAACTATTTGTAGACCTGGAATGTTGGCAGTAGAGACTAAAAAACAGAACAAACAAAAAACCCGAATAATAACAACAAGAACAACCCTGTGGGTCTTTGAGGGGTGGCTTGCCAGAAGGTGTGGGAGATCTAGGGAGGTGGTGCTGGTATGAAGCCCTGTGTCCAATCCTCTCCCACCGGCCCCACCTGAGTGGGCACTGCCTGACTCTCAGATGCAGCGATGGAGCTCTGTGCATCCCATGCCTAGACACACAAACAGGCCAGCGCTCTGTCTTGGCTTGCCCCTCTATCCTAGGAATGGTTTCCAATTCGTGATAACTTACTGAATGAGTGCTCCTCTGGTTCTCAAATGCAGACAGTGTAAGTTTGTGCATACCTGTATCAGTGAGCGAGAAAGAACAAAGGAGTCTTTTGAGACTTAATTTCTGCAAACTGATTGTGACCAAGTGTAAAATAAGAATCAATTCACTTTGCAGAAGCATGTTCCCCAGCAGGGGGGAATCCAAATGGGGTCCTGTGCCTTTCTTCTGTATCACTATTCATGACAGACAAGAAGAAGGCAGGAGGAAGAAGGTGGAGTTCTTTCTGTGGAGAGTGTAGAGCTTTGGTTGGTATCCTTACTCAGTCTTGGTGGCTAATGGAAGGGTGCCCCCACTTATTTCCACAAGGACTTACTGTCCATTCTCTTCAGGATTCCAGGATAACTTAGAGGAAGCAATGATTTGTTGGGCTGGAGAAACTTAAGAGATCGTATTAAACACAGGAGGCAGGTATATACTGGCTCAAGAATGGCTCAGAGAGGGAAATTTCCATGAAGATTTTTATGTTTCAGTAATGTGTCTAATATGTCTTCTATAGTATCCTCCTAATCTAATACCCTTAGTCATAGTACAACTCATGTTTCGCTAACAAGGGAAGCCAGAAGGGAATGCCCCTGCTGTGTGTCTTCTCCTAAGGACATCTCTGACATCTGCCTTCCCCTGAAGCAGGGCAAGCCATGCCCTGGAAGACCTTGGGTCTTTTATATTTTATGAGGAAGGTCATGGGTTGAGAGAATGCATGCAAATGACAGCATTTATCTAAAGCCCCTGCTGCAATGCAAGAAGAAAAGAAAAGGTAATTTGCAAATATCTAGTCAAGGCCATTTGACTTTGAGAAAACATTTTATATAAAAAAGATGGCTTAGACTTTTTATTAAGGCCATCTTCATTCATTATTATATATCTCTTTAATTAATCCAAAGGTGTCTGCAACATTTGTGTAGAGGGAATTTCTCATAGTTCCCTTGTATTTCATAATACAATGACAGTAGAAATTTTTGCACTGCAGTTTCAGCCTTGAGCACCGGCTTAGGGAAATGAGGTGGGACCGTGTTCATTCTGCCTTAATTGATGACTTTGAGATCCAGGGATTGAGCCTGCAACAGCAAGGTCACTGACACTTGGTTATCCACATCAGTAGTTGTTGCAGGTCCAGCCTGTGAAGCATATTTTCTTGGGTTACTTAGTGCTCTACCGGAACACATAGTCAGGGGAGAAGAGTTCACAATGTACACCAAGATGATCAGTGAAGAGCATAGTGCTGCGGTCAGCTGGGAAACTGAGAGAGTGGGGAGGTTCTGTTATACAGTTGCATAATGGCGGTGGAGTATTTGACCTCTCGGGTTTGGGAGCAACAGTAGATGAACGGGTACTCTTGAAATAACAGAAACAAGAGCTTGCCCAAGGGCGACTTGGAGTCAGTGTAGCCAACCCCAAGAGCAAACAAGTTCAGCTGAGTCACAGATGGAGTCATTGTGCCGTCAGGGGACATAGCACCTTGTCGCTCACTGTGCCTGGTTCTGCTGGCCTAGAATCTTTGTGTATTTTTTTGTCTTTTCAACTAGGTTGTTACATTGAGAATTGTGGTTATGGTTTATCTTTATAATCTTTTGCCACTGCTGACACTTAATTCTTGCTTCCTAGATGGGAACAGAATGCCAACAAGTTTTGCCACATACCTCCTTATTCTTTTTAGCACTAAAACAAACACATTTGATGATGCTTTGACTCTACAGTGGAAGAAGGACTTTAGATCTTCCTATTGGTCCATAACTTTCTAAGCACAGATTATTTCCCATACACAGGGCTATTGGCTTGGTGGAGTCTGGAGAGGAAGGAAGGTAAGTTTTGTGATGATTAAGATTCACTGTGTAAAGGCATTTGTATGCCTTTCAAAGCAATTGTAGAGAGGAGAAGAGAAAATTGTATTAAGGGCTGCAGATATATATTACATGGATAAAGGAATACAATAAGAAGAACAGAGAAGAAGCAAGGCTACTAAAGCCATTGCAAACCAGCTCCAAGAGCAGTGAGCTGGTCTCAGCACTCCAGGAATCCCTGCTGTAGGAAAGAACAGTCTCCTCTGTAGAAGCAGACAATGATTCACAGGCCACATCACCTCTTCTGTCTCACATCTTGAGGCAATGGCATCTGCTCAGACTTGTGAACTTGGAGGAAATTTCAGTCTATGAAAGCTAAATAAAGTGTGGTCGTACTAATGTGTATTAATGGTTTTGTTTCCTTTGTTTTTATTCTTAAAAAAAAAAAAAGGACCCAGAAATCGAACAAAGCCCAAAACAAGAGTAGATTTCATCAAAAATACCAGCCTTTGGCTCAAAAGCTCTTGCAACATGAACCAAAGTCCTTGTATAGAGGGATGATAGTACCAATTTACAATTGTTTCCATCTCTTATATATCATGAATGAAGAATCTCAAGTGTCATTTCAAGCTTCAAAAAATACCTGGGCAGGTGAGATGGCTCAACGGGTAAAGGTACTTGTCACTAAGGCTGATGACCTGAGCTTGATTTCCAGGACCCATATGGTGGAGGGAATGAACCAACCCCTAAATGTTCTCTGCTATTTCTGGTGGTGAAATATATAGGCAAACAAGCATGTGTGTGCACCCTTATTAAATAATAAATGTGATCAAACTCATTAAAAATATTACAACAAGCACATTGCATAAAGCTTGCTGCCTTTAAGCACAGAGCTCAGGGGCCTCACAAACATTCACATTGTTGTGTATGAGGCTACCTTGTAAAATATCTCCTTTATTTGGTCACATTTCCCCCTTGATATACAGATTCTCTCAAAGTCTCTGCGTATTCAGCTTAGCGAGGTGACTGTGCTTGCAGAAAGAACTCCGACATCAACAAGATAATTCAGAATGATTTCATTCACATTTACTATTTGTTAGATAGGTGATGTGAAGTCAGCCTTAGTAGATTTTGGACAAAAGGAGATTCGGAGTCCCAGAGATCTGTTATAAGCAACGTCAATGGAAAATTCTTCCTTTTAGAGCGCCTTGGTTCTAGCACACTGTTTAACCCGCTTGGCCCATCAGTGTCATACTTGTTGAATTCTTTTACTAAATCTGGACAGACAGAGCTATATACTCCTCCTGCTCTGGAGGCATTCCCACCCTCAGCCTCTGAGCAGCTGCTGAGAGAAGTATGTGCTGGCTCACCATGTGGAGTGTGCTCACGGGCTGCAAGCATGCATCCTTCATGCTGGGGGTGGATGCAAGGACACCCCCTTTACACCCTGTTCTCACCCCAGCCCATGGCTGGCTCCCTGTTTGCTTTGATGCTCAGGAAGCTGTGACTGCAAGCGCAGCCAGCAGTGTAAAAGCCTGGGGCATTGATGGATTCATTTTTCTTAGGATGATATGCTGTTTTCTTGTCCACTTAGAGGAGACTGTGTCAAGAACAAGCCTTGACCTTGAGGTTCTGGTTTGATTGTTTATAGATCACTTCCTCTGTGACCCTTTCCATTGGCAATCTTCAATCCCAACCATGGAGGGCTGGACATTTTTATGGAGCAGTTTCTATTACTGAATCCTGAAGAAGTCAAGGCCATTGCCTTTTCTTCTCTCCACTTGAGCTTGGTTGCCCACTTTTGCCACTTATGCTATCAAGGAGTCAACAAAAGTGGGCAACCAAGCTCATTTTTCTCTTAATAGAAATCATTACACATTTCTTGATGTTTGAGCATACACTTAACTATTTGTCTTTTACTTACTCTCCTTTTTTTGGGGAAAGACCATGTCTTTATTGTCTTCTTCACAAAGAAAATCAATTTTCAGATGTTTCTTTGATAATAAATGAAAATAATAGAACATCCTTTATGATGGTTGTACTTCCAAGAGCATTTAATTTTTTATAATCAAAGGGATGAGATCTTATTATTGAGTTTGAGTCATTGTTTCCATAATGGGAAGAATTTTTTTGAGGTAGATATTTTGTTATTGTTGTTTAAATTCTTACCTACATTCAAAATTGAGAAAAATGTAGTGCAAAGCGACTTAATTAGAACTTGAACAGAGAACTGGGCTCAGGCAGGGTAGAACTCATTTCTCTGTTCCTTTTGAAGTGCAAGGGATGGTTTCTTTTGTGCTCTGTCTTTGAGGGAGGGCTATCTGCACATATTGCACATTTTGACAGTTCCTTTGGTTGCACATGGAAAGGTCATGCTGATAGTAATGAGATTTCATACCATCCTTCATGTTTGATTTTGGAATAACTAACATGAGCGCTACTCCACAATCTCATGACTGCCTGACTACAGGAAAGGCCAACCTTTCAAATATGTCACAAACCACCCACAAGACTGGTAGGGCACACTCAGGAGTAAGAGAGACATGTTCATCACTAATGGGCTAGATTTGGCTAGAACATATGTTGTCCATTCCAACTTTGACAGTTTGTCTTGTGTCCAGAGCTGACATCAGATATATGGCTACAATTTAATTCATCACCACAGTAAAGTCTATGGAAATGTTGCCTTCTACTCTCTGCATAGAAATGGAATAAAAGTCATCTGCTTTCTTCACAGCCTGAAATGCAAAGATTATTTAAAAAAACTGGGCATCGTTATAGCATAGTAGCTCTTGAAAACAGTTTGTAGCTAAAGTCAAGTCATGTTCTATTCCCACATGAATGACTTATGTACCATGGATCTTTGTGAAGGCACCATCAGGCTTATGCCTTCCTCTGCTCTTTTTTGGTTGCGCTTGTGACATTTGCTTCCTATTTTCCTTATGAACTGAAAAATTAGTGGCAATACTTTTTCTGTCGTGAAGTACTCCTTCATGTTGAAACTTAGCTATGGGGTTGCCTGGAAAGATATAATTAGGAGCTTCTAATCTTCCTGCAGAGTTCCCAAGTGTTGTGCTAGCACCCATGAGAGGTGGCTTACTACTGTCTATAACTACAGCTCTAGGGGACCAATGATGGTCCTCAGATTCTTACACATGTGCACATTGCCTCCCCACAATACACATAATTTAAAAAAACTTTAAACTTAGCTCTGATTTTCAAAGACACCTCCTGTAGTGGAACCATGGGCACCACCATCAATCTTTATATGTCTGGCTTATTTGGCTTAGCACACTTCAAGGCTCATTCAGGTTGTAGTGACTTGTCTGCCACCATGGAGGACTTGGCTTTGTGCTTCCCCTCTTGCTGTTTTCAGCCATCCTTGTTGGGAAGTTGATAGGCAGCCTGCAGCTTGTTGGACAATTCGGGACTATATTACTTCATTCAATAAAAAGAGTTAAGAAGCAATGATGAGTTCATCTAGCTTTCCTGTATTGTTTCCCATCAGCCTTGAGAATCTATTGCTCTGCTAATTATTCTTTTTGGTATGATTCACCTGCTGGATAGATGAAAGAAATTTTTGTTTGATGAAAGTGACGTTTTTGCCAATGCAATTATTGATAATTGAGCACGGCGTTAGGCAGGGTATCATTCATGCATAAAACTTGCTAATTACTCATGCCATCAATGACTTACTTAAAAGTTGATTCACATTCTGACTATCCCAGTGGCATACTTTTTTTTTTTTTTACTTATTTTTATTTTTAGTAAAAGTATTTTTTACACTCACTTTGGGTATTTAGGTCTTGTCTGCTTCTGTTTATTGCTGAAGCCCAAACATTCAGGCTACAATTGGCACGACAGAGAGGGACGTGCAGCCAGGAACTGCTTTCTCTCCAGATTGTTGATAAAGCTGTCAGCCAGGTTGTGGGGGTGGAATTCTGGTGGGACTAGTGATCAGACTTTCTCAAGCTTAGCCCACTGGCAAACAATGACACTGAAGGATTGAATCTGATATTCTGACTCCCTGGTGTACACTCACACAGGCACGCACACACATATACACACACTCAAACATATGCACGCACAGACCTATGCACACACACACACACACACACACACACACCACACTTACACAACCCATTCCACTCGTCCCCACACCCATTTTGATTTCTCTATGCTATACTGTGGTTGTAGAAATCTTTAAATAGGACCAATAATAAAAACTGGATACAGCATGGCTTTATCATTTAGCATAACATTACCATATTTGGTTTCTAGCCATAAATAAAGGACAGTGAGCTTATAATTCACGATCCTAGAGAAGCCAAATTAGAAGGTGAATCCAAAGACAAACATATAGGCATCCTCCTGAATATTAACCTTCATCAGGCGATGAAAGGAGACAGA
>NC_022010.1:66347529-66356043 GCF_000317375.1 Microtus ochrogaster
AAAAAAATAGATATTGTTAAGGTCTTGGGTTTGCCTTTCTGGCACATTACATAGGTAGCCAGCCTTGTAAAATAGATACAATGTTACCAGAAATACTATTTTATATTGCTTATTTGGGGGAACTGGGATCTTGTTGAAGTAGATGTTTCTAGGGATCCTAGAGGTACAGTGGTTTGCCTGCTACTGAAAATCAAGACCTTATCGTTCAGTGTGGTCCCTACCCAGCACGGTCCCATTGTCTTGGAACTCAAAGGGAAACTCTCAGGCTAACCTGTGCTTTACCAGGTTTCCCTGTGGTTTGCAGCTGTACCTAAGCTGGAGCGACACCTGCCAGGAAGAGAATTTTGATTTGAATTTGGAGACAAATGAACTTTGAACTACCACACACTGTTCATTATTTATTTGCTGGTACACATTTATAGAGGGATTTATTTTGAAAGCTGCCTTAACAAATAAAAATACAACAAAAGCTCCCTTCATTAGGTGTTTATAACCACCAAACATGTTTTGTGATCTGAAGATTATTGAGTCCATAGTAGCAAGGGGGGAATGGAGCCAGTTAGAGTCATTGATGAGCAAGCAGGTGGGAGAAACACACGAGAGTAAATTTTTATTAAATTCCCAAATGCTCTATAGAGAGACCTTGTGAAGAGTTAATCTGGAGAAAGTCCCAGGTGAACTTGTCATTCTTGCTGTAGGGCATGAATGTAGAGTATGAATTTAAAAATATTCCTAGAACGATTTTGTTCTAAGATCTTTCCTTTATGTGTACTTTTTTTTTTTTTGCTGGAATCAGAACCCCTTTTAAGATCTGGATGTGCCTTATTAGTAAATGACATGAAATGTCATACTCCCAAGTATCATTTATATGACCTCAAAACTATTACACTTTTGTAATAGTTTTTTTTTGTAATAGAGGCATTTTTAAAAAATTAACATTAAGTTTTAAAACTGGATGTGTGGAGGCTGGAGGTGAGCTTACAAGGGTTGCTTTTCCTCCTTGTGGATCTAGGGGATGGATATCAGGTTGTCACTTTGGTGGCAAGTACACTTACTAGTGGAGTCATCTGGTTGGCTCCAGTTTTCTTTTAATTAGCTGTCTGAGCCAGCAAGTTTATCACGTGAAATTAATAGACGAACATGCATCTTTGCAAGTCCCTCTGGAATGATGTACGTGGCTGTATTATTGGAAGCCATGCTGTGCAGTGAGGAATTTCAAGGATTGCTAACTCAACTTTGTCCCTCTAAAGTCAACCAAGTTGCTGATTGAATTGGCATTACGCAATGCTGCAAATCTTGGCAATTCCAAAGATCCTAGCAGTATTACAGATTCCAAGACTGATTCTATGGTCCTTGGTTCTGGGACCCTTCTTAGGTTTCATACTGACTTTCTGGGTTGTTCCCTCTTGCTTTTCTGCCTCTGCTTATGTCTGGACTTCTTCGAAGGAAAGAGATCACAGCTAGTTTCTTAGTTAGTGTTCTATTGCTGTGAAGAGGCACCATGATCAAGATAACTCTTGTAAGAGAAAGTGTTTAACTGGGGCCCCTGTACGTTTCAGATGTTAGTCTATTCTCATGGTGGGGAGCATGGTGGCATGCAGGTAGGCACGATACTAGAGATGTAACCGATGGTTCTACATCTGGGTCTACGGGTGACAGGAAGAGAGATTGCCTCTGGGCCTGGCTTGGGTGCTTGTAATCTCAAAGCCCACTCCCAGTGGCACCTTCCTCCAACAAGGCCGTGCCTTCTAATCCTTTCAAATAGTGCCACTCCTTGGTGACCAAGCATTCAAATCTATGAGCCTATAGGGACCATCCTCCTTTAAATCACAACATACAATTAATGAGACTCATTAGCAGGTTGTTGTAATGTCTGCTTTCTGAACTGGTTTGACCAGCATAAAGAATCTAGTTATTTTATTTTGTGCCTTTTATTACTTTTAAGTTTTAATGTTTAGATTTTACTCACTTATTCACAAATATTTATTACAAGTTAGAAGTTTTTCCTCCTGAAAGAGTTTGGCACCTGTTCTGGGTTGTTTTGGAATTTAATTTTGGTAAGAGAGAAATATAGCAAATTTGTTGAAGACAAAAATATGTTATTTCTTGTTTTATTTATCATCCTATAATGCTGTGTTATACAAAGCTGTGTTGAAGTCAATGGTCATACAGTAATACACACATCCGAAAAGGGTGCTTTTAATGTGTTCCTTTACACTTTGGCTGAACATTTTTATTTTGTAATATTTAGGACTTTTGTCATTAGATATTTATGTATGTATAGATTGTGCATGGTTGCATATAGTATAAAATATGCTTCATTTTAATTCTGAAACTTCAATAAATAGCTCTGACATTAGAAAAGAGTCCTTAAGTTCTTGTGTCTGGTAATCGTGGGGCTTGACTTTTCCAATTGTTTTTCCTATTAGTAGTGTCTGAAACCATTGAGTTATTGAAGTAGTTTTAGTTTTTTCGTTGGAAAGTTTCACAGTATGCTTTGTGGCATAGTTGCCACATCTGAAGAGTCTTTTAGCTTGTGAGGGAACATGAAGTTCTAATAGAGAGGAGTTTCGCCCTTTAGCCAGGCCAACGACATCGAGACAGACTTCCCTGTTCTCGTTGTCATGTCTTAGTAAATAATCTTCACACTTCAACAAAAGTAAATCTCAGTCTGTGTCACATGATGGTTGCTCCGTATTGTGCCCTGGCTACATTCATATGTGTATATCCTGTCCTGGGGCAGCAAGAGAGAGGACATTTGTGATGGACATTCAGGTCATTGAAGATTTGCTGACTAAAGGAACAACAGTAAAGCCATTTGGCCAGTCACTGCCATCTGGTATTGGAGTCGCTGAGAAAAAGAACACAGCCAAGAGCTAGATGGAAGGATGCCTTACTCACACAGAGCATGACCAGGTTTAGTGGAGGGTGACGGCCCATCAAGGCCACCAGGTCCCTCCTGGCAGCTGATCTTGGCCTGTTTGTACAACTGTTGCAGTGCAGAATAAAGATGTAGGGCATAGAAAGACAAAGGGTTATCCAGGAACCACATGGCACATGTGTTTGCGTAGGACAAAGTAATGTATGTTTAGTGAGAAACAAGGGAAGCTAGTTCCACAGATGATTGCAGTTGTGTGTGTACTGCTTGTTTCTAAGAAGATAACTACAGATGCTAAGTTGTTGCTCATTTCAAAAAAATCTTTTATTGTTTTGTGCAATGAACCAACTAGAAGTCTTTGTGATATAGTTTTTGTTTTGAAAGAGGGAGGATTCATAATGTTCTCAAGTAAAGTGTCATGATTTTATTAGCTTTTATAATCTTTCCTAGTATCTCCTCCCACAAAAATAAAGTACCCAAAGAAATTTCTCAGACTCACGGTATGAAGTACTACACAGTTAGGAAACAAACCATGAGTATTTAGTTCTCACTGTTTCTAGTTATATATTTTTTTCATATATATAAAATCCTGGAATCAGACCTCTTCTAAGGTAATGAGGCCCACATAGTGAGTGCGAGAAAGCCCTAGAATGTAAGTATGGCGAGCAAATCGCCTTGTCCTGGTAACTCAGAAATGGAAATCTAATACCTCTGCCCACTACATCCTGATATTGAAGTCACTGAGAAAAAGAACCCAGCCAGGAGCTAGACGGAAGGATGCCTTACTCACACATAGCGTAGGGCATAGGTGAGCAAAGCGTTGTCCAGGTATCTCATGGCACATGCGCTTGGGTAGGACAAAGTAATACATATATTTAGGAAGAAACAAGGCAGGATACTTCCACACAAAGCCAAAAGCCTCGTGAGGCCTCTCACGGTAAAGCAGGGCTCCAAAGCCCGCTGTTGTGTAGCGGGCGATGTTGAGGGAGTTGAAGTGTGACACACAGAAGACTGTCTTTTCCAATAGTGGAGGAACAGAGAGAACTCACGGCAAGCTACACACCTCAGCACTTACGAAGATGAAATGTAGTTAATACTCACCTAAGTAATAATGGCATGATTGATAGGAACTTCCTTGACTTTTTAACATTCTTGTGGCTTTCTAGGGCAAAGATTATACACATCTGGCAGCTCACCAAAAATGCAGCTATCTTGATGGATGAAATACATGGCATGTGGGAGGAGCTGGGGGAGGGGAAATAATATGACAAAAATATATTGCCTGAAAAATTTAAAAATGAATTTAAAATACTGTATATATATATAAATTTCAAAGAATAAATTATTTTAAAAATAGAAGTATTGGAGTCAATGTATTTTTTCTAAAGAATGTTCTCTCATCTATGACTCCCAGTACAAAGACATTGTGGCCACACCAAGTTAGTGTATGACTAGAAATAAAATGATTCTATTGCTCATTTCACTGCTGAGGCCATGAGTCTGAGGCATCTGGAGAATCAGCAGGCATTCTTGATTGTATTCAAGAATTTCAACAGGTCTAGTAAGGTGAACATCCAAACAGCCTAGGCTCCCACAAAGCCAGTACGTGCAGTAGGATCAAAACTCAGTGCCAATTGTTCTTGAGTTCTCAGCAGTCCTCATTGTCTGCTATGTTCAGAGAGTCCGGTTTTATCCCATGCTTTTTCAGACCCAGGCCAGCTGGCCTTGGTGAGTTCCCAAAGAACATCCCCATTGTCTCAGTGTGTGGGTGCACCCCTCATGGCCCTGAGTTCTTTGCTCTTGCCCTCTCTCCTTCTGCTCCTGAACTGGACCTTGGGGTTGTAGTCCGGTGCTCCAATGTGGGTCTCTGTCTCTGTCTCCTTTCATCGCCTGATGAAGGTTAATATCCAGGAGGAGTTAATTGGGGGAGGGAGAGGGATATGGGAGGCGGTGGCAGGGAAGAGACAGAAATCTTAAATAAATAAATAAATAAATATATAAAAAAGAATTTCAACAGAAGATCAATTTCTGATGTGTATTTCAAAAAAGGAAAAACAATGATGCTAATGTGTACACAAGCCATAGTTTGTGCCTCATTCCTTTAGGACATAAGCACCTTCGCCTCATGTCCATCTCTAGAAAGTTAATGTATTTTTGTACAGTGTTCAGCCTCCATGTATGGCTGCAGACCAGAAGAGGGCGCCAGATCTCATTACAGATGATTGTGAACCACCATGTAGGTTGCTGGGAATTGAACTCAGGACCTCTGGAAGAGCAGTCAGTGCTCTTAGCCTCTGAGCCATCTCTCCAGCCCCTGTATTTTTGGATCTAATCTACATGGGAGGTAGAAAAGACAAGATCTCCTGAGTAACTTGGGAGCGTGGCGATCATGGGAGAGGGTAGAAGGGGAGGGGAGTGGAGGGGAAGGGAGGGGAGTGGAGAAAAATATATAGTTCAGTAAAAACAATAAAGAAAATTAATGTATTTTAAAAAATCAAATTTGGATAAGGATGAGGTGAGGGAGGGAGAAAGAGAGGGGGCAGAGAGGAGGGGGCGAGTGAGAGGAGGAAGAGGAGGAGGAGGCAGAAGAAAGCTCTAAGGAAGGCATCTCATTGCTGGCCTCCAGAGTCACAGCTGGGATTTCATTTACTGTCGTCCTCAGGGTAATAAAATTGATTCTAAAACAATCTTCCAAGACCACTGTGGAAGCCAGACTTTTTTTTTCTTTTCTAGAAATCAAATGACTTCTCTTAATGCTATTTGGTGGAGTCTGCTGATTACTTTACCATCTAGACATAGATATTTAATCTTAAGAACTAACTATTTCAAATTCAGAATAGAATTGAAACACATCTTCATTTTGTTTTTCTTACTAAAGTCAATGCACATTTTTAAATAGCCCGATGCTTGAGCAGCAGTTTTTATGGTGTTTAGTCTGGTCGGAAGCTGTTGTCTTTTCTCTCTATCCACCATTGCTCTGACGGTCTGCCTTCCTCTTCCAGAAACTGCCATTGGCACATGGAGGAGAATGCTCCAGGCTAACAGTTGGCGCCATATTAAGCCATGTAGACTCGGATTGTGAAAAGGATAAAAACACTAGGTTAATTAATTTTGAGTCCTTCACGGTAAGAGGAAATGTTGTATCTTAGCTTTCATGAATAAAGACACCTGTAATTTATTTTAGAATAATTTGATGAGTGCTGACTGATCTGGACTTTATTACTCCTTTTGAGTCTTCATAATGATGTATCAGATGTTCCCAAGAAAATATGAGTGATGTTGTTTTTATATGGTTGGTTTTAACCATCATGTATTTTATGCCTCTGTAATGTTTAAAACTATATTAATGCTGACGATAAAAATCAATATTGTTTACTTTAACAAGTAGTTATATCTATCATCTATCTATCTATCTATCTATCTATCAACCATCTATCTATCTATCTATCTATCTATCTATCTATCTATCTATCTATCATCTATTGATCATCTATCTACCTATTTATCTACCTATCCACATGTACACATCTTTCTTTCTATATGTCTTCCTGCTTCCTTGTTTGTCTATTTACACACCTAATTAAACACATACTTTCTGGCTCTCTCTCTCCCTCTCTCACACACACAAATAACATTTGAAATAGTGGGGAAGTCCATTATGGGCACTATTATTATTTACATCTAAAAGATGAAGAAAATTAGCCATGGATAGGCTGAGTAATTATCACAAATAATTGAGACATATAGAAAGGATCTCAATGTAGACTTTGTTCTCTTAATCACTATATTGTATACCTTTCATTTACAAATATTTCTTATTCTTTGTTGGTGCGGCTATCATCTGTTAGTGCATTAAAGTGGTTTAGTTGACAGTGGGTGTTGGAAGAGTGATGTTCATTAATATAATAAATTTCCTTAGTAATATTCTTGGAATGGGTATGGTGAGAAATTGTCATAATCATCTCATGGTGACTGTTTCTCCAGTCTTTCACTCCTCTACAGGTGGGTCACAGGTAGGCCCCCAAATCTCCTCCAGGGAGAACTCTCTACTGGTCCCTCTCTTTCTCGTGTCCCTAGCTTTCCATTCAAGGTTCAAAATAATACATATCATTAGTGGATGAGGGAAAGTGTCTTCTGTCCGAGCATTGTAACAGATTATCTGGGTAATTTGTATACAATGTGGATCTGTTTTCTACACCTCTGGATGGGGAGATGATGGGTAAGAAAGGAAGGGAAGCATGAATGAGGCACAGCTGCATACATTTCCCCAGTATGTCTTAGGAATGGCCATTGGTTGGTGGGCAAAGAGGGCTATGAGGTGGTCTTGGAAAGATTTTGCAGGAACACAAAATTGAGACCGAGGCATTATTACTCTGGTGAACTCCGGGAAGTCATTGAAACAATGTGAGGAGTGACTATAAGCCTTCAGATCAGGTGCTTATTTAAAAACTGGAACAGAAACCCATAATGAAATCTTGGAGTAGTTTGTAAGCATGTGGAATATACCAGGCAAAAGACCGATACTAAGAGCTAAATTGTAGTAGGGAGAGGAGACAGATGTAACCAGTGACCATGAGTCTCAGCAGGAGGAGTCTAGTAACCATGTTACTGTTGGTTGAAAGGAGCTCTGATTTCAGGGTCTCAGGACTGGTGATGCTGAGGATGCTTATGCCACTGCTGGGAAAAATACATGAGGAGCAACACCATGTTGTTCTGCATTTGGTTTTGCTAATGTTGAGTTTGAAGTCTAGAGAACACATTTCTGCTACTCTGAAGATGGGTATATCATGGGTTATAGTTTTGAAAGATCTTTATTGCTCCAAATCAGTGTCTAAATTATTTTTAAGTTGTGACATTGTGAACATTACAAAGAGTTTCTAAACAAGTAGTAAAATTTTTATGGTGCAATATAACACTCAATACTTTTCCTTGATTCTTTTGTTCCATGTCATCTTAATCTTTTCCTCTCTGCTCCCTGAAGGACATTAAGGAAGAAATGTTTTTCTTCCCGAGGACTCTGCCCAATTTCACAAGGTCCAAAGGAACAAGATGTTAAGGGCAATTTGAAAAGTTTTACTCTGTTTTCAAGTTGGACTCAAAAGTTCAATGCGCATGCCCTAAGGTGTGTCTCTACCTAGGGTGCAGAATAACAGTGTCTGCTGCTCTCTAAATCGGTACCATTATGACGGCCTCTAGGTTACATGGCTGTATGGCATTGCACAATCAGCTCACAACAGAAGCAAGTTTTGAATATAAAACCCTCATATTGAAAACAGTCCTGTCCCTTGGTCTGTCATTTCAGTGTCTGCTCCCTTTTGTTGTCTTCCCTGTTTCCAATTATTTGGAATTTTGCTTTCTGGTTTTGCCCTCATGAAGGCATTTTTGATTTATCAACACTTAGGTCTCTTTTGTGTGTTGCAAAACAGATACTTTCATTGCACATTTGCAAAATCTGCACAGTTGTATCAAGAGGTTCTTCACGCCATGATTCTTCTCTTCTAATTTTACCCCCTTTTGAGGTAAGGTTTCAATGTATCCCAGGATGGCCTCAAACTTTCAGTAAAGCCAAGGAGTGGATGACTCTGGACTCTTGATTCTTCTGCCTCGGGTTGTAGGTGCTAGGATTATATGTGTGT
>NC_022010.1:66356478-66371924 GCF_000317375.1 Microtus ochrogaster
GCTACATGTTCTTTAAAAGGGCACTCTCTTTCTGTTTTATATGCATATGTAGACATATGTGTATAAATGTATAATATATAGTGATATAAGCATTTTTTCATTTTAAAAATGTACACCCCTTTAAATCTATCTATCTATCTATCTATCTATCTATCTATCTATCTATCTATCTATCTATCTATCTATCTATCTATCTATCTGAGGCAGGATCTCTCTACATAGCCCTGGCTATTCTGGAACTCACTATGTACATTAGGCTGCCCTCAAACTCACAGAGCTCTGCCTGACTCTGCCCCCAAGTTCTGGGATTAAAGGCATGCACCGGTATTTTATTTTTATTTTATATGTATAGGTGTCTGCTTTTATGCATAAGTGTTCTGCCTACATGTATGTGTTTGCAGGCATTGGATCCCCTGGGGACTGGAGTCACAGACAGTTGTGAGCTGCCATGCTGGTGCTGGGAATGGGACTCAGGCCATCTAGAAAAGCAAGCAGTGCTTTTAACTGTTGAGTCATTTCTCCAGGCTCCAATATTTTATTTATTAAATTGAAAAAGTTTATCTAGTTGTGTGTGTGTGTGTGTGTGTGTGTGTGTGTGTGTGTGTGTGTGGTGCATACCACAGCACACGTGGAGGTCAGAAGACAGCTTTGTGGTTCTCTTCTGATTTTCCATGGATTTTGGGGCTCAGACTCGGGTCATCGGGGCTTACATTGCTCTGAAGAAAATACCTTTCCTAAGATATCTTGCCCACTACAACATTACTTATTTTTCAAAAATAGGTCAGAGTCTCAATCCAGTCCAGGCTGACATAGACGTAGGACAGGCTGGCTTCAAACGCACCACAATCCTCCTGCTTCAGCCTCCTAAGTGCTGAGGTTACAGATGGGAGTCGTTGTGCCTGGATGATAATTGTAACCGTGTACATTATATATAACACAACATTTACTGTACGAGCTGACTTGAGGCGTCCAGTTCAGTAGGGTAAGTGTAATACAACCAGCTGGGAGCCCACACATGACATCCCAGAATAAAGGCCCCAGAAGCAACGTTTCTCTGTCCATCTCCTCTCCTTCTGCCTCCTCTTGTATTTCCCTCAGAGGCAAGCCACAGAAACCAGACTTTGTTAAAGGAGGACTAGGAACTAGAATCATTCCTTTCAAATCAGTCTGAAGGCTCCTCGGTCACATAAACCATAATCCAGTAAATTTGTCAGGGTTTAACCTTTTCTTTGTTCATCTGTTAACTGCTGGTTGTTTTTTTTTTTTCTGGCAGAGTAAACCTTAGTAAGGAAAGTGTGGACTTTTTGACATGGTGTATAACTTTCATCTTGAAAATCTGAAAATGGCATCATCAAACTACTTTCCCCCGTTTCCCCTTCACACGGACCCCCAACACCCTTCTACCCTTGTCTCCTTGAAGTACTCTGGGTACCTCATAAACTTCCAGTCCCCTAAGACTTATCTTCTTGTCTTTTCTTGGTTTCCATCCATCTTCTTGGGTGGGATTAAACTCACTCGGGGCATTACCACGTTGTGTATCCTTTGGCCAGGACCTCAGGGCCTCACTGATAACAGGCTGCATCTTTGTTCCTCCCACCGGGGAGATCAGATGTAATGAAAGAACAGGAAACTTTCTGAATCATGGACCTCATCCCCATCATAGAGAGTCAGGCTCAGTCCAAGAGTAAAATACACCATTATTTCCTTTTCCTGACATATCAGTGGGTAGATTCCATTCCTGCACATTGAAAGACTGAGAGGAAGGCAACCCAAACAGTGAAAATACCCCCAGGATTTGGGCATTCATATTTTACTCTGGAGGAAATAATACATTTTTCAGACATTACTAAACAGAGAGAGAGGTCTTTAGGAAAGTTGCAGTCTGGTAAACCAGGAGTCCCTCCCCCCCCGAACATTTCTCAAGGGATGGTGGCTTTGTATGGCTTAAAACCAAAGCTGTGATCTTGAAAAGTTGGCTAGGACCTTGGTCAGTGACACTGGTCCTGTATCAGAGGGGTCCCCTTTGCAACAGTATCTTACTGTGGGTTTAGAGTCAAAGATAACTGAGCACTTCAGAGTCAGCATTGGCCAGAATGTCATAAGTTAGTGATTTTACCAACCTCTAACCCACAGCAGGAGCAGGAAGCTGCAGCCTGGCTTAGACATGTGGGTAGAAGCTTTTTGCCACCGGAAATCTCATGTCCTAAGTGCTGATACCCAACCGGCACTTAGCATGGTGTCCACCATCCAGAAGGAATCCAAGTATGCACTGAATGATTGTAGAGAAAACAGGAGGGATCATTCTTATCTTTAAGTCTCCAAATCTTTCATTCTTTAGCCTGTAGTTTGAGTTAGTTTCTGTGGTTAACACAGAAAAAAAAAGTTTAGATGGAAATAGCATTCTTCAGATCCTGAGGGAGATTCAATAGGTACAAGTAGGTTTGGGATATATAACCCTCATCCAAATAACTATGACCATTAAGACGTTTTTAAATTTTTTGATCATCTTCTACCAATTTAACATTTTGTTCCTGTTGCTTCAGAAACATAATTTGGAAAAGTTAGAACAAAACATTGCAGTTTAGGAGAGAGAAAAGCAAAGCTGACCACAATAGCCTCTTTCCCTTCTAATGGAAACACCAGGAACTGGAAATATGCAGGAGACAGAACGACACAGCATTCAGGCCACTGGGAAGGGTGGACAGTGGTGTCTCTGCAGGCGGCCAGGCTGTGTTGTCTATACAGCCTGGTCCTCTGCATGTGGACATGGCAGCTCCCAGTGGCAGTTTGGAATGAGATGGGAAACTGAGGAAAGAGGCGGAAATTAGAAAAGGTGAAGCTAGCATCTGGACTGCTTCTGTTCTAGATATTCTGGGCTTTGGAACATGGAAGGAGAATCTAAAAAGGAGAGCAGTTTCCAAGTTTAGGGCTGCTGGGATGGCTCAGAGGGTGGAAACCTGCTGTGCATACTTGACTTGATTCAAGACCTGAGTTCAATCCCCATAACACATGACTGAAGGAAAGGCCAGACTCCTGGAAGCTGACCTCTGACCTCAACATGCACACTGACATAAGAACTTTAAACATCCAGACCTGTGGGTTTCTACAGTTTCAATGGGCTGTTTGTTGGTGGCTTGTAGGTACTAGACAATCGTCTAATAATGACTAGTCTGTATTCAGGAGTTAGAGTGGGCTGGGATCACTAACATTTTGGCCACTTTAGATCCATTTTCCTGCAGAGTGTTTGGAGCAACCTTGTCCACACACATCACTGACATTTGTCTTTTCAGCTTTTTGCTATGATTTTGACAAGCTAAGCAAAGTCACATGGAAGAGATGGAGGTAGTGATAATTAAACCTAAAGACTTCTTATTTAAGGTTAATGTTTTATTTTATATATATATTTTTGCAACCAGATCTTGACTGTGAGATTTTAAGAAAATGTGGCTACATGTTTGAAGCCGGTGGCATATCAAGTACCAGTGGGAGAAAGACTTGTCTTTGCCAGTGTGGTTGCAGAAGTGAAGCAGGCACACACACATCAGCTAACGAGTAAACATCTGTGATATGAACTAATCATTTGGTGTTTGTTGTTAACAGTTTGTACCCAAAACTCATTTGGCTTGTAACTCCTTGGAGAGGACGAACATTCTTGGGCATAGGCGTGGAGAAGATCATGATTGTGCTGCCTTCAACACTCATGTCATCTTTTTATACTGGAAAGTTTTTTACTTCTTGGTGTCATAAGACCAAATACTAAGCTATCAGTGAGTCTATTCTGGCCACATTTTGTTGTGGCCTAACTTAGGTCACTCAGTGATGACCAAATTGATAAAAAGCACGTTCTAAGTTATGGATGATAACTCTTAAGTGCATGCATTTTCCTTTATGGGGGGGGTGTCACATGAACGAGCATGGAATAGTTAGTATGGGGAGATGTCATTGTGTGAGCTGCTGTACCCAGTTCTGGCTGGAACCAACGTCACTCTGTACCCTTTAGTCATAGAAGCAATGCATTGCCATTTTTACCTAAGACATCTGTGTCAGTGTCCAGCCACCAGTGATCCAGAGATCAGCATGTGAAGTAGGCCCAGCAGAGAGGAGACAGAATCATTCTATTAAGAGGTTTGACATGAACGAGGCTGTTGAGAAATAGAGAACTATGACAATACTTAGACAGTAGTAAGGAGGCCTTTATGCTTGGTGCAAAGGCTGGGGCTAGGAAACCCTCTCAGACATTTAAAGTAGGACCAAGTCCTAAAGAGTCTAAGAAGTCTGGCACAGGACTTTAGAGCCAGGGAAAGATGGGTTGGTAAGGCCTTAGAATAGTGTTATGGGATTCTGTTGTGAGTTGATAAAGTTTCTTCTTCAATACATTTGGGAATATCTGAGACACAGGATGAGCATTCATCATAGATTTACAACACTCACTATGAATAATGATAAAACCCAAATCATGTTTAAACCAGTTAAGCCCTTGGCTCCGACAGACTCACCCACCAGTCTTGTATGAGCACTTGGTCTGGTTTATCAAATATGCATATTTGAGATATCAGTAGAAGATCTTCATGCCATGGAACACAGTTTTCCTTTCCTGGTTTGAGTTGTTTTGATTTTCAAATTCAGGGATCGGGCAGCAACATTATGGTTTTTGCTAGTGACAGTGTAGATTTGTCCACGACCATTCTCACTTACGCTCACTTTTGTGGATAGCATAAATCATGTTTGTTTTTTTTTTTCACTCTTCTATCAGCTCTATTGCCCTCTACCCTACCCGGACTTCCCTTTTCTGCTGGTTTGATGTTGTAATGGAGGAACTCTTGCACACTGCCCACCTATCGTTAAACCAGGGTGTAAGGCATGGTTAAATGTTGTCCTAGGATTTTAACCTTGGCCTAATCCCAGCCCTACATCCATACACTGTTTCTAATCTCTCCATGGGAAGTCTTGGCTAGACCATCGATTTGTCTTATAGGTTGCTAGGTGTGAGATGCGTGTCGGTTTCATCAACCTGCATTTGGGGGGACAAGAAGTTTAAGTAGACCTCTGGTACTCCTGGGTGAGCCACGGAAAGGACCAGAGTGTTGCTCTGTTGGTTTCCTTTTCCTCCCCAAAGCCAGCTATCCTTTTATCAGTGTTCCCGGGTGAAATGGAGTTGATAATGTGGATATTTACAACTATAGCAGATATAAAAACTGGCCCATGCAGTTATTGTATCTGAGGAGTTTCAGAATCTGCCATGGTGACTTACATATCAGGGAAAACCAGTGGTGTAGCCCGAGAGCCGCAGCGGGGACTAAATCCAATTCAAGGGCATCAGGAGATAGCTGTTCTAATCCAGGCAGTCAGACAAGGAGAACAAATTTATTTCCCCTTCTTCAACTTTTATTTATATCTCATTGCAGTGGTTGATATCCATACGACAGAGGATATTCTCCTTTACTGAGCAAACTAATTTAAATAAAAATCTCCCATGGAGTCACCATAATAGACATATACAAAATAGTGTTTAATAGGCTCCCCGTACTTCAGACAAATGATCATAGAAGATTAACTATCATAATTCCAAAAAGCTGAGTTAATGACTGCTTCTGAAATATATTACTAGTTAAATATTGTCCAGCAGACTGGCTTTGACTTTTCCAAAACTAGTCTAGAGAAAGAGAGGCATGGGAAAGGTAAAGGTGGGCTCCAGGATGAGCTCTCCTCCTCTTGATTTCTATCAGGGGTGTGATGGTATGGCTTCTGCATATAGAATTGTCTCCAATAACAGAAGGATACCAAGATGGGCCTGATATGGATTACATGCACGCATGCACATGCACCCCCCCCATATTATATATAATACTTTTATTCCACCCATTTTGGTGCTCCGAGTCTTAGCTTTTAAGAACAGATGGCTCTCTGGCACTCTTTGAATTTGATTAATATTGTATCCCAAATATATTATTAAAAATCTGCACTGAAAAATATATAAGCTTTTCCCCTGTCATTACTCCTCAAATGACACAGTATCACAATTATCTAAATAGCATTGTCAGCACATCAGTTATTATAAGCAATCTAAAGTTGATTGAAAGCATATGAGATGTTGTGCACAAGTGCAAACACTATTGATACTCATAGGGGTCCTGGGACCAATCACACGTGGATGCCAAGGGGTAACTGCATTGCAGTTCCGCCTACTGAAGGACAGACTCCTGTTCTTTCATAACCATACCTAAATAATTAATTAAATTTGGGCTTTATTGTACATCCCAACCAAAGTTTTTCCCCTTTCCTCCCAGCTGACCCCCATCCTCCCCCACCTTCTCTCCTCTGTTTCTCTTCAGATTCAGATACAGAAAGGGCCTCCTATGGATATCAGTCAGCCAGGATATATCAAGCTACAGTGAGACTAGGTACCTCCTTCTTCCATTAAGGCTGGATGAGGCAATACAGTGTGAGGAATGGGTCCTCAAAGCAGGCAACAGAGTCAGAGACAGCCCCTGCTCTCGCTGTTAGGAGTCCACACGAAGACCAAGTTATAGAACTGTACCATCTATGTACAGGGCCTAGGTCAGTCCTATGCAGTCTCCCTGGATGTTGGCTCAGTCTCTGAGATCTCCTATCAACCCAGGTTGTTTGGGTCTGTGTGTTTTCTTGTGGAATCCTTGACTCCTCTGACTCCTACATTCCTTCCTCCACAGGATTCTCCATGCTCTGCCTAATGTTTGACTGAGGGTCTCTGCATCTGGCTCCATCTGTTGCTGGATGAAGCCTCTCTGATGACAGTTGGACTAGGCACCAATCTATGAGTATAGCAGAGTATTACTAGAAATCATTTCAGTATCATGTTTTTTTTTGGCCAGTCATGTTTGGTTCTACCCTAGGTCTCTGGGGTGTCCTGCCTCTGGGCCCTGGCCCTCAGTGGTGAGCTCTGGGTCTCTGGGGTAGCCTGTCCTGGGTCCTGGCCCTCAGGGGTGAGCTCCCTTTCAATAACCATGCTTTTAACAATGCTCTTTCTGAATCAAGGGCTCAGTAGTGGCAGAATCAAGTTTGGACTGGTGATACCTCTTTCTCAGTATCTTTCTAGGACTCAGCTGCATAGTTAGGATAAAATCATGTCTAAAGAAGTACTGCTGTAACCTGGGCTTTAGCCATAATTTATTTACCTGTAGCTTTAACTTGTGGTTTAAATAATAGTCCGACTTCTAATGAAAGAAGCAGCAATTATTTCTTAAACCTTTCCAACATGGATAGGTGTTTTTGTCTTAGGGCAGTATTTTTTTTTAAGCAGCATCAATTCTTTTGGAACACCAGGACAGTATATCAACATGTACACACCCAGAGGAGCTGGGATGAGCCTCTGTAGGCAGTTGCTGTTCCTCCACAGATGAAAAATGTCTTCTTTCAAGCACTTTGGAGCTTTGCTTGGATCCAGTGTGTCTGGATGACTTAGGCTCTCCCCTTGTGTCGAGGGGATGATGAGGCAGCCCAGACATGAAGGCTGGCTTGACCTGGCTCTAGGGAGAGAAATGAGTGACTCCAGTGTGTTCCTGGCTCGTTTTCCTTACGTTGCTGCCTGATTTAGACAGTTTTAATGGCTCTCTGTGAAACCACTCCAAACCTACACGCTCCCAGTACTGCTCAAGTCATCGCCGAAAACCCTGACCTTTCCAGTAACCTTGCTAGCGCAGCAGATCAGTCAGGAGACAGGTAAGCAGCTTCCTTCTGAAACTGGCAAACACACACGTTTTGATAAAGCTATTGGCATGTTCTGTAGACTTTAACTACCCATGCTCCATTTTATCTTCTGGGGCTTCAAAGTTATGTTTGAAATGGCAAAAAGATTTTTTTTTTTATTTCTTTGAGCTTTGTTTGGGGTTGGTTTGAATGCAGGACTCAAGGAGACAGTGACTCCAGAGGGAAATCTGAATTTCCATTGCCTAGAAGCTTATTCAGATGTATTTAACATGGATTTTTTTTAAAACTGGAATTAGATTTTAAATGTAGACACTAATTTAAAGAACATACGCACTGCTGACTAGCATGATTAATATATTTCATATAAAACTTTCAGTTATGAACTATTTTCAAATGTAAAAAGATAGAAGTCACTAAATATGAGATGCATGGGTCCTCCAAGAATGATGTTGCACCAGGCATACACTAGGCATCTGCCGATCACTACAGCTGAAAATGTGAGATCTGAGGAGCCTAAGGAACTGAAAAATAGTATTGTTTTTGAGCAACAAAGGGAGCCTCTTTATCCACTGATGTTTCTGATGTAAAATGGTTCCACCTATAAATTTTGTATTTTTGTAAAATGCTTCTTGCTAGAGTTTCAATAAGTAAAGTTTGCTTGTTAGATGAGCCATGTTAAATACTCCACATTTTCTTTTGTTGCAATAACTGAATACAGCAAAATAGAAGTACTGCCCAGGCAACAGCAATTCCAAAGAGGATACTTTGTGCTGTACTTTTATGGTATCAGCAGGTGCTGTTCATATATGATCGATACAACTGTCAGTGAGCTGGAAAGTGTTATGGGTTTAAGGATAAAGGACTTAAGTTGTTGATCAGACAGATTCAGGTGTCTGTCTGCCTACCATCTAGCTGTTCTATGGGGATGGGTGGTTTTTCACGGATTGTTTTCCAACAGAAACTCTTGAAGCTGCTAAAATTTCCTCCTCCCAGAACTCCATAATTAAAACAAAGATGTTTAGGGGTATGGAATCTGTGGCTTTAGGAAGATGAATAATATCATGTTAAAAATTATAATTGTTTTTTCTGCAATACTGTATTTGAGATGATCCCATTGGGTGGATCAAGCTTGCTATATAGCCTGGACTGGCATCAACCTTTCCCTTCTCCTACCTCAGCATCCCAAGTGCTGGGTTTACAGGTGTGTACATCACACATGGCTCCTATAAAACTTTAAACTGAAGTTTCAATGCAGTGAAATATTTAAATAAAACATTATTATTTTCTCCTTTTGTGAAGTCATTATTTCACATTTTTGTGTAATGTAAAAATATCAAAATCACCCCCTCCAAAAAAATAGAATGGTGGTTACCAGGAGTTAGGGAGAGGGGTAAATGGTGAGATCTTGGTAAAAGTTTATAAAATAGGAAGAATAAGGTCAGGGAACATATTACACAACATGGAAAACAATGTGCTGGGTACCTGAAAGCTGCTGAGAGGGCATCCGGTCTGGAAGCACCTGTGGCCACTCATGGAGGCCATTCCGATGGGCTTGGGAATTTTGGGAGAAGACACGTGGTTTTTTTTTTTTTTGTTTGTTTGTTTGTTTCCATGCTGGGACTTTTACACCTTCAGTTAGCTTCTTGCTTTTCTTTCTTTCCCTCTCTTAACTTTCTTCTTTCCATGTTCAGAAGACTAAATCACAAGAGGATTGGTGTCACACCACAGCGTCCTCCCAAGAACCAACCCCTGTCTGTAATAACAGTCATACTACAGGGTCAGCACACCCTCACTGCCCGTTACCCGCTTCTGTCACCAGGTGCTGTGTGTCCCCTTGCACTGCGAGCCCTAATTCAAGTCAGCTTCAGAGTGCTGCCAGTTTTTACAACTCTGCCACATGCTGTGGCTCTCTGTGCATCCAGGGGTCCTACCTTGAGTCAACCTATGCCTCCTCCATGGTGTGTTGTTTGAGAGTAGATTGTATATCTTCTCATCAGAAAACATGGATGTGAAATAATGGGTACATTATTTCATCAGACTATAATATATGGTGGCACGTATTATATACTATAAATATATATAATTTTTATTTGTCAACTAAAGGAAAAGAATAAGGAAGAGAGAGGGGGAGGAAAGAAAGAGTGAAGGAAGGAAAGAGAAGAAGAAGGGAAAGAGAAATTGTTAGATACAATTTCAAGTTTTTCTAAATATAAACATTTTCACAAGTACATAAAAGCGACACTTGAGACACTTTTCTGACTTTACATATCCACCATGTCTATTTATTGTGTTTTCTACATTATGTATTTTTTAATTCTAGTTTTTCTTTATTTTCAGAATTTTGTACATGTTTAGGATAAAATATCATATCCACCCCCAATTTCACCTACTCAGCTGCCCTTTCAGTAATGTTTTTATAAGAGGAAATAGAGCTTAACATATTATGAGTTTAATTAAGAATAAAAACATATATTGCTATTGTGAGTTAAAACAATTCTTCAGTAACTGTGGTCAAAATGACCTGGGATTGGGTATGAAGGAGTCAGTGTCAGACTGCATAGAGCCTCAGTCTTTCTAAATGGCTCTGGGAGCAACCAGACCAACAAATATCCATGTATTCCATCACCTGGCTTTTATTAAAGCTGCATACTTAAAAGAAATGAGCTACCCTCACATCCTGCCACACCGCGAAACAATCATCATCCAAAAGAATGAGAAAGAGGCCATTTGAACAAGATAGTCTTTATTGTCAAGGGAGGATGTACAAGGCATGGAGGTGGTTAAGATGGACTATTGTACCTTTACCATGCAATTGATGGAGTTTCCACGATAAGGAGCACAGTGGCTTTCAGAAATGTTAGGGAAATAGTTTTCCCATCACTTCCATCACCCCCTCTCTCTTGCTCCGTCTCCCATCAGTCACAGCAGAGTAGATTCTTCTTCACAGTCTTTCTTAGTGCATGAGAGTTTTGCGGTGAATGCCAACCATATAGAAGGGGTAAGAAGGTATCTAAGAATTTGAGATTATAGCATACCCTTCACTTGGATGGAAATTTTGTGTAAAATTAAGGCAATATATCTTAGGTATATAACTATATAATACGTGCAAAATTAAAGCATAGGGTAGACTATTAGGATCTATAAAAACTGAATACAGTATAATCTTGAAATAGTATATTGTCTCTGACTGAAATTGCACCAAGTTTATGTATAAATTGTAGAAGAATTTATACTTATAAGAATGTAATGTAGATCTTTACATTTTTCTCTTTGTTTAATTTCATGGAAGTCAATAGAATTTATATATTTTTCCATCTAGAATTGCTGTTAACTGGGTTCTTAGGCATTTGTCTTTCCAGTTTCTTTTTCCCAGGGACAGTTTTGTGTTTTAAATACAGTCATGACTTTGACATGCGGCTCTTCTCTTTTGTGAATGCCTTTAACTGGAAGATTTGCTTCTTTCACAGTGTTCCAAAGCTACGAAATGTGTCTTTCTTGTGTTTAAATTTTTTGAATATTATTTTCTTGAGTGGTGTAACTCTTCTATATCTTTGAAGCCTGATATTCTAGCTTCTATTTCATTCATTGTAATGATGAGTCTTTCCTGTCGGTTTCTTAATCAAGTTATTGAGTTTTTCAACTCCATCTTAATTTCAGCTTGAGTTCTCTTCAATATTTTTATATCTTAAGTTTTCAGATCATAACCTGCCTCATCATTTCATTCAGTCATGTGCATGTTTAGATTTTCGTGGGCATCACTCAGGTGTTTTCTGTTACCCTCTCAGTTCATTAAGGTGCTTCTTTGTGTTTTCCCTAAACTCCTTGAGTTCTTTGATGAAGTTTGTGATGGTTCTTTTAAATTCTGTGTCCTTGGAATCATGAGGGTAATTCTCACTGGAGAATATTTCTATAGGACCAGTGCGGATTTTATAGGGTGTGGCAAATATCTTTGCCTTTCATGTTGTTGGTGCTTTTACAATGTGACCCAGGCATGTGAACTCCTTTCGTTGGCTGTGTGTCTGTTGTGAGAGTCTGTTCTGCCTGAAGATGGACCAATGCAGGAACAGCATGTCTGGAGCTGGGTTTGTAGGCATTGTACTGTCAGGCAAGATTCTGGGGGAGCTTACTAGGCAAACCAGATACATGAGCTGTGTGATCAGAGCTGGGCCTGATGGGGCAGAGGCTTGAACTGACTTGGTTCTGTGGAGCTAACGAGTCCATATTATTTTTTGAGACAAAGTTTCTCCTTGAACCTGAGGATGATTGATTTGGCAGAGTAGCTGATCAGGGAGCTCTGAGGGACCCATCTGTCCCCTCTCACTAGTGCTAGGATTGCAGGGACTGCACCACCATGTCTGGTGGTTTATGTGGGTACTGAATATTTGAACTTAGGTCTTTACGCTGTGTACCAAGCACTTCACTGACTGAATGATTTCCCAGGTCTCCCACCCTCAAGGTCTAGTTTAAGTGAATAAGTATAGTAAACTGCTTCCATAGGGTATTGAGTATAATTACTTTGACAAAAGTGCTCTAGGATACAGTTGCAGCTGAAGTTATATGTCTGAGGCTTTTGGTTCTTAAACCACATTCTTTTCATTAGAGAAAACACAAGGCTTCAAAGATGCTTTTCTGTTTAGAAGAGAGAAGTTGAGCAGTTTGTGTTCTCAGCATGAATATGTTTTTGTGCTTATATACGAAGCATCTAGGAGAGCAGCCAAAAGATCCTTGCCTCTACGGAAGACTTTTTGTTTTGTTTTGACTTGGCAAACATTGACTTGGAAAAGCAACTGAAGGACTTTTGTGCCAATGTGAATCCTTTGTCTAGTCTGATCTTCTCTTTCATTCATGTCTTCAGAAATATAAATATAACATGTACTAGCTGGTAACTCACTACTTTGCCCTCTTTCATTAAATAGAATAAACAATAACTTTAAAAATGTAAAGGCACAACCCCAGAGAAGCTAGGTAACAAAGAGAACCCTGAGAGGCATACATGGATCCCCTTGGGAAGGAAAAATAGACAAGAACCCCTGAGAAAATTGGGAAAGTGGGGGTGGTGGGGAGAAGGGAGGACAGAAGGGGAGGGGCAGGGGAAAAGGGAAAGGGGGAGGAGAACTTGAGGGAAGAGGATGGCTGAGATGGGGAAGGACAGAGAGGGAGAACAAGGAAAGAGATGTCTTGATTGAGGGAGCCGTTATGGGGCTAGCAAGAAACCTGGCACTAATGAAATTCCCGGGAATCCACAAGGATGACCCCAGCTAAGACTCCAAAAGAGTGATTGATGACTACCTTAATTGTCATCATAGCAATTTCATCCAGCAACTGATGGAAGCAGATGCAGAGATCCACAGCTAAGCACTGGGCCGAGCACCCAGAGTCTAGTCCAAGAGAGGGAGGAGCAATATTATGAGCAAAGGGGTCAAGACCACGATGGGGATACCCACAGAAACAGTTGACCTGAGCTAGTGGGATACCCACAGACTCTGGACTAACAATAGGGGAACCTGCATAGGTTCAGCCTAGGCCCTCTGAATGTGGGTGACAGTTGTGTGGTGGGACAGTCTGTGGGGCCACCGGCAGTGGGACCAGGATTTATTCCTAGTACATGAACTTGGGTTTTGGAACTCATTCTCTTTGGAGAGATACTATGCTCAGCCCAGCTATAAGGGAGAGGGCCTTGATCCTGACCCAGAGTGATATGCCAAATTTTGTTAACTTCCCATGGGAAGCCTCACCCTCTTTAAGGGTGCATGGGGGATGGGGTGGGTGGAAGGTGGGGGGAATTGGAGGAGGGGAGGAGAGGGAACTGGGATTGGTATGTAATAAGAAAATTGGTATGTAAATATGAAAAGATTGTTTAAAATAAATAAAAAATGTAAAGGCATGATGTTACAGAGAGGCAGAGATGTTGAAGTGTAGGGACTTTTAAGAAGGGAGGAGATCTGAAAGAATATTTTAAAAATAAAAATATAATCACAAAGCAGAAGTGCTAGCAAAAGCTGTTTCATTGCTTCTAGAATTGAGCCAGGTGGTTGAGGTGAGAAGGTTACAGTGCATTTGAGAGAGAGAGAGAGCAAGCTACAAGACCCCAGGTATAGATTTGTTACTGATAGGGAATAAATCATATCCTTTTCATTTTATGCTAAAATATTGTATACTTAGAAACTGAAAAGGCAGCCAGAGTTAAGTTGCTCCTAGATTTAATGGACCTAGAGCAGTGAGTGATAGGTGATGTTCAGAGAAGGGACTCTGGGTCCTGCACCATAGTTATGCAAGAGTAAGAAGCTGTGAGATGCTTTTAAACAGAGTTCAACAGATAATGGCAGAATAGTCCACTTAATGCGCGTAACAAACACACCCTTCTCTGTGCCACCTGGGACCTTCTTCAGGAGAGATCAGAGGCAAGGCTGCAAAACGGGTCTCAGCAACTCACAGAACACTGAAGTCATTTTGAATACCTTCTCTGACCCCAGTGCAATAAAAGCAGAAGTCAATAAAAGAGAGACTGAGGGGAGCAGAGATCTGCTGGACAACGGAAGGAAGTATTTTCAAACTATGCTTCCTATAAAGAGTTCAAGCCCAAAAATACATAGAGGATTAAAAAAAAACAAAACAAACTCCTGATAGCATTGAAAACAACCTTTTAAAAACAGGATTATGCTCTATGCAAAATGAACTAGGCATAGAAAGCTAAGTACCGCATGGTCTCGTTTGTGGTTAGAATTGTAAAAAGCTGACCCTCACAGAAACTAGGAGTAAAGTGGGGGCTGTGAGAGCAGTGATAGGTGGTGTTCAGAGAAGGGACTCTGGGTCCTGCACCATACTTATGCAAAAGTAAGAAACTGTGAGATGCTTTTAAACATTAGAGTTCAACAGATAATGGCAGTATACCATGTATTTTAAAATGCCTTTGAATTCTTTCTCTATTGAATGATAAATGTTTGAGGAGACACATATTTAACTTGATTTAAACATCACACAGCGTGTTGATGCATCATGTGGCACTACATGACGACGTGCATGCTTTATCTTTTTATGTATCAGCTAAAATAAATTTAAAAGAAAAACTCTCAGGTCTAATTTAGGCAAATTAAGTGTCTCTGAACTGGATCATGTACTTCCAGTGTCAGCATCTCAAATGTCCTCCAGGTGACTGTCATGTGCATGTAAGGTTGAGAACCACTCCCTTACTCCAGCTATACCTTGAGAGACAATGCTTGCCCAGCTGTCTTGGAGGCTGTTCAGGTGTTGTGCCACAGATCTTGACCACAGCATCTCCTGGTTGTAAAATTGGTCACATGAGATCTGCATAGCGTGTTCTAGCTGTTAAACATCTGGCCGGGCTGACATGCAGAACTCTGAGGAGTGTTCATTCTGACAAAGAGACCTTCCACAAGAAGGTGTTATTCATTTCCTGAGATTTATCAAAGGTAACAATGACTTCACGAATCAGATGATGATCATTTTTTCCTTTGATCAAGTAATGTGATATATTAATAATTCTTTAATGAAATACTTTTTGCATTTCTGGGATAAAACCAATTATGCCATCATATATCAGTCTTCAACCATAAATCTGGATTCAATGTCTCTGAATTAGTTTACATGCTAATGTGATTGTTTTGGGAGAACGCTTGACAGACTCATTAACAACATTGGCAATTTCTGTGGAAATCAGTTTCAAGATTAAAAGGCATGGCAGGTAGAAAGGAAACAGGCAGTTAGTGTGTCCTGTGAAGACAGTTTTTTAAATTTTTTTT
>NC_022010.1:66374217-66381163 GCF_000317375.1 Microtus ochrogaster
TTGATCCCGAATTTCCTGAGAAACGGCCACACTGATTTCCAAAGTGATTGCACAAGTTTGCATTCCCACCAGCAATGGATGAGTGTACCCCTTCCTCCACAACCTCTCCAGCAAAGGCTATCATTGGTGTTCTTGGTGACAAGGAAGTTGCTGGGTGTAGGATTTCCAAAAATCTTCAATTTCTAAACAGTTCAGTATCTTTAAAACACCTATAAAGCACAGTGCAGTAACTCATGCCTGTGTTCGTTTTTGTTCTGTCTATACATGTGACTGTTGGAGGAGCCAATATACAAGTGGAAAAACAGGATTTTCCCTTTCTTGCCTGATTTATTTGACTCAGCATTGTGTTTTAATGATTGTAGCATGGAATGGAATTTTATTTTCTAAGCCTCAAGAATAGTCTCATATATATGCTGCAATTTACTGATATATTCATTCACTGATAAATATTTAAGTTGTGTTTTGCCTTTTGGTCATTGTGAATAATCCTGCTATGAGCACAGGTAGGAAAACTACCTGAGCAAGTCTTTCAATGTGTGTGTGTGTGTGTGTGTGTGTGTGTGTGTGTGTGTGTGTGTGTGTGAACTCTGAAAGGAATGAGTTGAGTCCTATGGTAGTTTTTCTATGTCTAAATTTTTGAGGAACCACAAAACTTTGTTCATAGCCATTGTATAAATTTGCATTCCTATTTGCACAAGAATTCTAATTTCTCTACATTTTCTCCCAACAGTTCTTTTCTGGGAACCAGAAATTTACCAATAGTCTTTCCATTAGTAAAGTGGTATTTCTTGTAGTTTTGACTTGTATTTGATTAATAATTAGTGATGTTGCTTCTCTGGTTCTGTACCCATTGGCTCTAGTATATGTTTGGAGAAGCATTCAATTCCTCTTTCATTTTTAAGTTGATTCTTCTTATAGTTGCTGAGTTGTGGTTAGGTCATTTAAAAAAGAAGGTTACAACTGAATGCAAAGTCTCTTTGCAGACAAAACTCTTTCCAATGATGCTGGAATTCTGGGCTTTTCTTTCTGGATTTAGCTTGTGATTTCCTGTCAGCATTTTGTCACTGTGCTTTTATGGTTACTGGGAAACTGGGGCTTTCATTTTTTGCATCTGTGTCATGAAATACTTTCTGACTTACATTGTCTAGTTAACTAATCCATCTTTCAGAAAGTTAACATTTCTGGGCATAAAGTCAATAGTATTCTATTTAAATGTTTATAAGTTCTCAAATAGTGATGCCCTCCAACATTTTGTTGCAAGCAAATTTGCTTCCGTCTAATTTAAGGTGAAAAGAATCACAGAACACCGTGCTTCTCAACTGGAAAGCATTTCACAGTCTGTGGGCCTGAGGTGACTTAAGTACTGATTGTGATTTGTCCCCAGGAGGAGGTTAATTAAATATGTTTTCCTTTGGCTGTTTTAACAAATTAGTGCAACCTTGTAGTCTAGGTGACTGACATTTGTTTTAATATATATTTTGTAGCTCAGGATGCTCAGAATTCCAGATTCATTTCACTGTTCTTGCATCATGGTTCTGGCTGTGCTTCCTTTGGAGGCTCTGTGGGAGAACACACTTTCTTGTCCTTTTCTTCTTCTGGTGTGGGATCCTTGCTTCTTCTGTCTTCAAAGCCAGTAGCATAGCATCTAGCTTTAGTTGTCTCACTAATTTATTTGTGTGTGTGTGTGTGTGTGTATGTGTGTGTGTCTAATGTGCCTTTGCCTCTCATGAAAATAACTGTGATTGAGGTTAGGATACGCAGGGAGAAAACCCAGTGTATGCCCATCACTTCAGCATCATCGAATGATCCTGATAATCTCTTTTTCCACATAAGGCAATAGATATTCCAAGAACTGGAGTCTCCTCAGTCCTTGGGTGGGAAAGGTTAAGATTAGTGATGCCTCAACCAGAACACCTTCCTAAAGAATGACACTGAAACCAGAGAAAGATGCAAGAGCTCGTAATGGGAAGATACACTACGGAGGGTCAAGTGGGGGGGGTGCATGGCTAGAGCAACAAACTTCATTCCCCCAGGCTCTGCCCACTGAGGATTTTATAATGTTTGGTGGTGTGGGAGGTCCTTCTGTCTATGTGTTGCTTTTATTGGTTAATGAATAAAGAACTACTTTAAGCCTATGGCAAGTGCAGAACAGAACTAGGAGGGGAAAGCTAGTCTGTATGCTGGGAGAAAGAAGGCCCAGTCAGAGAGAAGCCATGGAGCTCTGGAGACAGACAAAGGGAACTTTACCTGGTGAGCCACAGCCACGTGGCTATACATAGAAGCCACATGGTGATACATAGATTAACAGAAATGGGTTAAATTAATATATAAGAGTTAGCCAATAAAAAGCTAGAGCTAATGGGCCAAACAGTGATTTAATTAATACAGTTTCTGTGTGATTATTTCGTGTCTAACCTAGCCGGACAGCCAGGAACCAACAAGAGGCCCTCTCCTTACTACAGTTGGGCATGAAACTTTCCCTCTGCCCAGGATGAAAAGAGTCTTAGTCTCAAACAGTACACACCACTTCCCCAGTCAACTGTGGAAGAAGTAGTTAAGCACATCCCAGAACTGTATGTGGTTAGATGTACAGTTGGTTAGATGCTGTCCAGTGTGGCTCCAAACTCCGGACTAATGTGGAGCAAGGATTCGGCTAACTTCACTTTTTACTTCTAGCTGTCGTTAACCTCAGACCAGAAAGACACAGCTAATTGTAATTAGGTCACTAGTTTACCCCTTAAGTGGCCAGTCTACCACCCTAAACTGCTCTTTTGGTTTAGTTTTGACAAAGCAGTGACAGGAAATTTGAAAACTGCTTGCTGAGATGTTAGCTCTTTTAAAGTGTAAGCTGTCTGTTTGAGAGTCCATGTCCTCTCCTGAGTCATTTAACCTGATATGGCCACGAGGAATTAAATCAAGCCATTTGAACTCTTTACCTACCCCAACAGCTCTAGAGATTGACGTGGGGCTCTCTTCATTTTTTAAAAAAAACTTTTCATTGATTCTTTGTGGATTTCACATCATGCATTCCCATCCCACTCATCTCCCTGTTCCTTCACATTCATCCGTGGAAGCTGAAGTGTGTCACTGCTTACCCTTTAGTCCATACACCTTTATTTATACAACTGTTCATTGAAATGAATCATTACTCTAGTTTGAGGCCTCTGGCTTCTGCTACACTATCAATACTGGATCCTCACCGAGACTCCTCTTGGATCTCCTGTTGTTGCCCTGTGTTGTAGATACCCTGCATCTTTATCTACAGGACTTCATGTACTCCATCTGTTTATAGATGGGGCGGATGTTGAGGTGAGCCAACTCATAGCCTCGAATCTGGATTTCAGCGGTAGCGGAGTTGGTCAGCCTGCCAGCTCTCACATGCCTTCACCACTAGGGCAAGCTCTCCAGCACTGCCTGGGCTAGGTCATCCAATGCAAAAGGGCCAGCTCCAGCACTCTAATACCAGTGGGGCCAGGTCATCTGCACTGCTACCAACAGGGTTAATGCTACCATGCTGCATAGGCAAGGGACAGGGCTCACCCATGACGGCTGTAGTTGGTTAGGGTCAGGACCAGCTCTCTCTCACTGTTTTCACCCTGGGATGAGCTCTCCTGACTGTCACAAGGTAGCGAGGGGTGGAGGTGGTGCATCTTGTCTGCACTACTGCCACAGCATGATGGACAAGTCCTAGGGCCATCTCTCCCATGCTCTTGCCCTGGGGGTGGTTCACACACACCCCTGCCAAAAGGGACCACTTTACTGTGATGCCCAGGCAAAATGCAGAGCCTGCTCTCCCAAGTGCTGCAGCTGGTGAGAGGCAGTGTCAGCTCGCCTGCTCTCATGGGATGGGGGCTATCTTTAGGGAACATTTACAACCTATCAGAGACCATAGACTGTTAACTGGATATTTGGGTCCGTAACCCAATATCGTAGTTTTCTTGTATTCCAAAAGAAATTAGGAAACAAAAATTGATAAATATAAATGGAATTACTTAAAGGTTGGACAAAATGGGGAGAGAAAGTACCTCCTTCCCCCTTCATCATGTCTGTACCATCCTGTGTTTTATTAAAACAAACTATGAAAAGGAGACCAGAGGATATGTAGATTTATTTCTGAAGGAGTCAAAAGGAAAGAGGGAACAAAATGCTGCACGTTTTATCTCATATGCAGAATCTAAATACTTTTGTCTATTCTGTTTGTGTATATGTATGATTTCACCACATTTGTATTACATGATGTAAATCACATATCTATGAAATGAAAGCAGAATGAGACCATTCTGGGAAGAAAAGGACCAGCAGAAGGCAGGGAGGAGGGGAAAGAGAAGCAAATAGAACCTGATAAAATTAGTATGTTTTACATATGACACATATGGAAATGTAACAAAGCCCGTTATTTTTGTGCTAACTAAAAATTAATAAAAATATAAAAGCTGTTCTGAGATAAGTCATCTTCCAGTCTTAATTAGCATTTCTTTGATGTCTGAAGCTAATGCACGTGTTTTGATATACTTTTTCGAAAGTATTTTGAAAGACATTTGTATTTCTTTTTGAATTTTCTGTTCAGAGTGTTTCCCCTCTTTAAGTTGGATTAATTTTACTTATATCAATCCTTTAGTTTCTTATTTATTTTGAATGTTAATCATTTGTTATATTAATAGGTGGTAAATATCTTTTCCCCTCTGAGGCTAACTCTTTATTTTAGCTGTTTCCTTTGCGATGCAAATGTTTTTTAATTTGGAATTATCTCTTTTGTTGTTTTGCTGTGTTTCCTATTCATTTTGTGTGTGTGTGTGTGTGTGTGTGTGTGTGTTTCAACCTGAAAACCAGAAAAGCAAAGCAGCCAAGTCACTAGAGAAGTCTTACTTCTACCAAGGCAGGGTGAGCACAGTCTAAATAGTCTAAGCAGACTAATCCTCTCTCTCCTCTCATTTTATATTCCCTCTAGTGCTGGGATTAAAGGTGTAGGCCACCACCATCTGGATTTGTTTCTGCATTGATCTTTTGTTTCCTATTCTTAAAAATGATTATATATTTATGGTTGGCTGCATGCATACCAATGTCTCAAACAGTTTCCCTGTCTTTCCTTTTAGTCATCTTAAGGTTTCACAAAGTTTCACTCTTATGCGAATAGATACCAATTTTACCAACATCGTTTACTGAAAAGGCTATCCTCCAATGCATGCTTTTTGTATCTTTGTTGACAATGAATTGATGGTACAAATGTGTTTTTAGCTCTGGGCACTGTGTTCTGTTTTATTGATGGATGTGTCTGTTCTTATATTGGACTACTATTACTTTAGAGTATGTTTTGAAATTAGATAATGTGAAACATCAAACAAACTATTTTGGATTTGTTGTACATGGAAATGAATTTTAATATTGAGTTCCTAGTTCTATCATTGGTATTTTTTTGGGGGGGAATTACTTTGAATCTGTAGATCACTTTTGAGGTAGTCATTTTATCAAAATTATTCTAAGCCATGAACATAGGCCTTGTGCTGACTTTTACTGTGATGGCCGATGTTGGGGGAAGATGTTGAAGGTATGATTTTGGGAGTCTAAGAAAATTCCTTAGATATTCTGTAGATAAATGATTTAAAAATTATTAGTTCTTTGAGCTTTGTACAGTGTGTTTTGATCATATTTACAATCCAGATTCTCCACCACCCTTCACTATCTAGTAACTTCATGTCCTTTAAAAACTATCATGTTCAATTTGTATTGCCTATATATTCTTAGATATGAGACCACTAGATCATGCTCAACTTATCAGGAACTATAATTTAAAAAAAACACCTAACTTTCCCTCCATAGCAGCTACCAATTGCCAACAGTTCATTGACCAGGGGTGGATCTTCATGGCTACCTTCCTTATTTGTGCTGAGACTAAGTCTGGCTTCATCTTGCATAGGTTCTACACATGCTGTCATAACTAATGTGAGTTCATCCACAAGATGTCCTGCTGTGTTTAGAAGATACTGATTCTCTTGTAGTTATCAACTACCTGTTCTTATGCTCTTTCTTCCTCTTCTTAGGAGGAGATGTGGTATCTATGTTCCATGTAAGGCTGAGCATCCCATAGTCTTTTAATCCCTGCATCTTGACCAGTTGTAGGTCTCTGTGTTAATCACCATTTACTACAAATACAAGCTTCTCTGATAAGGGTTGAGAGGTGTATTAATCTTTGGTTATAATGATAATACATTAGGAGTCAGTTTGTTTTTAAATTCACGTAGAATAGATTAGATTCTACCCTTGGGGCTATAACCAGCTTAGCCATAGGTTCTGGACCCAAGAATAATGTCAGATATGAGTTTTGTCTCATGGAGGTTAACATTTTTGTGTGAGGATGAGCTTTAGAAACTCCTATTTTCTTGTCTTGCTGATACAATGGCAATTATTTCTTAAAAATTCCTCTTTAGTAAGATATCATGAGTAAATTGGGAGAGTGTAGAAGGGGAGGGGAAAGGAAGTGGGGGGAATGGAGAAAAATATATAGATCAATAAAAACAATTTAAAAAAACCCTAAAAACAAAACAAAAAAATTTCCTTTTGTCTGCAAGTCTTATTTCATATCTTGCAGTACAATTTATACTTAATGCTTTGAGAAATAGCTTCCCCAAATGAATTAGACATATACATTGTATAGAAAATTGTCTGGAAGATATATTTTAAGTGAATAGACATCTAGAATTGATTAATGAATATCTGGTTTTTCATTTTTATTTTTATTGTTTTGTAAGCTGTTGTTTAAACTTAAGAGTTTGCACATGGTAGTCATGGAGCTACATCTTCAGTCTTTCAAAAGATATATTTCTTTTAATTTTGAGATAGGGTCTCAGTTATCCAGGCTAGCACTGCTCTTACTCTGAAGTCTAGCCAGGCTCTGAAATGGTGATTCCCCCTCTTCAGCTTCCAGAGCAGGTAGGATTACAGGCCTGCA
>NC_022010.1:66406643-66416306 GCF_000317375.1 Microtus ochrogaster
TGTAATTTCTTTTAGCTTTTCCCTTATACTCTAAGTCATTCTTTATACTACCTTATATTCCTTATAAATACTAGTTTTACCTTTTTTATATTTCAGTTAGAGCATCCTTTCAGTTAAAATGATAATGATGAGACTATCAGTCTCCTTCTCTGTAGGATTCTTACAGCCATATGAGGAGGAAATGGGTGAAATCAGGGCTCTACATGTATGTGACTGTGAGCTCATGCACACAACAAGCAGGTTGACAGTTTAAAAACTCTTCTCCTCAGAAAAAAATGGTTGGCACTTATCTGGCTTTTGAACCTCGACACACAGATAATATAATTAAATATCAATAAATTTGGGGTTCCCCATAATCCAGCTTAAGTATTAAGGGGATAACTTGTGCACGAGGGCTATTGAGATTTGTAGGACTCAACTTATAAATACCAGTCAGAACCTGCCATATAAGAATGTCCGTCCAAAGGAAACAGAAAAGACTGAGAGTCTTGTAAACATGGGAAAGAGTTATCAGAATAAGGAGCTGACTCAAGCTGTTGAGTGTAGCTTGTGAGTTGAAATAGGAAGAGTACTGAAAACTATACATTGATTTTAGAAACTTTGGTGTCCTTTATATTAGCAAAGGCCACTTGGATTGTGGTGAAACACAAGCAAATTGAAATGTTGGGAGAATAAGTTGGGAGTGAGAAAACAAGAGTGAAATGGGGAGAATACAAATTTTTTTAAATATGTGTGGCTGCTTGGATGGAGAAAAGTAACAGCTATGGAGGAGGTTCATTGTATAGCTTAGATTGACAAGACAGCTGTAGATTTGATATTGTTGCTGAGAAGCAAATTACACACATATATTTATATACTCTCTTATCTGCAGTTCATTGCTGTGAAGAGTCACCATGATAATGGCAGATGATAGAAGGAAGCATTAAATTGGGGACTTGCTTATGGTTTCAGAGGCTAAGTCATGATCATAATGAGATCTCTACATCCTGATGAGCAGGGAGAGAGAGAGAGAGAGAGAGAGAGAGAGAGAGAGAGAGAGAGGCATACAGAGAATACAGAGACACACAGAGACAGACAGAGACAGAGAGACACACAGAGAGAGACAGACACACAGAAACACACAGAGAGATATACAGAGAGAGGCGCGCGCACGCACACACACACACACACACACACTGACTAGACCTGGTGTGTGTGGGCCTTTGAAGTCTCAGAATGTACTCCAGAGACATATTTCTTCCGACCCGGACACACTTCTTCCACCAAGGTTACTTCTCCTAATCCTTCCTAACTCCACCAACTGGGAGCCAAGCATTCAAATATATGAGTTTTGGGGGGCCTTTCCCATTCAAATCACTACATATAGTTTTATTAAATGGCAACTTATGATGGTTTCTATAGTCTGCGTTCTTCTGGTTCTTATTCCATCACACAGTTGTCTGATTTCTTTCTGAAGAGCCAAGGTAAAAACTGAACGCAGTTTTTTTTAAAGATTGAGATAAACAATAAATATTCTTATTTTATCTTTATAGCAATATTTTCAAATGTAATTCTTAATGATTATACCACTGGCTTTGACAAAATTTGGTTTTCATAGCCTCTTGGACAATGTGTATACTTTCTCCCAGATGACAAGTTTTTTTGGAAGAAGGCACAGTGAATGAGTAAGGTTTAGAAGAGAGCTGGCAGAACACTTTTTACGTGAAGCGCAGTGTTAAAATTATAACTAGCAGTGTTTTTTTTCCCCTACTAGGTTAGAAGAAAGCCAGTTATAAATAGCAGGGATGCTGCAGATTGGCTTTTAACTTCTGTAAACCTTTTTTCAACTGTTATCTGAAAATGTCCCTGAAGATGTATCTAGCCTAGGTGCAAGGCACTCAAGGCAGCTTTCTCCTATTTGTGTTTTATATTTAATTGACAGTTGTTGACTTCTGGTATGGGTGGGGGTGAAGAAGGACTCATTTTCCTTTAAGGGGCTGCCCACTGGGAGTTTGACCATGCTCTACTGGGTACATGGGCAACACAAATTGGACTTGGTCCTTTTTTTTCTTTTGTTTTGGAGGAGGTGATAAGTGTGTCATGGACCTGGGAGGACTGGGAAGTGAATGTGATCAGGGATGCATTATATGATCTTTCAAGATAATCAATAAAATATTGTGTTGAAAAACCAAACTAAACCAACCCCCCTCCAAAAAAAAAAACCAACAAGAAAAAACAAATGTTTTTTCAATGTTTATCTATTGCCTTCTGTTTGGAGTCTCTCTTGAATTATGTTGGACAAGCTCGTGACCATGTCCTGCACAGAAGCTCCCTCTATCCTTCTAAATAATTCTTCTTAAATAGATCTCCTTTGCTGGGGGTGGCTCTCAGCCCTCTGATGTCATCATTCAAAGTCTTCTCCTGCTGAACTTGACCCTGTTATCTTCCTGTTCCAAATTGTTCTCTAAGCAGTCTTGCTGCTTGAGCAAAGCTGTTCTCCTCATTTCTCTTAAGATGCATTTGGAATTTTTCTCCTCCCCTGACTTTATTCTAGCTATGTGCCTCATTTGGAATGTTCTTCAGTTCGCTTCTTTGAGTTCTCCCCATATTTCAGGGCTGAATTTATGTTTCTGATGAAGTGTTTTTCAGATTGTTCAAGCTTGCACTGAAATATTTACACTTGTGAACATTTATGAACTTTGAAGAGTTGAGTTTCCCTCTCAGATCTCTAGCAGGATTGTAAAGCAGGGGCACCAATATGAATAACCACAAAGTCTCATGGCATTTTCTTTGTGTAAAGATGCTTAATAAACTTGATTAAATGACCTGTTTTTCAAATGCTTTAATATTTGAGCAAACTTCATCTTGTAGAAAAAAAAAAGGTTACTGATCTTAGTTGGGAATAAAAGGAATTGATTCCAATTTGTTATACATTACTTTCATTACTAGCATTGTCTTATCTAGCCTGTTTCCAACTCCAACTGTCTTTCTGTTTCTAGCTTCCTGACCTAAAACCCAGAACATTTTGATGCCACTTGATCATCCTATTAAGATTATAAATGGACAACTTTTAAAGAAACCAAAGCAAGGCATGATGATGGCTGTGCCATCCTCAGAGATATGTTTTCCATTGGCAGGTGGTAGGAAGGGGAGCTGAGTGCCAGAAGCTTATCTCTGATAGAGCACGGTGCCCCCAAACAGTTCTGCAGTGGTCTAGCTCTAATTAGGAGGCAGCAGGTATGGTAGTTTGAAGTTACTGGCCCCATAATTCCATAATCCCATAACCTCATAATCCCATAATTATTTGGTTGTTTAAATCTTGCTGTTATATTGTTACTAGATTTTATTGGTGTTGTGTTGCTCTTTGTGGTGTTGCGTATGTTCTTACCTTGTCTACCTATCTTTTCATCTAATTGGTGTAGTTGGGGCTGTCTGTGATTCTGGTGATCAGTCTTCCCGGTGCCAGTGGATCCAAGGCTCAGATGGCTGCTCCTCACGGCGCAGTCAGTGTCACAGTTCCAGTTACCCCGTTGGTCACTCCATGTTCCTGGAGGTCGCTCAGTGCTCCTGGGGTTTGCTCTGCTCCCATGGAGTTTGCTGTCTCAGGCCTGCTCTAGCCTAGGTTGCTGGCTCAAACCTGTTTCTGCAAATGTCCTTGGTCTGGATCTGCCCTGCGGTAGTCCCTGGCTTGGGGTTGGTCCTGCAAAGGTTTCTGGCTCCAATCTACACCCTTAGAGGTCCCAGACTGATGCCTGGACCCAAAGAGATCCTGGTTCAGGCCTACTCCCCCAGAGATCCCAGACTCATGCCTAGACTGTAGTAATATGAGCAGCGGGGCTACGTCCCCAGCACCCCGCTGCCCGCAAGGCTAGCTTTACCCGAAATAATTACACGGACACTGTATTCTTTTAATCACTGCTTGGCCCATTTCTATCTAGCCTCTTTTAGGCTAACTCTCACACCTGGACTAGCCCATCTCTAATAATCTGCTGTAGCCCACAAGGTGGCTTACCAGGGAGATTCTAGCCTACGTCCATCCTGGGTCGGAGCTTCATTGCGTGTGCCTCAGAGAGCAGAGCTCTCGTGTCTCTCTGAGGCGTCTGCCCCTGAGAGGAGAGCTGTCGCGTCTGACCTCACTTCCTCTTCCAGACCAGCAGAGGTCTCTGGTTCCTGCCTACTCCCTCAGGGGTTCCAGACTCACACCTGGATCCACAGAAGTCCTGGCTCAGTTCTAGTTCCTTGGAGGTCCCATACTCATGCCCTGACCTGCTGAGGTCCTTGCTCAGATCTATTCCCTTGAAGGTCCCAGACTCACAGCTGAACCCGCAGAGATCTCTAGCTCAGTTCAAGGCTTGCTCCCCTGTACCTGCTCCAGTGGAGTTTGCTGTCTCAGGTCTGCTATGACCTAGGTTGCTGGCTCAGTCCTATTTCCATAGATGTCTGGAGTGGTTCCCACTCACGTAGAGTTTGCTTTTTCAGGCCAGCTCTGTCCCAGGTCTGCTATGACCTAGGTTGCTGGCTCAGTCCTGTTTCTGTGGAGTTTGCTGTCCCAGGCCTGCTCTGGCTCAGGTTGATGGCTCAGTTCTGCCTCCACAAATGTCCCTGATCTGGATCCGCTCCTGTTCCTGCAGAGCACGGCTCACCATCTCAGGCACTCTCTGGCCTATGTTGCCAGCTCAGTCTGGCTCTTGTGGAGTTCCCTGCCTATGCCTGCTCTAACCTAGATCACTGGCTCAGTCTTGCTCCTCATGGTGTGTATTTTTAAAGTATGCTAATATGTATATTCATACACTATCTTTATTGTACTAGGTCTTTCTGATCATCGTAAAAATATAATTTTTTTCTAATTCTTTTTTAATACTTAAAACATGACTAACCAAAATTTATACTATCACTCTACAAATCTTTATTTTTCATATTTTTGTTATATATATATTAATTACAAGGAACAATGGGGTTCGTGGTGATATTTTCATACATGGATATCACACATTTTTCACATGTAAAGCCCTATTAACTCTCATATTTCTCTTCTACTCTTGCTGATTCCTTTACTTTTTCTAACTAACTAGTCTCCCTTCTAGTCTCATGTCTTTTTCTTTTGTGGTCCAGTGAGTATTTTTAGGGGTGCTTACAGGAGGGTGTCTTTTTTTTTTTAAAAAAGGCAACAACTTTTTACTTTTGCTTTATTAGTATGTGTAATTTTCCTGCATGCATGTCTGTATAGCAAGTTCAAGCCTGATGTCTATGGAGGCTGAAAGAAATCATCCAATCCCCTAGAACTGGAGTTACATGTTATTATTACCCACCATGTGGGTGTTGGAAATCAAAATCAGGTCCTCCGGAGGAACAGTCAATGCTCTTAACTACTGAGTTATCTCTCTAACTCTCGTAAGAGGTTATCTACAATGGCCTGGACACCTTCTCAGTGGCATCGTCAAAGAAGAAAATCTCTCTCTCCCTATAAACCATGATATACAGCCTCAGGAAGGGTTAGCACCTTGTTAACCATTCTCCCTTGCATGGCAGAACATTGGCAGGCTCAATCTTGTGCATGACTTATTCAAGTAATGGCAGCTGCTGTCAGTTCAAGAGTACAACAGACATGCCATGCTTAGAAGATGTCATCCCAGGATGTGCCATCTTGCTCTCTTGTTTTTGCATTGTTTCTGGTTCTTTGTTTACACTGCTCTCTACATTCCTTCAAGGGAATGATGATTTGTGCCATTTATGGCTGAGCATCCAACAGTAACTTATTCTCTTAAAACTATCCTTATAATGCTTGTCCTTGTACATATGATAAAGAAAATGTTCTGCATTTTTATCTTCTTGAATAAGTAGAGTTGGACTTAAAAGTTTCAACAGCAAGTTAATGCAAATTTAGCACATAGAAAAAGAATGGCAGGTCAATAGTATACAAAAGTATTTTAGGTTTACAGTGGTAATAAATGGCCATAGGGGATATAGTTAGGGAATAGAAGGTTATGCAGTAGCTTAACATTGGTTATTAAGGGAAACCTCTTCTGAAGGCCCCTAGTAAACCCACAGACTACCTGCTTCCAGCCATGCAGATACCCCTCAGTTCAGCAACAGTCTTTCTCATGAGTCGCACCCAGACTGAATTTATGATGTTTGACCTATTCTTGGAAGCATTTCAAAGTGTTCCATATTAACAGTATCTTACATATAACTCTATAGCTACTAAATAATTAGAGGAAAAGGGAAAGTTTCTCAGTATTTATATCATTATGGACAATACATTGCTCTGTAATTTTTTTCTGTAAATTGCTCATTTGTCTGTTAATTTTCCAGGAGTCTTATTATCAGATGTAAAGGAAGAAGCAGGTGACCTTTCTGTATGCTTGCTCACAGTGATAGTCATGAAATATTTTGATTTAAAGAGAAATAAAATCTGTGAGGTACTTTTAAACAATTGAGACTGATTAATCTTTGTTTAAATCCAGTGAGCTTAAAATAGACAACCAGAAAATGAATCCTAATAGTTTTCAGGGAAGGGGATGATGTGTTCATGTAATTACACAAAACAAGAAGAGATCTTAACTCCTTAGATGCTGGTGTGAACTGTGGAGGAACTTCAACTTTACACTGCCCCTGACTTCCTCACACAGAAAGCAAATATTCATCTGTGATGGCTTCTCAATTGATTTTTTTTTATTACACATGTGTGAACCAAGAATGATTTCTACAATTCCTAAAATGTGCATCTAGATGCAGGGCTGGTGTCTGAGTAGAAAGACTGTCATAATACTAAGTACCTATTCGTAAGCCTGGGCTGGTCTGAGAAGTTCTCTATCCAGGCTCCCCAGGTTGTGAATCCTGCCTGGGGCTGTCATCTGACAACATGTGGCATTCTTCATGGTGCTCTAACATCAATAGTTTTGAGCTATGAAAATAGATAAGATTATTTGATTAGTAATAAAATGACTTGACTTGTCTCTTAACTAGTGGGGTTATTTGGCCAGTTTTCTAACCCCTCTTTGCTTCTGTTTCTGGTAGACAGTACAAAAGAAAGAAAATAGTCTTCATTAGGGCAAAATCCATGTACTAACAAAATGCATTTAAGTCATGTATTTCTGGTAAGACTCAAATAGATTGAGGGGCTGCTGCAAGTGTAGAAAGGAAGGGGCATTAGAGATGTGTATCACGGGAACGCAGTCTGCGTGTAGGAGAAGGGAAGGGGGCATTAGAGATGTAGGTCACGGAAATGCAGTCTGTGTGTAGAAGGGAAGGGGGCATTAGAGATGTGGGTCACGGGAATGGAGTCTGCGTGTGTGACAAGAGGTGCCCTCACCACAGATAGCACTTAAGCTAGAGAGTCAGCTGTGCCCCCATCTCACCAAACCTCTCTTTTATCCGTAAACCAAACAGCACTCCAAACACTCAGGGATGCTGAGACAGGGGTTTACCATAACTTGGGCAGCCCATTGTCCCCATCCCCCTCATCTGCCTCCTGGAGGCCTTGTCCTGGTGTGAAGCACTCCCTTTTCCCCACCCTCCACCCCCGTTTTACAGGCTCTGTCATTCCAGGAGTTTTTCTAACATGGCTGACTCTATTTCTCTTTAAACATTTTAAACCTCCGTGTGGATAAGGGGCACATACAAGCTGTGTACCCTGTGAGGTCATAGGACAACGTAGGAAGTTGGTTCCCTCCTTCCACCATAGGCCCCATAAGAAATTGAACTCAGATCTTCTTGTGGCCCTAAGGCCAACCTGGAAGGTTATAGGCTTGGCTTCTTAATACTTTAGAAGTAAATAGGCCCTTCAGTGTGGGCCCTTGAAGAGGGTATGGCAGTCACAGCTGTTTTGTTCAGAGTGAAACCTCTATGCAGTTCTGGCTAGCCTTGGATTTGATATATAGACCAGGCTAGCCTTGAACTTATGGTGAGCCTCTTGCCTCTGCTTCCCAAGTCCTGAGACTACATGTGTGAGTCACTACTCTCACATGTTCCCCAGCAGTGATCCCCTGGGAGATGCCTGCTCTCTCCCTCCAATGTACTCATCCCCACAAGCTCCACGACCTTGAGAATCTTACCACCCCAACAGAGGGAGAGGAGGAACCTCTACAGTCTTCTGATAGTTTAGCTTCAAGGATTGGGACCGCTTCTGCCCCAGTCTGGTCCCCAGGGGCTGCTAAGCATAGACCAGAGGAAGGAGCAATGAGACAGGCAAGAGAGACCAAGGGCTGCTTGAACGGGCACCAAAGATCCACGCATCCTTGTTGGGAGCTGAAACCGCAGAGCCAGTACAGTCGAGGTAGATGCCTGATCCTGCCCCATCCCAGCCAGCTGGAGGGGACACAGGGAGGGAGTGGCCAAGAAGCAGGCGGCATTCCCGCCCTGACGCCGCCGGCTGACAGGAGGGGTACTGCCGTGGACACTAAGTAAGAAAATGGATCCAAACAGGCCCCACAGCCATGGGAGGGCTGTTCAGAGGAGGTGTACGAGGGGCCGTGGCTCGCAACTCAAGGCCTCCCTGCTCAGCACCGTGCAGAGAACTGATGGCACACGACACGCACATGGCACACACGTGACACATGGCACACACATGACGCACACATTGCTCCTCCCAGCTCAGGATGTAAATGCTTCATTCATTTAACACTAAAATAGCTCATTCTAGCGAGTAATGTTTTATGTTAATAATATGATGGGGTTTCATTCCTTTTAGCCACAAGTGAGACTACTGTATATTGATTTGCTTTTGTTCTGTGTCACTTATTATTATAATTTTCCTTAGATAAAAGCCATTTTGAAACTCCCTTTATGACCTTCCTTCACTACTATTTCACATTGTAATTCCCATTTTAGATCTAATGACTTCGTAAACATAACTCAGCATATTATTATTTGTCAGCAATAAAGGGACTGATAATTGATTTAATATATGGGCAAATTAGATGATAGAGGTGAAAGAGAAAAGATAAAAAATATCTGTGCTCTCTTAGAAATAACAAATTATATCTATTTTTTGGTCAAGGGGCATTTGGTTGTTTCCATGTTCTGGCTATGACAAATAATGCTGCTATGTCCTTGTAGTATTACTGAGCATCCTTTGGGTATATACCCCAAAGTGGTATTTCTGGGTCTTGAGGTAGGTTGTTTCTAATTTTCTGAGAAATTGCTATACTGATTTCCAGAATGGCTGTACCAGTGTGCACGTCCACCAGCAATGCAGGAGTGTTCCCTTCACCCCACAACCTCTCCAGCATAAGTTGTCATCAGTGTTTTTGATCTTGGCCATTCTTTCAGGTGTAAGACGGACTCTCAGAGTTGTTTTGATTTGCATTTCTCTGAAGACTAAGGATGTTAAGCATTTACTTAAGTGTCTTTCAGCCATTTAAATTTCTCTGTTGAGAGTTTCTCTGTTTAGGTCTGTATTCCATTATTTTATTGGATTTTTTGTTCTTTTGATGACCAATATCTTGAGTTCTTTGTATATATTGGAGATCAGCCCTCTGTCTGATGTGGGGTTAGTGAAGATCCTCTCCCATTCTGTAGGCTGCCATTTTGCCTTGTTGATGTAATACATTTATACAATGGAGAACTACGCAGTAGAAAAAAATAATGACATTTTGAAATTTGCATCAAATGGATGGATCTAGAAAACATCATATTAAGTGATATAACCCAGATCCAGAAAGGAAAATATAATAGGTACTCACT
>NC_022010.1:66417101-66434031 GCF_000317375.1 Microtus ochrogaster
AGAGAGAGAGAGAGAGAGAGAGAGAGAGAGAGAGAGAGAGAGAGGCAGGCATGTGTGTACTATAATTGGAATTCAATTTACTTGGAGCAAGACCGTTAGCTCTTGGCTCTGGAGGTTACCTGGCCAACTTCCAAATAGCAGAGCCCATGATATTCTTATAATCAGAGGAAAATAACTGAGAAAAACTTTGCAAATCCAGGCCTCTGTGTTCTTTCCTTTGCCTGTCTGGTATTAATAAGACATTTTATATTCCATTTGCAGTGCTTGGGGAGGTTGCCTGGCCATATGCGGTGTGCTGTAAGTACGGTAAGATGAAAGTCAGTGTGGAAGATCAGCTCAGCATTTTGCCCTGGGCACTATGGTGGCTTGAATGAGATTTCCCACAGTCTCCAGCACTTGAGGATGTGTTCCTTAGTTGGGACAGTTTGGGCAGGTTTAGGAGGTGTGGCCTCGCTGGAGGAAAGTGTGTCACTGGGGGAAGGCTGGGAGGTTTCGAAACCACACGCCATTTCCAGTTTTTTCTCTCCTTGCCTTTTGCTTGTGGTTCAAGATGTGGGCCCTCAGCTCTCAGCTTCTGGCTCTCACCATTATATATGCTGCCTGCTGCCATGCTGTCCTTGCCGTTATGAACCCTAAATTTCTGAAACGGGAAGTCCAGAGAAACTCTTCTATAAGTTGCCTTGGTCATGGTGTTTCACCACAGAATTAGAAAAGCAACCAGTATTGGTGGGTGTATCACTCTACAGTTGTAGGTAAGGGGTGACTTTCACTAAGGCTGTGCTTAGACACAAGTGATTGTTTAACTTTACATATAATGATATTGAAGTCTGAATCATGGATAAAATGATATTGAAGTTTGAAGCATAGATGAAATAATTAAATGAACAGTTTCCTTTTTCCTTGAGGTTATGTGAAATAGCCAGATTCATAGGCCATTTTTTTAAAAAAACCTTCTCCTATTTATTACTTTTTCTGTTCCATACTTTTAAACAGGGCTGTGTTTCAGTATTCAGACATTCGGGCAACGTTGGCTTCATTAGTGCTGACAGAAAAGAAGCATAAAAATGAAAAACATTGTTGGCTTAACCTGAACATACCTGCATTACCTATTACAGACCAGTCTGTGTGTTTTATACTTTGTCACTGAAATGGAGCACTTAAAAATGGTGCTAAAAATCTAACATCTACACACTGGCCTTTGCAGCAAAGAAGGGTATTCATACTTTTAAAATATTTAAGTCGATAACTCGATTAATATACACACCTTCTTATGTATAAGGAGTTCAGATCATATAAACACTGTACAGTCCAAAAAAATCCTACTGAGAATAAAACTAAATAGGCTTATGATGATACAGAGATCGCATGTATTCACAAATACCATAGACACACAAATTTAGTCAAATACTGTAAAGAAGTGGTTTTACATTATAAATAGCCAAAATCTCCACATACCTTGTTCAAAGCAAACAAAACCAAACCTCAGTACTTAACTCCTGCAGTTTAGACATCCTGACAGTATACCAATAGAATAGAAACTGCTTCCGTGAGATTTGTACTTGGCCATGACCATGGCTATTTCCTGTAACTGAGAGGGCATGTGAATTAGACTTAATTAGACATTAAGTGTGATATGACATACACGTAAAAGTTAATATGGAATCAAGATATTCAAACATTCCCCAGATGAGTGACTCCTGGCCTGAGCTGCACACTAGAAAGAACCACAGGAGTTCACAAACCCTCTCAGTCACACAGAGAGCTTACAGCTTTGGAAGGACAGATGTACACAAGGACCCTTTGTGCCACTGAAATGGAATTTTACTTTATAAAGAGTCAGGATTAGACTGTATGCAGCTTCTTGTTGATTGATGTCTATGTTTGATCATGATATATTCGATATTAAACAACATCTGAGTAAAGACAATAAATTCAAATTTCAGCATGTCAATTACTTGAATCAACTTTGACGTATCTCATCATTTAGGATATACCTATGATGGACAAGTCGGATTCCAGTGTGGGAGTAAGTTCTCTGATGCAGGAACCTCTGTGTGTTTTTCTCTACTGTGTTCTCCAAAGGCTCTCTGTAGTGAGGAGCTGCAGGCTGCGTTCTTGCCACCCAGCTCCCGGCCACCTGGCTAGCTTATGCCCCAAAATAACAACACACAAACTGTATTCATATAAACACTGCTTGGCCCATTTCTATTAATGTGTGTAGCGCCACGAGGTGGTGACTTATCTTGCCTAACCCATATTTAGTAATCTCTGTAGCACCAGTTTTACCGGGAAAGATTCAGCATGTCTGACCTGGCAGCTTGCTTCATCGCATCTGCCCTGGAGAGGGGAGGCATGGCGTCTGAGCTCACTTCCTCTTCCTCCCAGCATTCTGTTCTGTTTACTCTACTCACCTATGTTCTAACCTATCAGGCCAAGAAGTTTCTTTATTAATTAACCAATGACCTTCCTCCATCAGCTCTCTGTAGTATCCATGATAGTCTCACCCCAAATAGTCTAGAATAAGTAAGAGACATAATGGGAAAGAGATATAGGTCATAAGCACCCACTGAAAAGCATCGGGTTAGTGGACTGTCATGTTAAAATTTCTTCCAGGGATTTAAATTGCTTTAACGTCTGTTTTGTTCAGTGTCCTAAAACTCTATCAACTAAACATCCTGCCTTGGTTATTTTCTGTTTTTATCCCTGAATACCACATTTGTAAACAACAGCAGACTGCTTTCTGATAAAAGGCAAAATTCCAACAAACTTGGTCTTGCAGATTTTAATTGGTTTTGTTTGAAACTCTGTCATCAGGCAGTAGCCCGAGCCAAAAATGGTTCTGAATACTCTTATTCAGGATAATAAGACAGTCAGGATACACCATAATCTGAGAGAAGGAAGTGATGGTCAGAAAATGGGAGAAAGATGCTGAGTCAGCCCAACTAGCTGTTTACTTTAACGAAGGGTTTAGCTGAAACTCTTTACTTCCTGCTGGTAGGTTATAGTCTGTTTATACAGTAAATGAGGTTACAGTTTATGCATAGAAGGCTACAACTTTTACTCTATATAGAGACAGATTTAGGTTAAACTTCATTTAATTTAAGTTTCTAGTTTAAAGTCATGGTTCTGGAGGTTGTGAAGACCAGTGTTAAGATGCTGGTATCTGGTGAGGGACTTGCTGCTTCATTATAACCCAGTGGAGGGAGGGCATCACATGATGAGGCAGGGCAAATGCATTAATTAAGGGCTCTTGTCCATCCTTGTAAAGATGCTGGTGTGGATGTTAGAGTTCTGTCCTCCAGAACTAATCTAATTCCTTGAAAAATACTTATTTCCAAAACCATTAGCATGTAAATGTGGAGATTAAGTTTCCGTCACTTAGGTTTTTGAGGACCCCGCTAGATCACAGCACCCCTTCTTATGAAAGTGATTAACTGTCCATCTTCCCCTAGTTCAGTAACCCGCAAGAATAGAAAGTCCAGGAAGCCAAGAGCTTGACTTCATTCGTTACTGTACTCTCTATGCCCCTAGAAGAAAAGTCTCAAATAGTTGTGAAAAGAATATCTGTTTCAGGCTTTTAAAACTATGTTCTAAGGTGAGCTAGGGATCCCTGGATAGACTTCAGTTTTGGGAGATGTTTGAGAGAGGATTTGAAGAGTGGTGAACAAGGGAGAGAGGCTAGGCAGTTAGGGTAAACTCTGCTTCATGTTGTGTAATGAGGAGCTGGGGGCAGGCCTGCTTTTCATCCCTCCCGGCTCTGGGCCACCTGGCTAGCTTATGCCCTGAAATAACAACACACAAATTGTATTCTTTTAAACACTGCCTGGCCCATTAGTTCCAGCCTCTTATTGGCTAGCTCTTATATATTGATCTAACCCATTTCTAGTAATCTGTGCAGCCCATGAGGTGGCTTACCAGGGAAGATCTTAACCTGCGTCTGTCTGGAGTGGGAGAACCATGGCAACTCACTTGACTCAGCTTCTTTCTCCCAGCATTCTGTTCTGTTTACTCCGCCAACCTAATTTTCTGTCCTATTAGGGCCAAGCAGTTTTCTTTATTAATTAACCAATGAAACAACAGATAGAAAGATGACCCTCCTCCATCAGTAGGAAAAAAGCAGTGGTTTTGAAATTCTGGCTTTCTGGGCCATGGCGCCAGTGCAAACTCTGACTCTTTCTGGAGGTCTGGCTACAGAGTATTTATATGGGGTTTGTGAACAGAGAGCTACAACTTGCTTAATGAAAACATAGACTGGCTGTGTGCCTAAAAATGGGGCTGTGAGCATGGCTTTCAGAGGCAGCAAAGAGCTCCACTATGCAAGACTGGCCAAAGCAAGCAGGCAGTTCCTTTACTGTAGTAATGCGGTTGCTTACGTTCATAAGAAGGACTTAGCATTTTAAGAAGTGCTCCTGGACAGTAAAGAATTACAAATACACAATAGGACAGATTCAGATATAAAAAAACCTCTAAATGGGTCACAGTGTTGGATAAATGTACATAGGCTTGGAAGAAAGAAGAAAAAGAGTATAGAGAGTTATAAAAAGAAGTAAATATTAAAAAACAAAGTCTTTAAAGAGACAGAGTACAGACAGTCATAGATTAAAGGAGTAAAGATAATAAAATAAATATTAAAAATAATAGAGTAAAAACAAGCTACCTAAAGATGGACTATATACAGAGTCTGGGTTATGTATATTATTGTATTATATAATTGTATAATATTGTATATTATTGTATTTTTGACTGTGAAGGTGCTAAATACAGAGAGATATTTCATAGTACAGACTGCTAAGCTAAACCAACATAATGGTATTTTGACTTTAAAATTTGAATCTAAGGATTGTTGCTTTGGAATAGAGGTTCTTCTTTTGTTACCACAGAGGATAAAAACCTGTGGAGTCCTCTCAGACTAATGTGGTTTGATGGACCAAGAGCCCCTGAAATATCATCTTGAACACTCATCAAAAAATTACTTTGCCCAATAAACAACAGGAAGCAGTTTGGAGAAAAACTATGCCCATGTTCCCAAATATTGTTTATAATTTTTTTTTTACATTTAAAGGGGGATCTGTTATAGAGATTTGTTTTGGTATGGATCTTGGTTTATTGATACAAATTTAAGATCAATTTTGTTATACTGTGTATATGTATTTCTGATCTTGATAGCAGAACAGGGCAGAAAGAACTAGGTGGGGAAAGCTAGGTTATCTGGGAGAAAAAAGGCAGAGTTAAGGAGAAACCATGTAGTCCTGCTGGAGACAGATACTGGAACTTTTGCCGGTAAGCCACAGCCACATGGCAATATACAGATGAATAGAAATGGCTTAAATTAATATGTAGGAGTTAGCCAATAAGAAGCTAGAGCTAATGGGCCTTGCAGTATTTTAAATAATGAAGTTTCTGTGTGATTATTTCGAGGTTGGGCAGCCAGGAAATGAACAAGCGGCCTCCTCCAACATTGCTCCTTATCCCCTGGTTGTCTTCATCACTCTCCAATGCCTCCACTGAGGCCTTCAAACACCTTTTCTTTGTTTTTGTTCAGCTTTGATAATTGCTTTTGGCAAGCATATTGGAAATAGCTGGAGCACATGATTTTTTCCTTAATTTTACATTTTTAAAAATATCACTAAATTCCAGTTTCTTTGCCTTTATTCTATTTATTACAGTTTAAAGTCAGCATATTTTAGCCTTTAATATATTTACCACATTTAAAATTCAGCTTAGATTTCAAACAAGCTTTTTTTTCTATTGAAAAGACAAGATTGAAAATTTCTTTAAAAAAATCTATCTCTTTTTCTTACTGTAAATGATTTAATCTGCATATCTGGTATCTCTTAAGGCAGTTCTTCATTTCTTTATGTTACTTAACACTATTTTATTTATCAAAAAATTAAAAAAAAAGAAATTTTCTCAAGGTCTGTGTTAAGAATTAGCAGAGAAATTCTCTGTGTTCCCTATATTCTTCAAATAGGGTGTGGAGTCAATCACTCATCTTTTACACTGGGGGGTGTTGTTTTTGTTGGCCATCTACTAGCTGGGTTTCAAAGGTCAATGAATCACTGGTTTATAATGGCCCTGCTGGTGTCCTCTTGTCTTTGCAGTTGAATCCACTGACTCAGAAGGGAGTGTATCCCTGAAAACTTTGAGAACAAGCTAGTTCTCTTTTACCAGAGACAGCCTTGCAAAGCAACAATCCTACATGCATCGATTTCTTTGTTACTTCCTCTCTGCCATACCTGTGTTTTAAAGATTCAGTATCTACTTAGATGTTTTTCATAAGCCCCAATAATCTGATATTATTGAGGGTTATAATCCATGAGCATTTTAAGTGTTCCGGTGTGCCAGGATAGCGGATCCCAAGGGTAGGATGAGGGAAGAGCAGACCTGGTATGTTAGGTGGTCCTGTATTTAACACTGGCAACTGTTTGCAAGCTACCTAAGCATGGAAGTCTGATTTAAACCTTTCTCTGCAGAGGCCCTGGTAGACCAGTAGTACTGTCCTCAAAGAATTATTGTAAGAACAAACTAACAGATGCAATACAATTAGTACACGTTGGTACAATGAAAGTATTCAGAAATATTATCTGCTATAATGATTTTTTTAAATTCTTATTTTGTTTTTAAACAGTAATAACTTTTAGTCCATTGGCCATGCTTCTTGGGGGCAATCTGTGTATCCTGTGCATTAAGAAAAGCGTTATAAGACATGCAACTGGATAAAATGGAAAGAATATAGCAAGAAAGAAACAGAAATGTTGTGTTGCAAAAACTATCTTTAGACCTTTCTACTATCAATCTAGGCTGCTGTTCACTGGTCATGAACTTCTGTATAGTGTAGGCAAAGCTCCATTGTAACTGACCCTGTAATTTGTGTTTCTTAACTGCAATTGCTATTTCAATCCTGTGATTAAGAGTATAATAGGAGAAACAGAGTCAGATTAGGAAACATGGGTTCTCTTCCTGGTTTAGTTATCAGCAAGCGATGCCATCTGGGTGTATCATATCTTCTCTTTGTGTGTTGTTTATCTTACTTGTAAAAAGAGGTTGGAATAGCTGCTCCAGCAGCTATTGCCTTGGGTAGATCTGGTAGAGGTATTGTTTTATAGTGGGTTATAAATCAATTCCCCTTCTCCCACCTTTTACTGTAAGTAACAATCCGATGTAGTGAACGTGGTTTCAGAGTGAGATCTAATCAGTTCACAGAGCTATAATTTAGACATGTGATCTTATAAACCCAGGTCATCACTATGTACAAATGCATGAAAAACCCTTTAATTAAACACATGAAATGCATTAATCACATGCTCTTGAGAAAACTATAACAGGACCCAGTCCAGGCCCAGATGTGTGCTTGGAAAGAATTAGGCCAGAGAGAGGAGGAATGGAAGTTTCATCTATGATTACTCCCATCTGTTGTCCTAAAATTTTTTTTAAAAGCCCAAAAACTAACCAACCATAATTTCCTAAATGGGCATTAAATGTGGTGGGGGGGGAAATCTAAGAAGTTAATATCGAAGTTAGACTAAATACAACAAATTTATATAGGCCAGTAGCCCTAAATTTTGAAATAGGATTTTAGATTTCACTTTTTTTTTTGGAAGTCTAGACTCCTTGTTGCTATTCTTCTTTAACTTCATCTCTTAACTTGGATGCTTCAAACATGAACCTGGAACTCATTGCACATTGGAGCAGATAAATCTACTCCATGAAGCCGAGTCAATGAGATTCTTTCACACAAACTTTCAAACACCTAATATAGTCACCCGGACACATTTGGTGCACACTGGCATCAGTTTTCCGAATTTATTCAAAGGGCAGAAACAACCCCAGTTTTTATGTGGGGAGGACTTAGCAGATGGTGTGCTCACAGATCTGAGTTTAATGTTCCATCACCGACTTTAACAAAGAGAGGCGTTGGAGGGACCCTATATTGTTGGCTCTTGTATGCCTGTATTTAGAAAGTATCAATCCATAGCCCAATGAGTCAAAGGGATTCTCAGAGTTGATTAATGAACTGTGTAGCCGCTACTCATATCTGCAGCTTGTGGAGGTGCTTAAGTGGTTTTCACTCTTTGATTTTAACTTACTCTTTACTGCTGTCTGGCATAACTTGTGATCTTACTGTAACTTTATGGTTTTATGATTGTGCTTAAACCTTCCTGAAGTATTTTCATTTAAGGCAGTTAACGAAAAAAATGAAAAGCTCCCTTCTTTCTACAAAGTTGAAACAAATCATGGTGCAGAAAATGAGACATTTGAGCCCTTCTTACCGCAGAGTTTTTGGATACCTTATCAAAATGGTTTTAGATATTTTAAAATTAGCAACTAAGTAGTTTTTTTCTTCATGCGATCATTTTCTTCATGCTTCATGAAGGGAGCAAAGCACAGAGGGAGTTTCCTCTTCTGGAATTCCCAGGAGCAGGGGAATTTGGAGGCTCCCTTGGCTCCAGCTGCAGAGAATCACACTGGAAAGACTGTTGTGTCAAGTCACGGGGCACATGACCTACTCCAAGTGCACTGGGGAGTTCTCGCCAACACCAGATGGTAGAAAAAGGCAGGACCAGGATTTAATCAGAGAAATGGTTTTGCTCTTGTTTTCTCCAGTCTCTGATGATAAATCTGATTTAAGTATTGTATGTTTTCTGTTATATACAAAATTTGTATTTAACTAGATGTGTATGTATATTTAACATATGAGAAAGTACCTACCAGTTCCTAATCATAAAATATTTGGGAAAACTGAAACCTATGCTTGTTTTACATGAGGACCAAATAAATATAAATAAATAACAAATAGGAATCTCCTGAGAGCAAGCTAAAAGGAAAATATCTCCAAATGAGAGAAGCGAATGAAGTTAAAACCAAATGGCTCCAGGTGTTCACAGATAAGATGACTCACGAGAATTGTTCATCTAGTTTAAAACCAGACTACCTTGTTCCAACAACTGGCCTTAGAGGAACATGTTCAGAGAATCAGGCAGCCAGGGAATGTGAAAACAAGCTATGATTGGAAGCCCACCACAGCGGGAGGACTGTGGTGGTGAGGGAGTCCACTTGCTTGGGATGTAGAGGGAACAGATGGTTGTATTTAGTGAAACATCATTCTGGGTGTGTGGATGGTTATCATCTTATTCATATTCTGAATAAAGAGGATAGTTCTCCCAAAGGTAGATGGTCTTTGTGCTATGTGTTGATGGCCTGGCTATAGCAAAACCATGAAGAGGGGATTCATTCTCTTTCCTTTCTTCCCTTCTTCCTGCTTTCCTTTCACCTTCCCCTTTCTCCTTCCTTCTGTTCCTCCCTGTCTTTGACCTAGAACAGGACTTCTTCTTGACTTTCAACTTAGACTCAGACTGTGGCTCTCTAAATCTATGTCTCCAGCTTATCAAGCACAGAGGTTGAGACAATTGGGGCCTCTGTAACCATCGTATAAGTCAGTTCCTTATAATAAACTGTATTTTCCCATTGATAAGGACACACACACACACACACACACACACACACACAGACACACACAAACCCCATACACCAGCTTGTTGATTTAGTCTTTCTGTGAAATTCTGACTAATTTATTGAAGAGACTGTCCTCAAATCCATTCTATTCTCTTCTTTGGAAGGAATCAAAATTTGAATTATACTTGAAAATTTTACTAGCAGCACTAGAATCTAGAAACGCTTCTAGAGAAATGCTTTCAAAGTTACGGGGAGAAGGTTTCTATTCTAGAATTCTAGATCTATCTGTGCGATGTGAGGATAAAATGAAATCCGGTGACAGGAAGCTGTCAAATATTGTCTCCATCATTGTCTTTCTTATGATGCTACAAGAGGGTGAAAAGTTAGTCTCCAGGGGCTTCCCCAGAGAAGTAGACAAATTTTCAGGAAGAGAAACCAGGGTGCTCTGCCCAGGAATCAAACAGTTTGGCTTTATAGTGAGGGGCATGAAGGTCCTACCTGATGAAAATAAAATGCAGTGCTAGATGGTTAAATGTGTTAATGGAGTTTCATGACTCTGGTGAAACCAAGGCATAAAATAATCAATTGTTGATTCAGGGAGCATCTCTGAAAAACAATTGCCCAAAAAGGTGAGTTTAAAAATGTTTCTGTGTGGAAGCCCAAAAATGTGTTTATCACCACCTTGTCTGGTAATCTGAGAGTTTGGAGGTTGCTCAAAATGGTTGACAAGTGTAGCTACACATACCAACTCAGGATATGTTTACTTGTTTTTTTTGACATTAAGGTGGCTCATACAAGTAGATCCATTCCATCCTGACAGATGGTCAGGATATGCAAGTGTACTTCAGCTCCTTCTTTTGTAAAATGAGATTAACTGGGGAGTGGCTGCCTTGAGTATACTTGGTCTAGAGTGGCTAAAGAAAACTGCCTAAAGAAAACATGCTAATGACTTGATGCTTCAAAGTGTTACAATTAACTGTTCAAGTTGTCCTTTGTATCATGTTAAAGAGGTCTTTTGTTCCATTTTCCCCTTTTGTATTGGGGTTTGGTTTCTAGCCATAAACAAAGGACATTGAGCCTATAATTAGTGGTCCTAGAGAAGCTAAATAAGGAGAACCCAAAGAAAAACATATAGGCATCCTCCTGAATATTAACCTTCATCAGGCAATGAAAGGAGACAGAGACAGAGACTCACATTGGAGCACCGGACAGAAATCTCAGGGTCCAAATCAGGAGCAGATGGAGAGAGAGCACGAGCAAGGAATTCAGGACCTCGAGGGGTGCACCCACACACTGAGACAATGGGGATATTCTACTGGGAACTCACCAAGGCCAGCTGGCCTGGGTCTGGAAAAGCCTGGGATAAAACTGGACTCTCTGAACATAGCAGACAATGAGGACTACTGAGAACTCAAGAACAATGGCAATGGGTTTCTGATCCTACTGCACGAACTGGTTTTGTGGGAGCCTAGGCAGTTTAGATGCTCAACTTGCTAGACCTGGATGGAGGTGGGGGTTCCTTGGACTTCCCACAGGACAGGGAACCCTGATTGCTTTTCGGGCTGAGGAGGGGGGGACACAAAAGGGGAAGGGGGAGGGAAATGGGAGGCAGTGGTGGGGAAGAGACAGAAATCTTTAATAAATAAATAAATTCAAAAAAAAGTGTATACAAAATTAAACATGGATGATTTCAGTATTCACTGGAACACCATCCTTGCACTATTCTATGGTTTCTGATTCTTATATTTCTAAATCCCCATGCCTGTACCCTGGCAAGAGGTGTTTTGTTGAGGCTGGTCCCTGACATTTCTGTTGAGCCAGTGATCTCTGTTAGAGTAGGTCCCAGCCAGTGACCACTGAGGGAGCAGGTCCAAGTCAGGAACCTCTGCAGAAGTAGGCCCAAGTCAGTAACATCCACGGGAATAGGTCAGAGCCAGTGACCTCTATTGGAGCAGGCTTGAGCAAGCAACCTCCACAGGAACAAGTATAAGGGAGTGACCCCTGAGGGAACAGGCCCAAGCCAGAGAATTCTAGTACAAAAGAGTGACCAGCGAGGGAGCAGGCCCAAGCCAGAGAGAATCCTGAGCCAAGGACCTCCACGGGAACCAGCCTCAGACAGGGATATCACAGAACAGGCCCTTGCCAGCCACCTGCACTGGAGCAGGCCCAAGTCAGTGACCTCAGATGGAACAGAACCAAGCCAGCCACCTCCATGGGACCAGGTCCAAACCAGCAACCTCAGCTAGAGCAGGCTAAAGCAAGTGATCTTCATGGGAGTAGGCCCGAATGACCTCCGGGATTACAGAGTGACTCCCATGAGCACCAAGCAACCTCTGGGAAAGCTGAGTGACTTCTGGGGTGATTGACCCATGACCCCAACTAAACCATGAGAAGCAACCATAAGAGCCTTGGATCCACTACATGGAAGATTGATCATCAGAGACACAGCCACAACTATACCAATCAGAGGAAAAGATGGGTAGACAAGGTAAGAACACACTCAACACCACAAAGAGCAACACAACACCAACATTAGTAGCTATACAATAGCAAGACTTGAATACCCCAATATAGTTGAAGCAGAAAAAAATGGTCTAACTTTAGGAGAATGTTTGAAGCCCTGAAAGAGGAAATAAAAAATTTCTCAAAAAAGATAGAGGAAAAGACAAACAAAAAATTGGAAGAAATCAACAATCTAATGAGCCGCGTGGTGCTGGATGCGTCGAGGAGTCTGCAGGGGGAGGCGAGCAGAGTCGGCGGGTGCGGAACGGGAACCACAGCAGGCTACCTGGTTATTTACCAACGCTTCCCTCTGGCGACCAATCTCGCTCGCAAAAGCCCCCCGACTTCCCCGGGGCGGGGGGGGGGCTGAGGCCACCGCCCGGGTCCTGGTGCAGGCGCAGGGAAAATCTGCCACAACGTTGGAGCGCCAAATGAACGCGGATCGGATTAATACAGACAAATTGGTATAAGCTTATACAACTTTAATGTAAATAGCACACTCACGCAACCGGAGTTCCCGCAATGCTCAGAAACAGGAAACAGGAAGGGGCTCCAGCGTCTGTGCCCCCCAATTTATAAACATTTGCCCGAGGCCATCCCGCCCCCAAAAGGTGGGCTCTCTCTACAATATCCCTTAAAATAAATGGATTCAACTCACCTCTAAAAAGACACAGGCTAACAGATTGAATACAGAAACAGAATCCATCTTCTGCTGCATACAAGAAACACACCTCAACCTCAAAGACAGACATTGCCTCAGAGTAAAGGGTTGGGAAAATATTTTTCCAATCAAATGGACCTAAGAACAAGCTGGTACAGCTACCCTAATATCTAACAAGATAGACTTCAAATTAAAATCAGTCAAAAGAAACAAAGAAGGACATTTCATATTAGTCACAGAAAAAATTCACCAAGAGGAAATCTCAATACTGAACATCTATGCCCCAAATACAAAGGCACCCTCATATGTAAAAGAAACACTACTAAAACTGAAATCATACATTAAACCCCACGCACTAATAGTGGAAGACATTAGCACCCCACTCTTACCACTGAACAGTTCTGTCAGACAGAAGCTTACCAGAGAAATAAGGGAAATATCAGATGTTATGACTCAAATGGACTTAACAGACATCTATAGAACATTCCATCCAAAGATAAAAGAATATACCTTCTTCTCAGCACCTCATAGAATTTTCTCAAAAACTGACCACATACTAGATAACAAAGCAAACCTCAACAGACACAAAAAATGTAGAGCAACCCCATGTATCTTATCAGATCACCATGTCTTAAAATTAGAATTCAACAGTAACACTAATTTCAAAAAGTCCACAAACACATGGAAATTAAACAATGCTCATCTGAATCCCCAAGGCCAAGGAAGAAATGAAGGGAGAAATGAAAGACTTCCTAAAATTCAATTAAAAAGAGAAAGGGAACCTTCATAAATTGTTGGAGGCATTTTAACTTGGTGTGTCCATCACGGAAAAGAATGTAGAGTTACTTAAAAAAAAAAAAAACTAAGGGAGCTATGGTATAAACCAACTCTGTCATCTCTAGGTAACTAACTAACTACACAAACTGAAATCAGGATCTTGAAGAGAGGTCTGCATTCCCTGCTTATTCCCACACTGCTCACTAGTGTCAAGATAAGGAAGCAGTCTAGGTAGCCATCAGTGAACAGACGAATGTGTGTGTGAGTGGTAGTATTTACCCATACTAAATAAGGAAAATCTACCATTTCGAATGCCATGAATGAGCCTGGGGTACACTCTCCTAAGTGATATAATCCAGGTTCAGAGAGACAAAAACTAAATGATTACTAGCATGTAGACTCAAATGGAATTTTTGGGGGAGGCTGTTTGTTCATTTCCTGGTTGCCCAGGCTCCTGAAATAGACACACAGAAACTGTATTAATTAAAATGCTGCTTGCCTATTAGCTCTACATTCTTATTGGGTAGCTCTTATATCTCAAATTAACCCATTTTTATTATTTTATACTTTACCATGAGGCTACTGGTCTATCAGCAAAGTTCTGGCATGTCTGTCCCCGGTGGTGGCTACATGGCTTCTGTGACTCTGCCTTCTTTCTCCCAGCATTCAATTTAGTTTTCTCTACTCTGCCCTTCACAGGCCAAAGTAATTCCTTTATTTATTAATCAATAAAAGCAATACAGAAGGACTTCCCACACCATTTCCCCTTTTCTGTTTAAATGAAAAGGAAGGTTTTAACTTTAACATAGTAAAGTTACATATAACAAAACATTGTCAAGCAAGAATTATAGTTACAATATGTATATCTACTTTTTTATCATAACTAAGTTTGTATTTTTATTTGTGCCATTATTTGTGTTAAGTATTACACACACACACACACACACACACACACATGCACACACACACACATATTCAAACTTAATTATTGCCCCAAAGCAGAAGCCAGACAAAGGAACTACAAATGTTTATCACTACTAACTTCCTGTCACTAGCTCTTGCCTTAATTCTCTGTGTATCTCATTCTCTGTTACAGCCCTGACCTATATGGTTTTCTTTTATGTTGAGTCCTTTTTATCTTTTCTGGTCTGCTTCAGTTGCACTGAGGACCCACTGTGTGTGACACTCAGGTTTTGTGCTCTGTCTCTTTAAATGTGAAATGTCTCCTCACATGAAAACTTAGTAACTTCCTCCTATTTAAATGACTGTTGTGCTTATTACATCCAGGTACTCATTCTACCTGCACACACCTTGCCAGTATTAATGAACATTTAGGGCAATTTTCCAAAATCTTCTCTTATGGGGACAGCAGTAGAAAGTCTATTAACTAAGGACCACTCAGTTTGTGTCTCTCCTATAGGCTTCATGCTCAGCAGACCAGGACTATTGTGGTATTTCAAGTTATGTTGAAGTCTAGACCAACATTGTTCCCCCAGATGCCTCCCTCTTCTGTGTTCACTTTCATCTACCAGGACGTCCTATTGGACTCTTACCTTGAAGCTGGATCCCTCATTTGTATTTCTTATATCCCATTTCCCCTCAGGGTTTATCAATTTTGCTTTCTAAATAACTCGTATTTCTGCCTGGATTTGAGTCAAATGCCAGCATTGTTCTTCTGGATCATTTAAGTAGAGAATTTACTGATCTTGTTGTACTGACTCTTAGCATCATTCAGAGTGTATCATACCCTGTGATAAAGGCAGCTTTTCAAAATCAAATTCAATGACTTCATAGATCCCTGACTCTTTAATCTCTGTTAGCTTAGAATACTGTTTCTAGGCTAAATACCCTAATCCCTTTCATGGCTTGGAATGCTTTGTGAGTCTGGCTCATTTCCCCTCACACCCTCTGGGGCAGTCTAATTATTACCTAACACTATTACCTAATACTATTTACCCTTTGTTGATGCCTGGATTACCTTCTGTATATAGCTGACCCCTACTATCCTTTTGGCTTTCTTTGTCTCTGGCATTTCTTTAGAGAAAAATTTCCCAACTTTCAAAATCACTCAAATCTTCCTACTCCAGTTCTGAGAGCTCTTGGCACCCAATGCCCATTCTAGCACACAGTATGCCTGTAATAGTGTATTTATTTGATTCAAGCATCTCTCCCTCCAAGACCTTCACTGTCTAGTACAATTATTACTAGCCAAGTATGGCAATTAAAACTAAGCAAAATGAATTCAGCTGCCTAGATACTAGACATTCAAGTGTTCAGGAGCCACAAGTGGATAGCTGGCCCCCACACATGGGGATAGCACCTACTGTGTGGGGCAGCATAGGACAATGAGCCGTTCCATTGCCGGACAGAGAAGTCTTGGCATGTACAGACTCTCAACAGAAGCGGCCATTTTCTGTTGTCACTTTTTATCTTTCCTATTGTGTCCCTAGTGCCAAGTGGCATATTTGAAGACAATCCAAAGCATTCATTAAACAAATGAATAAAATGAGTTGATGAATGAGTTCCTGAGAGGGTTGTCATGACAATGCAGTGCTGTCAAGAATTTTCTAGACTGGGGAAGCTTTCCACATCAGCCCCTGTAGGCAACGGTCAGTTCTACGTGTTTCTCAAATGTTCTTGTTTTTTCTTTTGATATGCCTGTATAGTGCTTTGCTTGCTGACTCAGACTTACCTTTTGGCAAGATGTTGTCTGGAGACCCTTCATAAACATTCTACAAGAGGATGCATTAAGGGAACAAAAATTAGCTGAGTCTGCACTGTATGGGATTTGGCAGTGAATCCTTGTGCCTGAGATCGGTTCTTAGATCTGCAGGAATGTTTCAAATCATACAAGGGTCATTCTTAAATTTTACTCCATTCTATGGCAGTTTGACTTTAGAGAAGTGCAGAATTGCTGAAACACAGTCTACAAAGCGTTTACAAGGGACCCTGATCTCATGAAACTCAGGTCAAACATCATAATGTTTTCTCCTCCTTTGAATAAGCAACTGGTCAAGTATGGAACATGGGTTGAATCTAGCCCAGTGCCTTGTATAATTAGTTTTATTAGGAAAAGACATACCTGTTTATTTACTGATATATGGCTGTTTTTCTCTCATTAAAGCAAGTTTGTGTTGTCAGAACATAGACCATGTAGCTCACAAAGACTAAAGCCTTTACTTCCTGGTTTTATTTAAGAAAAGGTGTCAATCCCTGACTTTAATCCACAAGAAATCAAATATTTATTATGGTGTTCAAACTTAGCTACCAATCAGTGCACACTGCTGACAAAAATAATCATTTGTTTTCTTTATTATCAATTCTCCTGTCCTCTGTCCACAAATACTTACATTTTCTAGAGTGCAAAATTAAAAAAGACAATTAAGCCGGGCAGTGGTGGCGCACGCCTTTAATCCCAGCACTCGGGAGGCAGAGGCAGGCGGATTTCTGGGAGTTCGAGACCAGCCTGGTCTACAAGAGCTAGTTCCAGGACAGGCACCAAAGCTACAGAGAAACCCTGTCTCGAAAAACCAAAAA
>NC_022010.1:66434131-66440822 GCF_000317375.1 Microtus ochrogaster
AGAGAGAGAGAGAGAGACCTGGCCTATCTTTTGGGGACAACCGAACACGTGTTAGGCCATGCCAGTGATGTCCCAGGAGGAGGCAAAGCGCTCTTTCCATGCTGTGCACGTGTGTTGAGTGCCTTCAGAGTGTGGTGCCAGAACACGGCGGTGGGTCTGAGACCTGCGGCTAAGAGCGGTGGACCTAGAGAAGGAAGCGGGAGACAAGAGACTCTGCCAAGGGAGCATGCGCGGATGTGCCGTGGGTGAAGGGACTGGTGGGCAAGACTACAGAGGGGAAAGCTCTCAATGGAGGAGGTGATAGGTGAGAGCAGAATCTGACACGATGCCCAGAGAGAGGAAGAAGTCAAGAAAACCTTATGGAAATTTCCCAAGAATGTCCGGTCCCGAGTCACAGAGCAGTAGAGATGCTGGGCTTTAAGGAGAACCAAGTGCAAACCTACGTGGAAGGAAGGGGAGAGCAGCAGGAGGGCAGGGGGCAGGTGGGCGGGAGGGCCTCTGCTGTGTGACCTCGGACAGGTTCACTCACGTGTAAACCGAGATTAAGGATCACGGCACATTTTTAGGGTTATTGTGAGTGCTGTGTCAGCACTTGATGTACAACGTGCTGTTACTATCCATTAAATTGCAGTACACTCTCTCTCCCTCCCCATCTCTCTGTCTCTCTTTCCCCGTTCTTTCTCCTTTCCTCCTTATCTCCTCTTCTCCTCCCCCCACCCCCGCGTCCTCTTCTTAGAAGCCCAGGCTGGATAATTAGAAGATGAAGTAGAATAGACTGGATTTGATAATTAAAGGTAAACTCATATAGAAGTGTGTGTTCCATGGGACACTTGCTGACACTGTGCCTTCTAATAAAGACTCGGTGTTCTTTAAACAGATGACTACGTGGAGTGAGGTATGTTCTTGCTTTTAGGGTATTTTTATCTTTAAAATAGGTTATAAAATAGAGAGTCATGTTTCTGGCTGGAATCTTCATCTCACCAATAGCAATTCCTGCCTTTCAGAAGAGTAAAATTAATACTAAGCAGAAAAGGAACAGGAGAAGTCAAAGGAAAGAACTCAGGCAGGATATTTGATTTTTGTCTTTAAAGTTTTATGTTTATGCACAACATAAAACATTCTTCCTAAATATTTTAAATGTATGGTGCAGCAGTGTTAAGCATTTTCATATTGGGCACAATCCAAGCTCCAGATCTCCTTTCAGTCTGTAGAACTGAAACCCAGTACCATTAGGTAACAACTTCCCATCCATTCCTCCCCGAAGCCCCTGGTACTGTGATTTGGGGCTTTTATAATTTTTTAAAAAGGTGTTGTAATATTAGTATTAATATATATTAATAATGAATAATGGAACATGTAATTATAAATAAACCCTTGTGGAGGTCTGAGGACAACTTGTAAAAGTCAGTTCTAGCTCTCCAGCATGTGAATTCTAGGGATGAGACTCAGGTTGTTAGGTTGGGCAGCGAGTGCCTTTCCCTGCTGCTGGGCCATCTCGCCGGCCTGTGTTTCTATAACATGGATGACGCTGGGTACCTCAAGCAAGAGCGATCATATGTGCCTTCTTTTCCTTTGCACGCTGTCCTCAAGTCTCCCTTATGTTGTAGCACAGGTCAGATTTTTCTTCCTTCACAAGGTAGAATGATAATCCCTACATGTAGAGACCATATTTTGTCTGTCAGGAGATCTGAGGGCATGTCTACCCTTTGGCTTTTGTAAGTAAAGCTGCTTGGGACCTGAAGTGTGTAACATTCATTTGTGGATTTTTCCTAGGACGCGAATCCCTTACTCCTCAAGAGGGTAACATAAGCTTGGGCTTTGAACCAAGAGACTCAGGGTCCAAATCTGGTTTCTCCTCTTATTAAGAACTTGGAGATGAGAACATGAGGGAACTGGATGGTTGGGGGTGGGGAGAGGGATGAAGTGGAAGAGCAATGAAAGAGAGTCACTATGGGAAAAACTTGGTGCTAGGGAAATGCCCAAGAAACCACAACAATAACCCCAGCTAAGACTCTTAGTAATAGTAGAGAGGGAGCCTGAACTGGCTTCCCCTGTCATCAGGTTGGCGAATACTTCAACTTTTGTCATGGAGCCTTCTTCCAGCAACTGATGGAACCAGATGCAGAAATCCACAACCAAGCACCAGGCAGAACACAAGGAATCCAAATGAAGGGAGAGAGGAGGGATTATATGAACAAAGGAGGTCAAGATCACGATGGAGAAATCTGCAGAGACAGCTGAACCAAGCCCGTGGGAACTCATAAACCCTAGACCGGCAGCAGTGGAGCCTCCATGGGACCGGACTAGGCCCTCCATATGTGGTGAGAGGCACCTGGCAGTAGGATGGTTCATGAGCTAGCTTACTGGAGCCTACTGCCCATGGTGGGATGCCATGGTCAGCCTTAATGCAGGGAGGGGAAGGGGCTTGGTCCTGCCCCAGCTTTATGTGCCGGACTTACTCTGTTGACTTCCCACGGTAGCCCTTACCTGTTGGAAGGAGTGAATAAGGGTTGGCTGAGGAGGAGGCAAGGGGTGGCAGAAGGGGTTGGGTTGGGGGAGAACTGTGAAACTGTGAATGGAATGCAAATAAAATTAAAATTAAAAAATAAATTAAAAAAGAACTCGCAGGCAAATTCCTGATGTTCTCTGAGCTTATTTCCTGCTCTGTAACAGAGAAACAGTGAAATTTAAATGAGTGGTTTGGGGAGTTAAATAAAAGTTCATTTTGAAGCTTTAGCACAATGCTTGGCATGTAATAAATTTGTCAGGATCATCTCCTGAGACATGTCACCTTTTATACTCTGACCATGTATGCACATAGTCTTCCCTTACTCTTGATTTTTTATAAGGAGAGCCACACATGTCTATGAGGCCTGGGAGTGGCTTGCTCCATTAACACTTATAAAACAAACTCCTCAGGGTCCCAGCAGAGTTGAGCCAATGTTGCTTAACTAAATACCTTTGACTGAGAGATTTAGGGCTCTTCTGAAAGAACTTTGACGTATCCAATAGTCTGCATTTAAACTGCCTCTCTTAAAGGCAGGGGATAGCATTTGTTTTTCCATGTCGTTGTCAAATACTTGAATTCAGTTCAACACAAACTTTGAGTGGGGCCAGCTTTGACCAACACAGATCCCCTAATGCCTTCGGTTGAGCCAGCTTCTTGATCTTGAGAATATGAAGGAAATGGGCTCTGCACATGCTCGTGTTGGCGGCAGGCATTTGATTTCACCCCTCCTGGGGGAGGGCCGCTGAAATCAATGCCTCTTTGTGGTACATTCTGCACCCTAAAGAACACTATAGTTTGATGGCTATACCAGTAATGGTACATTTATTTAAATTCAATTTGAGTGTTTAAAATCTCAGTAAAATACAATTTTATATATTTAGAAGAATGTGCAGCAAACTTGTAATTTTAGATCTTGGCAAATTATTGTTATTTTTTAAAAAATGCCAGATATACCTTATTTGAAAAATTAACTTTAATGGTTATTTGTTTTATATAGAGGAAAACATTTTAAATGGCCTGAGTGGGCAAGAAAAATAATCCCCCCCAAATACATTTTAGTAAAAATGGCATGAAAAATAGACAAGCCAATACAAATGGCATTTGTTCTTAAGATTTTGCTCATGAAAGAGTACAAAACCTCATTTTTTTAAATATCACAATTCAACGAGATAGTAGCTCTCACTGGAACAAATAAACTAATGGCCTTATTTTTTTATTCTTAAAGAGAAACAAATGACCTCACACAGATGTGGGTCAGAGTCACTGTCAGGAATCCCATCTCATTTTACATAATGACTGAATTATCAAAATATTTTGCAGACCAAATCAGGGATCCTGAGAAGTGCTGCAAGGAGCTCTGGGTTGGAGGGAAGACGGTGCTGCTGAAGGAATGTGCTCCGAGATGCATCCCCTACTTAATCTCCAGTACACAGGGCGTAATTTTCTCTGTATGTCGCATCATAACAGAGTTTACTATGGGGTCCAGGGCCAACTAATTTTCCACTTGAGCAACTCACTCCTTTTTAAGCTGGGCAGTGATTCCCAGAGAGATAAATTGAAACAAAAGTGTTTCTCAACAAGTGGACAAACTCCTCAGTAAATATCCAAATCTGATGGTCCGCACGCTAGGGACTTGCAGATACTGGCTCTTTGCAAGCTTATGAAGTGCCTGATCTCGAATCCAAGCTGAGCTTTGTGGTGACCTCCCCTAGAGCTTATGGAGCATCTGATGGATCTTATGGAACGGAACGTTCCTGGATACTCTGCTCTCATCACTCCATTCCCCTTCTCTATTTTACCTACCTTCTCAGCCTGCCTTTTGTGCTCCTCAGCTCTTCCTCTTCTGTGTTGGTGCTGCCCAGGGTCCTGCTACAAATCATATTTCCATCTGTCTGCTAATGTCTCCAGCTGGTTGCTCCTCATGAGCTCAGTAAACCCAAAACTGACATGGTTGTTTCTCCCCTCCATCATGCTGTACCCAAACCTCTTCTTAAATGATTTTGTTTTCGCTGACACTATAATATTTATATTCCTTACACCACAGACCACAGATTCACCTTGGACTTAGGAATACCAGTCAATGAATACTACTGGCCTCTCTACTTTCGTTCCTACTGTCCCTAGTGCTATGAAGTTGAAGGACTGTGCTTTTCTGCCTGGGTCATCAATTTGCAAACAGTTAACTGATGTCTTTGTATAATCATTATTGTTCACTCCTAACAACTGTTTACATAAAAGTATTCTTATTTTCATTTTTTATTTGTAGCTTACTGGGTAAGAAACTAATAAAATTTCTTTCCTACTAAATAAACATTCTAAGTTTTTCCTATCCTTGCAGGATCAATTCTATATTCCTGAGTAAGGAACAGGATTATTGAGATCAGTAGCTTGTTGTCCCTTTTCTTTTAGTATTATAGAATTTGGGGGGATGGGGATATGGAACTTTCCCCACTTATATTTGTATCTCAAAATTTTAGGATCCCTTCCATTCCTTGAATTTACCATGTTTTCTTTCGGCTTCTTACAAAACCAAAGATACTTGTCTTCTCACTGGTGGGTTTCCAGAATTGCCAATTCTGATTGAGAAGTGACCTCACTTTAGGGTCCTTATTTCTCATCAGCGTGGTAGCTGCTCTTTTTATTGCCATTTAGTACCCAGTGCTCATCATAGCTTAGAATATCTGTTGGTTTTTTTTTTGTTTGTTTTTGTTGTTGTTTTTTTTCAGTTCTGTGGGGTGGTCATTTGATCCTGCTCTCTAGTCTTTACCAAGGGTCTCACTGAGAGTAGCGCCTGTGACTTCTTTTTGTATTTACTAAAATGTCTAGCATACTTTACAGCACAAACAGAGTCTCAGTTTTAAAGAAGAAGCCGGGCGGTGGTGGTGTACACTGTTAACCCCAGTACTTGGGAGGTAGCGGCAGGTAGATCTATGTGACTTTAAGGCCAGTGTGGTCTACAGAGTGAGTTCCAGGACAGTTTCCAAAGTTATGCAGAGAAACTCTGTCTCAAAAAACAAAAGAAATGAGAAGTAAATGGTTCTTCATTGTTTAAAATCAGTGATGCTCAAAAGAAGAATGAACCAGGCAAAGGATTTGGTGGGCACACCACTCCTCAGCATCAGAGCAAGTCAGAATCTTTGAAAGAGTATGTACCACAATGGTTGAAAATAAGATAAATGACTTGGAATCTAAAATACATATTTAAAATTTAGCAATACAGGCAAAACTCCACAAAACAATGTTAATTGGACTGAAACTGATTTATGTCCATTGGTGGTGTGGCTAGAACCTTTGCCAGTAGGCCACAACCCTTGTGGAAAAATATAGAATAATAGAAATGGGTTAATTTAAGATATAAGAGTAAGCCAGAAATATGCTTAAGCTATTGATCAAGCAGTATTATTACAAATAATACAATTTCTGTATGTTTATTGTTGGACTTGGCGGGACAGAAACTTCCTCCAACACATTAGTGGACAATAGGAGAAAGTGTGACAGATAAAATGTTGGTGATTATCTGAAAAATAAGGATCTAAACATTCTTGGAGGTCCTTTGGGAGGTAACTTGGTGATGATGGGCAAAGTCACTTTTTGATCAGTAACTAACAGATTTTGAGCAGTAGCTAACTTCCACAGAAGCTCTAGCACGTGTACATTGATTTTTCAAAGCTGTGAGCAAGTGTGCAAATGGAAACGGCTTAACTATACAGTGACAGAAAAGAGAATAATTGCAGTGTGCTGTCAGATCATAGAGTCAGCTGGAGTTGCCAGTGTTCATCTGGGTCCACATCAGTAGCAGAGTTCAGCAACCAAAACAACGAAGAATTTATTTTTGTACTAATTGTAAAATTATGAACATATAAAATAATAAATATTTATGAAAGTACTTGTTAAATATTTTAAGGTATGCAGGGAACATAAACACTAAATGAAGGATTGGTGATCCATCCATTTGAGAAGGTAGGAGAGAGGATTTAGGGAAGGAATATGTAGAGTTTTATTTAAAATAAGCTACATGAAAGAAGCTGCACAGAAGAATCTTAATTTTGATGAACAAGTGATATCGATTAGCCATACTTAGAGAAATATGAAAAATGGGCATGAGAATCAATAGTATAATTTGGGGTTGAGTAGTAAAAATAGCATGTTTTCAGGAAGGTTAGGATCAGATCAAACTCAATG
>NC_022010.1:66443667-66467331 GCF_000317375.1 Microtus ochrogaster
CAGAGGAAGTGTTGAAAACTGTGTACCCCGACCTCCTGGATATGCCCCACTTCAACAGTGCCAGGCAAACAGCCTCACTGGCATTTCCAAGGGCAGCTGAAACACACATAGCATGGAATGAGCTCCAAATCCTTTCTGGGTATTTCTTTTCAGCCAATCTTTCAATGCCTTGGTGTGCCTTAGTTCAATTCTATAACTATCTGTATTTCATCCCTACATGATTGTTCCTGTCTCCATATTTAAAACTCAAATCCAGATATTTCCTCTGAGCTCCAGACTTCAGAGAGCCAACTGCTCACCTAAAATTGCCCCTGAACCTCTAATGGGAAAAGCAAAGACTAGTATTGAGTTAATGTTCTTTCCATGCACCTACTCCAAAGTGTTCCTGCAGTGAATAGCTTCTTATAGGTCACAGGAATCAATGATATCATCTATCCTATACCTACCTACAGCAAAGCATCCCCCACTTACCGTCTATGGTCAACATTAGGATAACCTTTTCCTATCCCACCTTGAAATCGTACTCAAATTTGAACAAATCCATTGCTACTTTTAGATTTCTTTTCTTTTAAATACTGGCCCTTGTATCCTATTATCTTCCCGTAATCAACACCGTTCCTTCTAATCTCCTTTTAGTTAGTTCCTGCTCTATTAACCCATTCTTTATACTATGTCCGAAATGACCCTTCAAAGAGAAAAATCTTAATGTTTCACCCCTCCCTAAAGTGTTTCCTTCCAAGTGTTCTTCATGTCTAGCCTAGAATCCTTCCCTAGATCTAAGGATCTGACCTCTATCTGCTTGGAAGCCTTTGTCGTTGCAATTTTAATATTATTATGGTTTTTTTTTTTACTATTTTCCTTCTTTCTTTTTGTTTTTATTTGTTTAATATATTTCATTAAAATAGAATTACATTGCTTCTCCCTCCCTTCCCACCTTGCAGTCCCTCCCAGATACTCTATCCCCAACCCTTCCCATACCCCCATTCTCAAGTGAAAGTCTCTTTTTCTTTGATTATTAAGAAACAAAAGATGGTTCAGACTCTATATCCTGAAGCTACAAAGACACCAAACATTTGAAAATAGCTCTTTGTTCCTCTTCTTGCTCTTCTTCTTTATTGTTATTAATTATTCTGTTCTTGGATAATAGTCTTAAATGTATATTAAGCTTATCAGAACTAAATATGCAGGTATGTTTTCATTTTTTCCTTCATTTTTCTAATTTGGAAGAACATTCTCCTTGAAAATGACCAAATACCTATGCATGCTAGGTAGATTTGGTTTTAGAGGCTTAAGAGATGGTGCTTAGGGATCCATGCTGAGATTATTTTCTCAAATGAACTCCTTGTTCAAGCAGAAATGGTCACAGGCTTGTTCTCCTTGTGTTGCAATTCATACAGTTGACATTAGACTTGCTACACATGAAAGCTCTTACTTTTCTCATTGTGCAACTATTACACAAGATGCAACTGAAGGTTGAAGCAATTATTGTTTCTCACAATCTGATGGGGGATGGCCCATCAGGGTAGAGAAGGCAGACATTTGAAGCAATTCACATTATTGTTGACTTAACCATCAGAAGGCACAAAGGATGTGAAGTATGGCCTTGGCTATGAAAAGATCAAGTTCTGCGATAGTGGCCCACTTCTACCAAGGCTCCACCCCTAAAGGTTTCCCAATCTTTTAAAATGGTGCCACCAACTGGAGACCATGCACTCAAATATTTCCATCTGTGGGAGACACTTTACATTAGAACCCCAACTCTTTCCTAGAGCTTATTCTTAGGAAGCATTTTGATAGGCTGGATGAAAGATCACAGGGTCCTAGTACACCTTAATCAAATGATCTCCATGTATCAGAACAAAACTGATGGCCAAGGTGAGCAAGGATGAATAGGTGCTCTCATAAGCAGATGAAGCCAGCAACCAACTGCCTTGCTGAAAGTAGGGACTGAAGAAGAACCATGTGAGCTTTCCTAGAGTGTGTGAGTAGATATACCCTGAAGAGTAGTTGGAAGGAATACCAAGGTTTGTTTCTCTACACTAGAGAATGGGCCAACCATCCTCCAGTTTATGTAGTGCACTAGTATATGAGTATTCTATATGGTTGAAATGCTAAAGAAATGATCCAAAAGTTCACTTTGAAAATAATCAGTGTTGCCAGGCGGTGGTGGTGCATGCCTTTAATCCCAGCACTCAGGAGGTAGAGGGAGGGCAGATCTCCATGAGTTCGAGTCCAACCTGGTCTACAAGAACTAGTTTCAGAATAGGCTCCAAAGCTAGGTAGAGAAACTCTATCAGGAATCCCTCTATCCCAAAAAAGATCAATGTCTTCAAAGAACATTCAATCAAGGGAATGAATCAGGTAAGGAAGAAAACTTTGAATTTGGACTTTTATTAGCAATATGGAGGAGAAATTCAGAAAAAAAGAAATCCAATTCTGGAAGACAACAACAGCAAAATAAACAACTCAGAAATGTTGGAAATGAGCAACTTTGAAACACTATTCAAATAAAAATATATAGTAGAAACAATCATCAATAAACTGGATAAAGCAGAAGAAAAGATATCAGGGTAACAATAAAAACAAGGGGATGGCTGTGTGTGTTCATGTATGCATTGCAAATACATACATACACGCAAATATATACACATATACACATATATATATACACACACATATATATGCATATGTATATGCTCGCATGAAAAAGTTTCTACAAATGAGGTTGGCATGTTGAGACGTTAAGAAGAGTGAGCCTGGAGTTCCTTGAGGGGATGTGACTCTGAGCAGAGGTGAGAGCAAGCATGAAGATCCTATGCAGTTTATAGCATGCTTGGCGTATCTGAGGAACAGATTGCAAAGGAGTTGGTGCCTCAGAAGCAGAGTGAGGAAGGGGATGTGGAGTGTTGTGGGAGGAGATCGGAGATGTAGCAGGCTCAGTGTACAAGTGGAGGATCGTGTATGAGATTTTGGCTTTGAATCTGAGAGATCTGGGAACTCATAACAGAATTTAGTACTGTTTTGTTTGTTTGTTTGTTTGTTTGTTTTTACCTTTAACAGGATGACCCTGGTTGCCAGAGGGGAATTTGTTGGAGGTGTGAGCAGAAACAGAAAAATTGGTTAGGAGTTGCCCAGAGTTGGAGTGATGGCTCAGTTGGTAATATGGTTGCCTTGTAAGCACGTAGAACTGAGCTTCATTTTCAGAACTTGCATTTTAAAAGCCAGTCATGGTGGCATATGCTAATAAACCCAGTACTGGAGGCAGACACAGATAAATCCCTGGGCTTACTGGCCAGACTTTAGATTAGCCTAATTGGTAAGTTCCAGGTCCATGTTTCAAAAGCTAGGTGGATAATTACTGTGGAACCATTATCAGTGTTGGTCCCTGGTCTCTACATAAATCTTACACACACACACACACACACACACACAGTGCACACATACATGAGTGCCAATTGATAGTTGTCTCCCTCTCTAGACTGATTACACTTTCCTTTTTTTTTTTTTGGTTTTTCGAGACAGGGTTTCTCTGTGGCTTTGGAGCCTGTCCTGGAACTAGCTCTGTAGACCAGGCTGGTCTCAAACTCACAGAGATCCACCTGCCTCTGCCTCCCGAGTGCTGGGATTAAAGGTGTGCGCCACCATCGCCCGGCTTACACTTTCCTTTTTTAAAAGACAGATTCTTTCCACTGTTTACTATTCACCTCATGAAACAGCCCATTTCTCTTTGCTTCTCTTTGTATTTTCCTATGTACATTATCCCTACATGTAAGGGCTCTGGATAGTGTAATAGTATTAGAAATGGTGAATGATAATTACATTTTAGATAAATTCTTAGATGAAATGGATAGGATTTGCTGTTGGGCTAGAGTTATGAAAGGAAGAGCAACTGAGGACAATATAAGCCAGCCTGAACCGCTGAAGAGTTGGAAACAAGGCTAAAGGAGATGCAGATGGAGATGCAGGCATTCAGTAAGGCCATTCCACTCTCTTAGGATCTTCCATTCTTGCAGTTTCTGGAAAGAACCCTACCTTACATTGTTCAGCCATCTTCTGGTCTGGCTGACAACTAGAATCTGGCTCTCTGGGGGTGGAAGAGAATTTCCTAGCATCAAGGGTATTTGGAAGAGGAATGAGAAGGGGCACTAAATCCAAAACATCTACTTGACTGCTCAGACAAGGGCTAGCCCTGTTCCTTGAGAAACTACTGTCTCTCTAGAGACCCAACAGCTGTAGGTGATTCCTGACTTGGCAGAAGTTGCAATAGATCTTAAGGACATAAAACTGAATCTCTTCCACAACTTTTGCTCGGTGAACAAATAGAGCTACATGAAATAATGACCCAAAGAAGGTCATAGCTAGAAGAATCTTCAGCTAGAGCCTAAGACTCAGAGTCGTGAAATTGGAGAAGTGCTATAGCTTCTACGTGGGATACAAAGAGCAACAAAGATGGATGAGAATCAGAGTCTCTGCCTCCCAGTCCGGTCCCTTCTTGCTGTACCAGTCTGTGAGCAAATTAAAGTCCCGGGTGTGCCCCAATTTGGAGCAAATTACCTATTTTCAGTCATTAAGTTCATAAAACTTTTACTGCACAAAACTTTCAATTCATATTCATGGGTTGTGCAGCTTTACCCTGAGGATGAAACAGGTCGTTGGCTGAATTGCTGGTCCCAGCAAATGGGAACTATAATGGTCCTTGTTTTCCTGTGGAGATGGAATATCATTGTCACACTCAGGAAATGATGGATATCAGTACAGTGACTGAAACAGGTCTGCAGTTAATGAACAGAACAGTTAGCACCATGAATAGAAGGATTGTTATTCTGCAGCTAAATGGTATAGGAATAGTTCTCTGGAGGAATTTCCTCTTTCTTGTCATGTCAAATTTTCAGTTGAAGAGGAAAAGGCTTAACTTCAATTACTGCAGTCTTTAGAGGATTCCAAAAGAGGTACTAAGATGTAGTGGAGAGAGCCAACTTCTGGGGAAGAAAGAAAAGTGATGTCCCAGTCCTGACAAGTAGAGATTTGTTTGTTCTCACTGCTCCATCGTAAACATCCAGGGAGAAGTTTAGGAATCGCCCCAGACTGGCTATGATTTCTGATTACTGAAGAGCTGTTATATCTATGTATCACTGAGAGTCATTATATTGTTGTTTTCCTCAACTGAACTCGTTCTTAGCTTCTCTCTCATTGTCACTGCTCTTGATCCCTCTCTTCCTCACTTTATCTCCCCCCCTCAGGCCCTCCCCCCTCTTTCTCTCTCACCTTTAAGCTGTCCGTAAAATCAGGCAAAATGGGGCATTTCAGAGTGTGGATGAACATTTATTTAGCCTTATATATTACCTATAACATCCAAGCATAGTTTTCAATTTGGATCTTGAAGTTACTAAGAAGCAGAGGCTTACTTAATTATGTGCCAGTTGGCTAGAACCTTGTGCTTCTTTATGTTTAAAAGGGAAGTACTTCATATCTCTATAGATTTCTTACCCCAGCACAGTACTCCAGGACCTCCAAGGAAATAGAATGCACTCGTGTGATTTGGAGCCGGATATATCTATGATCTGTTGCCCACAAGCTGAGGAACTAGGAAAGCCCATGATGTAATTTAGTTAGGGTCTGAAGGCTCTAGAACCGACAATGTCAATGGCAGTAAAAGTTCGATGTTCCAACTCAAATAAACAAGAGTAAACCTGCCCTTTCTTGTCCTTTTTACTATATTTGAGTTCTCACAGCAGTGGGTGATACCACATTGATGAAAGCAAGTCTTACTTCAGAGAACAGCTTTACAGACACAGTATGAACAATTTACCTGGTGTCTGAGTATCCCTTAGCTGTATCAAACTGACGCAGAAGATTAGACTGCATAAATCTCTTCCTGTTAACTCGACACCCATATTCAACCATATTTGATGTCCAAATAAGGACATTTGAACACTTATATCCAAATAAGAACAAAGCAAAGCCATAATTCTGCTTGACACACTGTAAGTATCCTGTGACTACCAAAATCTGATAGTTCCCATCCTCAAAGAAAAGACACTATTGTTAAATGTTTACTTTCCTCCCTGGTATGCAATAACTTGAATAATATAATGTAAACTTGGTATTACTTAAATATTGATATAAAGTCAATAAATCTTATAGTGAAAAATAAGGAAAGAAAGAAAACAGCTCCATGAAGAAAATTGCCCCAGCCTTAGTAGGCATAATTCCTTTGCTAATGCTGTAACTATCTTTCAAGAGCTAGCCCACCATTCATCAAGCCATCTGCCCTGACATGGTAGAAAGCGTGGAAATATCTTTGCATTCCATGAGAGAAGGTCCACTGACACACTTCTTTGGTGTTTCAGGGTGGAATAGTTCCTTTATTTTACCCAGGCTCATTGCTCTGAGGTCTATGCATTTGTTCCTATGACATAGATCCCCAAGGACCTGGGAAGAGTTGATCTTTTTCCTTGGAAGCTCTGTGATGAACCTCTGATAATTGAAGACATTGAGTTAATTTTCTAGGAAACATGTGACTTATGTCTCTTGTTGATGTGGCAGAGTCTATGGGAGAGTATGACAAGCCATACAAAACAACTCAGGTTAGACTCTCAGTCATCTTCTTTGTTGCATTTAGCTAGATTCTTTTTCATGTAATCTGTTGTGAAAATTGATTTAGTTCCTACCCTTTGCCCGAGAACTGACAGAGTTCTGGATATGCATGGTGTATTTTCCCAATGCTCTAGTCTCACTCAAAAGGTATTCTTAAGAGGGTATGATATTCATATAAAGAAGCAAATCCATATTCTGTTTTCTTTTAGGCAATTATGATGACCTGAGGATATAATGATGCTCTTTCCTGTTTTCATCTAAAGTTTCAATATTTTGCTACTTCTAATGATGTCTTTAGTCCATCTGGCCTTTAACTTTTATATCTGCTATGAGGTAAGAAGTCAGTTTTATGTTGCTTATGACAGAGACACTCAATTCCTTCTGTACCCATTGATCAAGCGGCTCCTTTCCTAACCAGACACATGCAAATAAATTTATGTCAATTCACAATTCTCCGTGTGTGTGTGTGTGTGTGCGTTTGTCTGCTTCAGAACTCTCCACCCCATCTTTGAAAAATCCAAACAAAATCTTGTATTATTTGGTGTTGAGTTTTTATCATTTTCTACCTGTAACATTGAAATTATATGGTCTTTCTCCATGAATCCGTTGTTATAAAGAGACACTCATAAGCTATTGAACCACCATGGCTTCCTGGAATGATCCCATCTCGATTTTGATGTTGCTATGTATATTGTTTTACTCCAGGGTTTGTTTTGCCAACACTTTGCTTAGTATTTTTTCTTTCTGAGACAGAATCCAGGCTGGTCTAGCACTCCCTATATAGCCTAGGTTGGACTTGAACTGATGGCAATCATTCTACTTCAGTCTCTTTATTTAGTGCTTTTTATTTGAATTTGAGAGTAAATTTGTGTGTAATTTTGATGTTTCAGCTGTTGTTTTCTAATTAGGTATTATGTTATTTTTTTGCTTCATAGAGTGCCTTGGTGAATGGGGACTCATCTCTTCTCCAGTAGAGCTTAGGATGATCTGTTTTCAAATAATTCATTTTAAAAGTAGTTTGACTTCAGAACTATGCAATTATTTTATAATTCTTAGCTCACAGACTACTTTACACACCCATGCACATACACACCCTCATATGTACATGTATGCACAGGAAAGTGTGCACACACACGTGTGTGTACAAATACACACATGCATACACATGTGCACAAACATGCACGAACACACACACACAAACATTCATAGTTGTCTGGGGGAGAAATGGCCTTGTTTTACTTGACTTGTGAATTTCTCAGTCATAGAAACAGCACCCTCTTTGGTTCCATTCCCAAGGAAATAATACTGTATTTAGGTAGTCAAGGGAAGTTTCCTTCCCTCCTATATCCCGAGATGCTCATACTGAGATGTGGCTATTGCATAATGTAAGGAGTACTGAGGCATACATGTCCATCTAGATACTCCATTGTTATAGGCATTCATTTTCTTTAGCATAACACACACACAAAACCTTGATGCTTATTATGTTGTTTTCTTCAAAGAACTTACATACTGAATTGGTGTTTTCTGCATCTGACTAGATCTATGTTACTCAGCTGCTGGGTTTATCAACAGCAATCATATGGGGAAATGTTACAGGAGATCCTTCCACTCCTCCAGCCAATAGCTGCTGAGATATCAGCCCATTGGGGCGTGGTCTCTCTCTTTAAAAAAGCGGCCACTTCCCTCCTCGCTCTCTCTTACTTCCTGCTCCGCTTCCGGCAACTAGACTCTCTTCCTGATTGCGCAGAGGGCTGTTGTCTGGGACGGTGATCTGTAAGTATTTTCCCCTTTAAATAAATAACTATTCTATTAATCATAATTCCAAACTGGTGTGGGATTGTTTGTGACTTACGCCTTCGCCTTCAGGGAAACACTAGCCAGCATTTCCAAAGTCTCAGGTCTCTCTAGCCTCTGTAGACTTTATATTTTGTAGAGAATCTAATGTTAGAAGGAGATTCAGCAACAAAGTGACTTCATTTTTTGAGGCATTAGCAAGCACAAGGCTGCCAGGGCATTGATTCGCTATTTTCCTCACAGTAACCATGGCCCTCGCTGTTCCTCCCCATCTCTGATTTAGCAAGAGCTTAACACTGAGGAGGGACAAGGTCTGCCTGTCTCAGCAATTGACAGATTATGTTCCGAGTTTGCAGAAAGGGAAGGTTTGTACAGAGGAACAAGTAAGATGCAGTTGCCAGGTTTTCTTACCCCATTCCACCCCCATGCGTTCCTCTAAGCCCAATCTTCAGTCTTCACGCTACCTTGCCAGCAAAACTCATCATCAGTTCCCAGGAAATGTTTTTCCCTGAAGGATAAATGGACACCCAGAAACCATGTCCTGAATTATCCAATAATGGAGTTTTTGTTCTGTATTTGAGATAACAGACCAGTAGGAGGTGTTTTGATCGTTGTGTAGGTTTATAATTGTATACATTCTCTTCAGTGCTAGGATTAGGGGAGTAACAGGGGCTCTGAAAGCAGCTTGAAATACTTTATGTGAACAATGAGATAAAAAATATGTTGGGGTTCATGGGCCATGTGATCTCTTCTGTAACTATCACTTATCTTTTCTGTCAAGCAATCATGGATAAAATGACAATACTTTGATAAACATGTATGGCTATATTTCAATACAATTTTATAAAATTTACTAAAGCAGACATTGAATTAGATTTGGCCCTGGTGCAGCCTTTCAGCTCCTCTCCAGACACCCTGTTTAGGTTGCCATCATTTTTAATTGGATTATATTAATTGCACAATCATCGAAGTATCATTATATGCCCATATATGCATACAATGTAGTTTAATCACATTTACTCTGCCATTGGTTTTTCTTATCCTATCTCTCCATTTCTCTTTCCATACCCTGAATAATCCTCATTTTCCTTTCACGTTCTCTTATTTTTCCCGAGATTTCACATAAGAAAGAAAATTGATGTTTGTCTTAGTGAGACTAGCAAATCTCACTTAGCACGATGACCTCCAAGTCCATTTGTGTTCCTACAGACAAGACAATTTCATTCTTCATGACTGAATTGGATTCACAGTATATATATATTGCACGCTTTTCACCGGTAGTACTATTGATATCTGGTCTGGCTAGTCACTTATGATGGATCAGCATGTGCATGGCTCCAGTGATCTTCAAGCTATACTATATTTTGCCCTGAAAAACTCCATTTCACAAGCAGCCTTTGACTCCATTTTTGGGTGCAAATGCAGGATGATTCTGTACTTAACTAAGCATATATTGACTCCACCCAGGAGACAGATCAAAAAATAACACATTCTTAAAACTCAAAAGGGCACTACCTTTCAAACATGCCAAATTAGACTGAGATGATAAAATCTATTAGGAAAACCAACCCCAAGAGCTTCTGGAACCCCCTAGACCAAAGAAGGGTGAAACATACTCAAATGGACTTAATGAAAAAAACAAAAAACCTAATATTGTGGGTTTTGGTTATTCTTAAGTCCTCATCAGATTCATGTAATGTTGACCAATCTGCCTGTGGATGACTAGTGCCTCAGAGTGAGTCTAAAATGATTAAAGATGAACCTGGTTTTAACACCAAGTTTGGTTATCTTAAGGCTTGGATTTTAGAACACTTACTAGGAAAATCACCTTAGGGAATGAAGCCAGGAGGATCTACTCAGCTGTGACTACAGAGCCAGAGTAAGGAACCTGGCTGCTGTTATGGGAGGTATTCACCAAGCTATCACACAGGGAAATAAATAGGCGGCTGGGTTAGAGTGACCAAGAACTGACCCTTGAATCTAAAGGAACCTGAAGTCCCAGTATTCACCTAGCACAAGTATGGTGCCACTTTCAATGAGTTTATCATCTCCACTTAAACAGTTCTGATTTTGGTTTGCCACCCAAGGAAGTTTATAACATTTTGTAGACTGCAATTATCAAATATCTCCTTTGTTTCATTTTACTTCTGTAAGATGGTAGACATTGGCTGTTCTTTCCAAAGACCTGATATAGATTCCATGAAAGAGTTCTCTCTTTCTGGATGGTTTTAGGAATGTGAAAAAGCAAGAAAACCAAACTTTTCTTTTCTGACACTTTATCCTTAGCTCCCATAAATTCTCATGGTTGTTGTATCCAGTTATTTTTATTGTCACCCTCTATGCTCCAGGTGCCACAATAGGTAGTGGAGACACAAGATGAGAGGTGGTTTCTGTTCACAAGGTGAAGAAAGGGACTTGGACATTACCGTAACTACTAAGATTGTAATCTATATAATGCAGCACCTTCTTTACCAGTGCTGAGGGAAGAGGGCGATAAATACTCACCCAGACACTGTGTCAAGCAGAGCTTTTTCTTGTAGCAGATTGTCCAAAGATACATTTTTAGAAATATCTTTAAACCTTTCTCACCTTTTGTGGCTGGTAGTTGATTCCAAACCCACTTCCTTTATGAGTTTTGAGTTGAGTCTGGTTCTGCTTTCTCCATTTTGTTTGAGTAAGTTCATCTTCTATTTATTGGCCTGAGTATAAACATCACAAGATCGACAGGCCATATGGCATCTCAAGGAGTTCGCACAGGAGAACTTGCCCCTTAATCTCTCAACTACCACCCAAAATATGAAAGCTGTCAGTGGAGAAAACATCAAAACTGAAGATTCTAGAAAATATAGTGTGAATCTTGAAGATTAAACCATAGTCCTGATTTGTTATGGAATAGTTTAATTTTTTTCTTCCTTTTGTAGATGCTTGGCATTACTCACATACTGCTAGCTCAGCTACCACCTAGTTTACTCAACAGGTACCATCATTCATCATTTATGCCCCAGCAGTGCTTGAGCATGCATGGGCAGCCTGTCTATGACCATTCTCTAGTTGTTCCCACCCTGGGCAGTCTGAGATGCTTGGGTTATTGTCATAGCCAAGATTCCACAATCTTCCTTTATGCTGTCTATCCAGTATTTTTTGGTCCTTCCCCTTTGCGTTTTGCCTTAACACTCCTCCAAGCAGTGCTTGAAAGACCCTACAGACCCCCTTTTCAAAACCCGCAGCTAGCATGCTCCCAGGGGAACATCCTGTTTGCTTTAAAATAAAAAAATTCTCTGGATCAGCAGCCAGCCTGCTCTCATAAGAACATCCCATGTGCTTGAGGAAGCAGAATGTCTTTGAGATAGGAAGATTGCAAGGCAGGATGTCAATAAGATAGGTAAGATAGGACATCAACAAAGCAGGTTGACTGCAAAACAGGATATCTATAAGATAGGAACAGTCATGCCCCCCGCCTCATTCCAATAACCATGCTTTTTTGCTTCTGTAAACTTGCTTTTTGCTGACACCCCGCCGCATTCTGGATCGACCGATAACCACGCTTTTGCTTCTGTAAAACTTGCTTTTTGCTCTTCCCTATAAAAAGCCCGCCCTCCAGTTGGCAGGTGCGCAAGTCTTCCGAGAGATCTTGCTGCCCGCAGGTACCTGTGCCTACTCAATAAACCTCTTGCGATTTGCATCCGTGCGGTCTTGGCCTGTTCCTTGGCATTGGGGAGGTCTCCCCGAAAAAAGGTCCTCTCCGAGGGTCTATCTTCGAGTATCTGCCATCATTTATTCTCATAACACAGCCAAAGTATCTCAAGTGCTGTTTCCATATCCTGTGGTTTACTTCCAGTTTTTGTAGATGGAGATGTTTCCTCATGTCATCGTTGTGCAGCCTATCTCTTCGTGTGATGGATGCCTAGAATCCTCCTGAGACATGCCATCTCAAACACATTCAGCCACTGTTCTGAGGAGTGTTTCACTGACCAGGTTTCAGAGTTGTAAAGAAGACAGCTCAAGACAAGTGTCACATATACTGGTAATTTTGTTGTTGTTATGTCTCTTGCTGACCAAACCTTTCCTACTGCCTGGAATGCAGCCCACACTATCCTATCTGCCCCTTGACATCTGAAATAGTTCCCTCCTTCATCAACACCATGAAACCCAATATGGGCGAACTCAACAGGTATAAACTCTTTTTATTCAGTGTGCATTTACATAACACTGAAGCACAGTGCTGTGCAGCTTTCAGTAAAAGCAATGAGCCTACTAGCAACTAGAGAGCAGGTAAGAATTCTGAATATGCATAGTGCTCTCTCTCTTTTGTCTATTTTTCCTCTTTGGGTATCTGTCACAAACTTTACTGACAATAAATTATTTGAACAATAAATGCAGGATGCATTTATTCTATAACCTCAACACTTAGAGGAAGATTTTGCTTTCTCTAAATCTGAAAGCAGGCATTCTCTATGGTGAAGGAGCATGAATTGGAAACATTGTTGGACTTTGTTGTGTCTTCTTCTCTAAACAGAAAGTAGTGCTAGCAGTTCTTGCTGTACCAAGAAGAAGAGTTAACTTTTTTTTTCTAGTAGGAATTCCAGGAAAAAGAAACTCATTAAAACCCTTAACCCTTCTTCTCTGTGTGACTCAGACTTTCCTTTTTGCTGCTGACAAACACAGCATCTTTGTATTGGGACATCAGGCTGCCTAAGGTCTCTTCTCTGTCTCCCGAAGACAGAGCCACAGAGTCAGCTAAGGAGAATGCATGCCTGCAGCCCACACCTGCTGACCCCATCCTTTCTGAGAGACTTTCTTACTGGCTTTTAGACTAAGGGCCTTTGTGAAGGAGCCCAGCCTGTTTTAACATTTCCTGCTTCATTTGCAGCTCGGAGCCAAAAGTGTAGCCCCAGTATCTTGCAAGATGTTTTATGAGCAAAAAACCACGTGTCATCATTCTAGTATGACCCTAGGGCTTCACACTTTGGGGATGGAGAAGAGAAGTACATTTTCTCCCCTGGATCCAGTTCAGGTGGCATGGATTCTGAGATGTGTATGCTTTCACTGGGATGGTAGTTTCCTAAATACCAAGCGGGGCGGGGAGGCCCCACAGAACACACACATCTTAATTTGGCAAATGACACGTGGTGGGTGTAAGTATGTCTAGGACTAGAGAATCATAAGAAAAGCAGCTCCTTCAGTCATGTGACCCACCCGTGCCTCTTGCCCTGTCTCTTGTGTCATTTCTTTCCTCCCATGTTGATCTGTGGGCTTCCAAGACGTCTTTTTGTATATTTTGTTTTTTCCCTCTTCTCAAAAGTGGGCTATGAGCAAAAATTATCACTGATTCCCCCACTCTGCCTTAAAATAGTTCACATTTTCTCCATTACAAGTAGCTTCACATTTAAACGGGTCTTACGCCAAAGGTTTGTGTTTCCCAGCACATCCCACTGATAGAAGATGAAGTCAGAACCTCCCATGGTAAGACAGTCTGTTCTGATCCTAATTATACATTTTATGGTCATCACCATACGGAGTGCACGTGACACATTTTAGTTTTTTGGATCTTATCTTTCTTTTCATGAAGTAGAAGGAGACAAAAATCTAAGGAAGATTTCCCCTCATTCCCCTCATATTATATATTTATGATGTAAATGATTTATGTATAAATTAATAACTTAGAGTTCTTAGAAAGTGAAACTGGAAAATGCAGTGGATTCTGAGATCTTTAGAGCTGAAAAGCCAGGAAGAGCTAGATCAGAAAAGCAAAGTCCAGACAAGGGCTCTGAGATCCAGCTAAGTTTTACTGAACTGGGGGTGCTAGAGAAAAGATAATTGACAACAAATTAGTAAAATACTACAGTAATCCAATAGCAAAAGATGTAGACATAAGGACATGGTCCAGAAATGTCCACACTAAAACATTTATTTTCTCTTTCTCTGTCTCCTTGTCACTGGTAACTGCTTGCTCTTATTTCCCTACAGTTGGTGGGATGCCCTATAAAAAAAAGGAGCCAGACGTAGTTCCTCCTCCCATTGACTCCCCACTGGGCTTTCCCATCTGAATGAGACCTTTGACTTTGGTGTGTGAAGCAGGCTACTCCCAATGAGATTTGGGACTGCAAACCAACTGATCTTCAGTCTCTGATTACTCTCGACTCCATCATTGACTGATGCTTTTTTTGTATTTTGTGTTGTAAACTTTTGTTGCAGGTTGTGACATCAGCTCTGTTGTGTAGAGCTCTTTTAAGGAAGAAGAATGGAGGGCTGCCCTGTCTGATAGCCTCATGACCCTTTTGGGTTCGCCTATTGCTGTTAATGGAATGATTAGTGTCGGAGCCCGTCTGGGCCCAACACAGATTCCCTAACCCGCCTGGAACGGAGTCGCAAGGAATAAAACTGACACAGCTTACACGGTCATCATGGAAAGGCCAGATCTCTCTTTATTCTCCAAACACCTTATATATCCACACCAATTGAGGTGGGGGGGCACATTAGATTGTCTCCTAGGCAACCAGGTGCCTGGGCTCAAGTCACACCTGCATCTAGCAGTCAGGTAGGCCATGAATTAGCATCTCTATAAGACATCCTCCAAATTACAAAAAGAGGAAGCACTGAACCTCTAAACTCTTAAGTCATTAGCTTTAGTCAACATCTCTTCTCAGGTAATCTACATTCTAACAAAAGAAACTAGGAGCAGCACATCCTGGCTATTGTTAAGGCAGAGACAGTTTGTCTGCAAAGCTACTTCAGCTCAGACTGGGCTAATGGCTCTTGTGCCATACCAAAATATGGGCCTACAATCCATTCTCTCTTATTAATTTTAATAACCCCTGTGCTTCTGCAACAAGACAGATAAGTCACGTCTGATTTGGGCAAAGTCCTCTTTATTTACCTAAATTTTCCCGTCATTGGAACAGGCATTATTTATGCAAGCCCCTGTCTTAGGCATCTGGGGAGAAGAAGCTTCAAACCCATCATTGACTGCCGACCTCGGTAAAGAGAAGAGATTAGTGGAGAGAAATATACTTTTTAGGCCCTGTGTATCCCCCATATCTTTTGTCAGGATGTATCATAATGTTTTATGAATAATTATACTCTTGTACACTGTAAAGATTTGTCACTCATAATGGTTTAATAAAACACTGATTGGAGCCGGGCTGTGGTGGTGCACACCTTTAATCCCAGCACTCGGGAGGCAGAGGCAGGCAGATCTCTGTGAGTTCGAGACCAGCCTGGTCTACAAGAGCTAGTTCCAGGACAGGCTCCAAAACCACAGAGAAACCAAGTCTCGAAAAACCAAAAAAAAAAAAACAAAAAACAAAAAACCCAAAAACCACTGATTGGCCAGTGTCCAGGCAGGAAACATAAGTGAGGCAACAAAAGTAAGAGAATTCTGGGAAGAGGAAAGGCAGGGACACAGTCATCATTCAGAAGCAGAGGAAGCCAGATGAGAATGCCTTTCTGAGAAAAGGTACCAAGCCACATGGTTAAAAATAGATAAAATTTATGGGTTAATTTAAGTTGTAAAAGATATTTAGTAATAAGCCTGAATAATAGGACAAACAGCTTTTAATTAACTCTGTGTGTTTATTTGAGACTAAATGACTGTGGAATTGGGTGGGACAGAAACTTCCATCTACACACACACACACACACACACACACACGCAAAGAAGAGAGAGAGAAGAGAGAGGGGAGAGGAAGAAGGAGGACAAAGAGAAAGAGAGAGGGGAGAGGGAGAGGGAAGAGAGAGAGAGAAAGAGAGGGGGGAGAAGGAGAAGGAGAGAGAGTATAAGATTTAGAAACTCTGAATTTGAAGGTAAGTTGGAAACAAGAACTCAGGCTAGCAAAACTGACAAATCTGGGGAAACAGATACTCTTTAAAAATGTCAGAAAAAGATAAGAGTGTTGCTTGCTGATATGCTGAGTTTAGTCCGCTGACACTTTTGTTTGACTTCTGAATTATAGCAACTAAGATATTAAGCTTAAAGTTTATGAACCACAATAATGGCCAGCATAAAATGACAGCCATAAGGGTACAGTAGTGGCACACATACCTTGGTGGTAATCAACAGCTCTCTAATTGGACTTAAGACCCACTGAATAATAGGGAAACCATGCCTGGTACTGACAGTCTTGCCAACTATCCATGGCTAATGAAGTCATGGATTTTGGAGAAGAACCTATAACTTCTACTTTACTAAAGCAGTACAATTCCTAATCATATTATACATATTTGTCTTTGTACCAACAGATAAGTGTAACCCTGACCCCTCATCAATTATTTTTTTAAAACAGATGATGACCATTGAAGAAAATCACAGTCCATAAAATGAAAAGTTGTAGAACCTAGTCCCAACTAATACATCTGCAGCACAGTCTCTATACCTAAGGCTCAGGTACCAGAAAGGGGACAGAAAGATTGTAAGATCCAAAGGAACTTGGAGTTTGTTGTGAGATTGTATCTCCTTGAAATGTCAGATACTATACCCATTAAAGTTTCACTGACATGGCTACATAAACATGACTTAAACAGGGACAGAAACAACAGGCGTGATACCTGGAATGGGGGAGAGCTCACAAGACCCCATAAGCTTACAAGCAGCTAAGAAATGCTTAGAGAGGAAGAAAGAGTCTTCCCCAAGGAAAAGCACACCAATTAGCTACCTAATGCCAAATGGTAGGTTCTGGACAAATATTTGCATATAAGTAACATTATACAGCCTGAGTAGCTTGGCAGTTTGTATCTATATATTTAGGAATATGTACATACACTCACACACATTTACTTTGAAATAGAATATGGGAACAATACTTAGAAGGGTTTGGAGGGAGGAAATGGAAGAGGAAAATGATGTAAATATAATTTCAAAAAATTAAAAAGATATTTAGCTTATGTTATAGTAAGTCAGTAAATTTGTGGCAACTTTTATAGCACAGGAAATAGTACACTCAGTTTGTATGTGAGGAATTAAACAGTATTTCTTTATCACTTGGTTCCCATTCCTACTAATTTAATTTAATTTTTTTATTTATCAATCAGTCTGACTTTTATTGTTTTTATTTTGTTAAAGCCTTTCTTAGGTCATGTTTTGCTATCACAAAATGCCTGAGTGTAAAGACAAGAGCTTTATTGGGCTTGTATTTCCAATTGCTGAAAAGTTTAAGCAGCAGAATGCCCTCATCTGTCAAAAGTCCCATTTCAGCCTGATGGGTCGCACCACACGATGAGAACACAAGCAGGAGAGGTCACTTAGTAAGGGAGGAAGCAAGAAGTGGGGCAACGTGGGCTGTAAACTCTCGTAACAACCCAGCCCCACAGGACCTAACTTGTTCTTGGACTTCCAGTTCCCTTGAGGTGGATACCAATCTCTTCTGCTGGCTGTATTCCCAGTGACTAATTACTACCTGTATAGATCCCTTCGCCCAATACCTGAATCAAATGATTTCTTATTCAAGGAATTTAGTTTAATGTGACTTTTCATGGAGACAAACCATATTCAGACATTGAAGGAGAATTAGATATTTCCAATATTTATGGTTCTTTAATTGTGTAATCCCAGAAACCAACATCTTCAGAAATATTTTCTACACTCCACTCTCCCCATACTGGGGGAAGCTAGAGACTCTTGAGTTTCCACATATTCCTGTGGTCTTTATGGATATTGCGCAAATAAATGGAACTTGTCAGTTCAGCTGGTTTATTAGTTGTGAAAATTTTTTACCTGCCCAGGAATGACAATCCAAGAGAGAGGGCTGGGCGATACAAGATGCTATAATTCTTTTTTTTTTTTTTTTTTGGGTTTTCGAGACAGGGTTTCTCTGTGGCTTTGGAGCCTGTCCTGGAACTAGCTCTGTAGACCAGGCTGGTCTCGAACTCACAGTGATCCGCCTGTCTCTGCCTCCCGAGTGCTGGGATTAAAGGCGTGCGCCACCATCGCCCGGCTCAAGATGCTATAATTCTTATTTATCATGTCAGGCGACTTCAGATTGGCATAAAGAACTTCATGAATGTGGGGTGACAGTGTCCTCCAACACGGAGTAGTTCAATATTCCATCCTTCTGTGAAGCTCCTTAAATAGGAAGGTGAACAACTCAAAATAGCTTCCAGAAGTCCCCGAAACTGTCCAGATTCACTAGGCTCCTTCTTCCATGAGCAAGTAATAAAAACTACTGAGAGGTGCTCTCAGACAAGACAAGCTATAAAGAAGACTCTGAGACCAGACCAGCTGCCTGGAATAAGAAGAAATCAGCTGAGCGACATGGAAGAGGTTTAGGCCAACCAAGTCACTTGGGAGGAACTCTCTCCAACTTGTTGAGCGGCCTGCAGGCTGTGCAGCACGCTCTAGTTTCCCAACTTTTGTGAGCTGTCACCCGTGCTGGGATAGGCTTTGGTGATACAGCTGTCTCTGAGTCATTTCTGCCCCTGTAAGTAATGCATCACTCATATTCAGGTAAGGGACCCCAGTACAACCCACACCTCACCAAGTTGAACTTTGGTGACCTCTGCATTTTGGTCTGTTATGGGCTTCTTATCTGGGGTGAGTAGACACGTGTGTTGTGTCTCCCCAGGAAAAGTTTTATCACACAACAATGAATATAGATACTGTGCTGAGAGATACACGGGATTTCCTGGTGTAAGAAACACTAGTCCTCTGGGAAGACTTCCGAACCCTACTGATGTCATCGTACGTGATGATCCAAGTGAGCGTTATTGCTAGGAAAGAAGCATTTTGTAAGTTAAAGGGTACCAGTGTGTAGTTCAGAGAGTGAGAGCTGATGACACACCCAGCTACGGAGTTGCCACATCTCATCCCCTGGACTCTCTATTAGCCCCTCCCTGTTGCTTTCTACACATTTTTATATTTTATGCCTTCTTCCTGAAATTAGTATCAGATGTTCTGGGTGAATCATGTAATTTCAAGGAAGGCTATGCCCTTTTATTTTAACATGGAAAAGTGACGGGAGGGGGGATTTTCCTGGGATAGTAATTGAGAAGAAAGTCTCTAGAGAGTCAACCCTTTCTTCTACCCAGATTCTGTCTGATTGTGGGTAGGTGGCCTATTGCCTGAGTAGAATCATTTTTGTCATGTAGAGTTGAACAATAGCAAGCTAAAAACAAACCAAGACAAACCAGCCACAAAATTTGTGTTTCTGTACATGAATTGGCAATAACTCAGACGGTTTCTTGTTTCTTTAAATTACTGTGGTTCTTTGGGCTGATACTAGACCAAGAATAAGATACTAAAAGCAAGGATAAAGGGGGATGGGCATACAACTCGGGGTTAAGAACACTGTCTAGAGGATCTGGGTTTGATTCCTAGCTCCCACTTGGCGGCTAACAACAAGTACAGTTCCAGAGGATCCATTGCCTTCGTCCAGCTTCTGTGGGACCAGGCATGCATATGGTACACAGACATATGTTCAGGTAAAATACCCATACACATGTAATGAAGAAAATAAATAAATCTGAAAAAAATTAAAAGCAAACTACCAAGAAGAGATAGTTGAACTTGAAAAGATAAAGATATGGGAAAGTAAGGTCTTCTATAGAGTGTAATGCCACCCAGGATGAGTCGTAAACCACAGCCCTATGAAGTCCTCAGGATGTTCCTGGTTTTAACTTTCTGCAGTCTGTCATCCTCAAATGCCTATCAAGAACCCCATTTGTTCCATCCTCCAGTCTGTCCTAAATGTCTTCACGGAGTCTAAGTTGGATTTTCTGGTAATATCTACCTCTGAGCATTAAAATAAAGGTCTCTAAGGGATGTGTACATTTTATTTCTCTGCCAAAGAATTCTCTAAAATACGGTTTTGGATATGAAATAGCAAATAAGGAATGCATTTGGTACTGCAAGTCCCAGGAGAGCGTGAAACACAAAGCTAGAGACTACACCACTGACTGTGCTTAGGGGGCAAGTCACTTAAGCTGGCTGGGCCATCCTTTCTCTACCGAAATTCGAAAGCTTTCATGGGGTTGTTAATGAAGGTCAGACAGTGTAATATGAAAGTGAATGAGTTTGGAAAGACAAATAAGCTTGAGCAGTCTGAGGGAACGGCTAGGGGAGTAGGGCATCAACTTCCGTTTCTTAGTGGGTTCTCCGAGCGTTGAAGAGAAAGACAAATCCTTTTGGGGAAAAAATGAGAAAAAAAGATTTGGAAAACAAGAACAAAGGAAAGAGATTTGGAAGCAACTGTGAGGCAGTGGAATTGTATTTTCTTTATAAGGTGGATAGTTAGGATTGTCTGCTGTGCAATTAGCTTCTTCTCTTACTACGAAGTCTTCTATAAAATTTATGTTATTGGCGCGTTTGTGCTCTCAATTGAGAATGGGGTAGGTCATTCTGAGATCTCATCATTTGACCTTGGGGAACATCTCGCATGCATTCATTGAGCTCCAGTCTCTTCTAATAAAGTAACGGAGTGTATCTGTCTTCTGTTTATTGTTGAGAGACTGTGGGAACAGTACTAACATTTAAAAGGTCAATGTCACTGTCAGATGATTATGACACAGTGTGACTCTTCCTAAAACATTTCCCTCAGATATCACTATTCTTTTCTTTAATTTCAAATAGCATTTCAAAAGTTGAGCCCATGTTCTGCCCCAGTTATACCCCACCTCCCACCCCAGACACAATTGTTTTTAGGCAGGAAAAGGAATAGAAAATAAGGCCTCATGAATTAGAAATACTTTCCCCCTTTGTTTCAGGATACACTTTCAGTTGGATTTGGAGTATGTCTTTTCTTTTGAAATATGGTCCCATTTTTCATGTCAGTGTATTTTTCACAAGTTCTTACCTTCACAGTTGTGTCAAAATCCTTTCATTGCTAGAATCCTGTTTGCAATCTTCTTTATCCCATATCAGATATGGGAAGTTTTCAGAGAAAAGCCATTCAAAAGAATTGAGCATTGAGTTTATGAGGCCATGATCATAAAAGTAGATTTATGATAAATAAAGATTTATTCTTTAAAGTAGAACAGGCCCTCCTACACCTTACAGGTGACGGGTGTCAGAACAAGTTTGAGTAGGAGATACTTCTATCAAGGCTGGGTCTCGAGGCCCCCCCCCCACTGTCTGTCCTCATCTGCCTGCATTCCCCAGGCCTTACGCTCCTATGCTGTGTCAGACTCTAAGGATCCAGCTTTGATCCATCTACCTGCTCAGATTCCCTTCTCTGGCATTAGCCTTGATTTCTCACTGAACTCTTGACTCATCCATGTTACATCCTTTAAAGTTAATAGGAGACAATCTACCCATATAAAATTCGGTATGTCCTTAGCACCTTGAAGAAAGTAGGATTTGGATACAAAGGAGAATCTATTGCTTGAATGTGTCTCTAAAAGTTGATGTGTTGGAAACTTAGTCTCCAGTGGAGCAATTGTTGTGGGATGGGCCTAATAAGAGATAGATTATGTGGTATAGCTCTGTCACAAGAATGGATTATTGCCATAATCAGAGATTGAAATGATGAGATAATGAAAGTATTATAAATGTCAGTCTATTCCTTTCTCTCACCTGCCCTTTCACCTCATGCTAGGATTCGGTTCAAATGCCATATGCAAGCACTAATGGCTTTGGTCATCACCACTGGATCCATAGGAAAAATGTCTACTTTTTACAAATTACCTACTTTGTGGTATTCTATTGCATCTGTAGAACCTAAACTCGTTCAGAGGCCAGTTTTACAACCCAGAGATGAACCATTTAATGGCTGTTTGGTCTTTCTAGGCCAAAGCAAGAATTCTCTTCATTCTTTTACAAAAGTTGTTAGTCACTTCAAGGCAGTAAAGCCTGAAGCTAGAGGTCAAGATGCCTTCGGAGAGATTGAAGAAAGCCCTATAAGCGCAACTCAAACACTTTGTGCTTTTCTGCACTCTGCAAAGCCTGTGAGAGAAAGTTTGATACCCTGGCCAAGTGTACCCTCACTGGAGCAGGATGCTTGTCCAGTTGGATCATAAGTCTCTTTCAACGCAGTAATTACAGACGTGAGGTTTGGGCTGAAAGGCAGAATGCTGGGTTTCCCATTTAGAATGAGTCACATTAAAAGTATTTTTATTAGCATCCCTAAAAACCACAGCAAACCTTCAGATATTATTAATTGCAAATGTGTGTAAGCTTTTAAAAAAAAATCCTCTACCATGGTTCCTAACATACTAGTGACTAAAAATAGTGGACTATTAGGTTGAACTGCTGCAAAGAGTTTACTTCCAAGATTTGGAAGATTTATGCAAGTTTCATGTGAAGCCCGGGGATTAATATCAAGCAATTAAAAGACCAGCAGGGAATGACTGCAAATCATGACCCCTATTTAGACCTGTATTCTAGACACCCTCTAGAAGCATGCACCTCATTCTCTTATCCCCGGAGAACACGTGCACATTGAGGGGAAGTGACTATTGTAACAAACACTGTAGTGTCCACTGTTTGTAGAAAGGAAAACAGAGAACAGGTCTCCAGGTTTTGACTTTACACATGTGTAAGAATTTCCTGACACAGTTCCTGTGCATGGAGACTGCTGGCTGTGCCTTATCTTGTTCCAGAAGAAATTAAAACACCTTTAAAAGTCACATAAATTAAGACTCTGAGTAAAATAAGCAAGATATGAGGGTGTGGGTGAAAAATAGAGGCAGGAATTATGTTTTTAAAATGCACAACACAGCTGGGTGGTGTTGGCACACACCTTTAGTCCCAGCGCTTGGGAGACAGAGGCAGGTCCATCTCTGTGAGTTAGAGGTCAGCCTGATCCACAGAGCAAGTTGCAGGACAGCCAAGGCTGTTACACAGAGAAATCCTATCACAAAACACCAAAAAAATGGCACATCATAGACCTATACCTGAATGTGGGTGGGAGATAAACTTGGCACTGATTTTCTAGGAATCTGAACAGATAGAGAAACGAGGTTACAGTACTACAAAGAGAAACACAGTTGATAAAATAGCCAGTCAGAACAGTTTTAGAGAAAAAAGCAATCAGAGACTTTCTGTAGTGCTACAATAAAGAAAACATATATGGTTGAATAAGCAGAATCTAGCAGCACAGCACACACTGTGAGGGTCACAGCTAATTCTTACACTGGGCTTCTATATAGGCATTATAACCAAGTATTCTGCTAAAGCAGATATAATAAGATATTTGAAAGTGGCCCAATTATTGTCAGATCTGCAGAAGTCTGAGATTTTTTTTAAAATTTATTTGTTTATTAAAGATTTCCGTCTTTTCCCCGCCACCGCCTCCCAATTCCCTCCCCCTCCCCAATCAAGTCTCCCTCCCTCCTCAACCCGAA